>NC_072487.1:61890879-62196789 GCF_027574615.1 Eptesicus fuscus | reverse complement strand
TCTGTAGAATGTACTAAGAAAACTTTCCCAAAAGCCTTAAAAATGTATATACAAACCCAATAAATGAAGAGTTATACCATGTACCTGGGTGGGAAGGCTTATTATTATAAAGTGTTTACATTTTTCAAGTAACCTTCTATGCAATGTAATTATAATTAAAATCCTCCTTTTTGTTGCTACTTGTTGATTCTAAAGTTTATCTAGAAGCATAAATGCACAAGAAAATGGAGGCAATTTTGAAAAGAATAATTGGGAAGCCAGGGAGAGATCAATGGGGGGGAAAGGAGACATATGTAATACTTTAAACAATAAAAAATTTAAATTTTAAAAAAGAATCTCAATAAATGTTTGTTAAATGAATAAAATAAAAAAAATAAATGCAAGTCTATTCTAAGGTCAAAAAAAAAAAAAAGGAGGCAAGAGCAATGGGAGTCAAGACAGTCTCTTTAACAAATGGTGCTGGGAAAATTGGTCAGATACATGCAAAAAAATGAAACTAGACCATCAACTTACACCATATACAAAAATAAACTCAAAATGGATAAAGGACTTAAATGTAAGATGGGAAAACACAAAAATCTTTACTTCATAGGCAGCAAAATGGCAGACATATGTCATAGCAATATCTTTACCGATACAGCTTGTAGGGCTATGGATACTAAAGAGAAAATACACAAATGGGACTACATCAAAATAAAAAGCTTACGCACAGCAAAAGAAACCATCAACAAAACAACAAGAAAGCCCAATGCATGAGAGAACATATTTGCCAGTACTATCTCAGATAAGGATTTAATCTCCAAAATTTACAGAGAACTCATACAACTTAACAAAAGGAAGATAAACAATCCAATAAAAAAATAGCTCCTTTCCGAAGAGGACATACCAAAGGCCAAGAGACATATGAAAACATGATCAAAAGTCACTAATCAAAATGCAAATCAAAACAACGAGGTACCATCTCACACCTGTCAGAATGGCTATCATCAACAAACAACAAGTGCTAGCGAGGATGTGGAGGAAAAGGAACCTTTGTGCACTGCTGGTAGGAATGCAGACTGGTGCAGCCACTGTGGAAAACAGTATGGAGATTTCTCAAAAAGTTAAAAATGGAACTCCCATTCGATCCTGTAATCCCACTTCTGGGAATATATCCAAAGAAACCAGAAACTCCAATCAGAAAGGACACATGAACCCCTATGTTCATAGCTGCACAATTCACCATAGCTAAGATTTGGAAACAACCTAAGTGGCCATCAGCAGATGAGTGGACTAAAAAACCATGGTACATCTACACAATGGAATACTACGCTGCTATAAAAAAGAAGGAACTTTTGCCATTTGCAACAGCATGGATGGACCTGGAGAGCATTATGCTAAGCGAAATAAGCCAGCTGGAGAAAGAAAAATATCACATGATCTCACTAATATGTGGGATATAGTGAACAACATAAACCAATGAACAAAAATAGATCCAGAGACTAAGAAACACTGATCAGACTGTCCAACCTCAGAGAGAAGGTGGGGGTGGGGAGTGGGGGAGAAGTTAAGAGAGCAACCAAAGGACTTGTATGCATGCACATTAGCATAACCAATGGACATGGACACTGGGGTGGTGGGGGAACGTGCACTAGTACAGAAAAAAATTTGGAAGGATACACATCACATTGGTTAGTATACCTCTGTGGGACTTCTAAGTTTTACAACATGAATATATATATTACTTTTTGCAAGTTATAAACATCACTAGGACTTTGGAAATATATACATAGGAAAAATAAAATGTTCTTTTTAATGAAATAAATAAAATGTTCTTTTTAATAAAAGAGGAATTCCTCTCTTAGAAATTTATCCTAAAGGCATAATCAGAAATATGTATAAAAAAGTATGCTCCCTGGTGTTCTTTAGGCATATTTAATAAAAGTGAAAATTGGAAGCAAATTCAATCCAGCAAAAGCATTCTAAAATAGATTTTGGTACTACTATGCAATGGAAAGCTATGTAGCTATGTAATAATCACATTTTCAAAGGCTAAAGAGCTCTCACAATGGTACAAAACAGTAACTACAGTTTGACTACAATTTTAATTCTCACCCGAGGATATGTTTTTCATTGATTCTAGAGAGAGAGGAAGGGAGAGGGAGAGAGAAACATCGATGTGGGAGAAACATTGATCAGATGCCTCCTGTACACACCCCAACCAGGGATAGAACCCTCAGCCTGGATATGTGCCCTGACAGTGAATAGAACCAGCAACCCTTCGGTAATCAATTGAGCCACACCAGCCAGGGCAACCACAATTTCTGAAAGTATAATTGACCCTTGAACAACATGAGTTTGAACTGGGTGGATCCACAAATAAATGGATTATTTTCAATAAATACATACAGTGTGGTAAATGCACTTTCTCTTCTTTATGATTTCCTAAGTAACAGTTTCTTTTCTGTAGCTTACTTTCTTGTAAGAACACAGTATATAATACATGTTACATACAAAATATGTGTTAATCGACTGTTTATGTTATCAGTAGATTAATAGTAGGGTAGTAGTGGTTACATTTTGAGGGGCATCAAAAGCTATATTTGGATTTGCAACTGCATGGAGGGTCAGCACTTCTAACCCCTCACTGTTCAAAGGTCAAGTGGCATTCATGCTTTAAAAATTCTGAAATAAAACACCAGTGTTAAATTGTTATTTATGGGTAATAAGATTCCTGTGACTTTAATTTCCTATTTTATTATATTTATTAGTATTTGCTGAATTATTCACAATATTTACTTATTGCCTTAACATTTTAAAAACATTATAAATTTTAATTAAAAACCCACAATAGTTTGGTCTTAAAATATTTGCCACCAAATTCAATGATATAACCAACATTTTCAGATTATATATTTTAACCAACATTAAGTATGCTCCATATATTAGCCATTTTAGTCACTTGAAATCTTAGAAAAGATTATTCTGAATAATTAAATTTAAAATAAATAAATAAAACTTCAAAATAGAAAACATTTCCTGACTTGTAGGTTAAATATTACTCAACTTGAATTCTAATATTCTTCCCCTATCAGGGAAATAAAATTTGTCACATTTTAAATATATTACTTGTTTCTTAAAGTACTAAGAAAACATTAAAAATTAAATTACAACTATAAATTTTTTTAATTCTTTTATTGTCTAAAGTTTTACATGTGTCTCCTTTTTCCCCAATTGACCCCCCTCCCCCAGCCATTCCCACCCCGGGCAAGCCCCCACTGCCCCAGTGTCTGTGTCCATTGGTTATGCTAATATGCATACATGCAAGTCCTCTGGTTGCTCTCTAACCGTACCCTCCTCCCCCCGACATTTGTCTCTGGATCTATTCTTGTCCATCAAATTATGTTGATCATTATATCCAACATATGAGATCATGTGATATTTATCTTTCTCTGAGTGGCTTATTTCGCTTAGCATAATGCTTTCCACGTCCATCCATGCTGTTGCAAATGGCAAAAGTTCCTTCTTTTTTATAGCAGCATAGTATTCTATTGTGTAGATGTACCACAGTTTTTTTAATCCACTCATCTGCTGATGGGCACTTAGGTTGTTCCCAAATCTTAACTTGTAAATTGTGCTACTATGAACATAGGGGTGCATATATCCTTTCTGATTGGTGTTTCTGGTTGCTTGGGATACAGTCCTAGAAGTCGGATCACTGGGTCAAATGGGAGTTCCATTTTTAATTTTTTGAGGAAACTCCATAGTGTCTTCCACAGTGGCTGCACCAGTCTGCATTCCCACCAGCAGTGCACGAGGGTTCCTTCTTCTCCACATCCTCGCCAGCACTTGTTGTTTGTTGATTTGTTGATGATAGCCATTCTGATAGGTGTGAGATGGTATCTCATTGTTTTGATTTGCATCTCTTGGATGATTAGTGACTTTGAGCATGTTTTCATATGTCTCTCAGCCTTCTGTATGTCCTCTTTCGAAAAGTGTCTATTTAGGTCCCTGGCCCATTTTTTTATTGGATCGTTTATCTTCCTTTTGTTAAGTTGTATGAGTTCTCTGTAAATTTTGGAGATTAAACCCTTATCTGAAATATCATTGGCAAATATGTTCTCCCATGCAGTGGGCTTTCTTGTTGTTCTGTTGATGGTTTCTTTTGCTGTGCAAAAGCTTTTTATTTTGATGTAGTCCCATTTGCTTATTTTCGCCTTAGTCTCCATTGCCCTAAGAGCCATGTTAGTAAAGATATTGCTATGACATATGTCTGCTATTTTGCTGCTTATGGAGTCTTGTAGGATTTTTATGGTTTCCAGTCTTACATTTAAGTCCTTTAGCCACTTTGAGTTTGTTTTTGTGTATGGTGTAAGTTGGTGATCTATAAAGTAATTTTAATATCATTAAAAATACTATCATACAAAAGAAGTCATTTCTATTTGTAATATTCAGCTGAGTAAAGACTTTGGTGGATTATTCATATATATGAAAGAACTATACTTGCATTTCTGTGAGAACATTGTATTTTCTGGCCTTTTAATATTCTTTTCTCAATCAAATAATTTTAGTGACACAACCAAGAAATCTGAAGTTAGCAGTTATGATAATTTTGAATAAAATGATCATACTGCTAATTATTCCTATTCTGTTCAAAGAACATTGTCAAATGTGCTAAATGCAACCAACAGCATGTACAGAATTCTATCTGACCAAAGATTTTCCCCAAAGATGAGGAAGTCTGGAAGCTGACATCTACTTAGCTTGGTGTAACTTTGCACAGTTGGCTGACAAAGATCCACAGAAAGAAAGAGATAGTGAGTTTGAGTAGAACCTTTTACTCCAAAACAGGATTTGGGGGCCTGGGGTTCCGGGAAGCACATGGTTAACTCGGTTGCAGATGCCTTCCTGAAGTGTCTTCCCCTCCCCACGGGCTGTTTCTAAGCACTCACATATGGAAATGCTTCTCCTTCCACAATTTCTCCCTCCTCAGTGGTTAGAAACACTTGACATGGAATGCTTGGCTTATAGTGCATTGACTATCTGAGGCTAATGCATAGTGACCAGGACAATTTTGTTTTTCATAATATGGTTTAAGTTGTTTTTAAACAGTTATAGCTACAAAAGTCAGCCAGCATTACAAAAAAAAACAACAACAAAAACATTAAGTGAATAAAGACTAGTCATACCCAAATACAGACAAAATACTATGATTAAAAACATGCTCTCATTATAGAGTCATTAGCTGATTTTATTGGATTGTTTTTCTTATTTCCATAAGTTTAGGCTGTACCGACAAATACTGAAAACAACAGAATATTACACTATTACATTAGAGGCAAACATTATACACACAATGGAATAAGTTACTGGGACATAAAACTAGAATTTTACTTAGCACACAAGTACACAGACAAATATGAAGCCAAAACAGTGAGCTGATAAAGATGAACACATCTTAGTGTAAAAGATCAGTGAGCAGCAAAATAAAAATGAAACCAAGAGTATATACTTATTAACAAAAAAGTTCTATCATATTACAAATGCCAACTGGCCGAATATTAACCAAGAGTATCACAGTCACACATTTTAACATATTAACAGAAATTTCTGTCCATTTCAATTCACCTTTCTCCTCTTTCTTTCACAAATTATAACTGTAGCAGCTTAAGAAGATAATTTTTAAATATTAGAGTGAATAGGCACATATGTGCTTTTTTCATGTAATATCTGTTAAAAGCCAAGAGGCCAGAAAATATATAAAAAAATGATAATCTATCAAAATAGAGAGGAAAGTAAATGCATCTTCTAAGAACAGATCTATTGTTCATAAAAATTTCCAAGTATTAATTGAGTGGCTGTATTTCTAAACAGATGCCTGGACTTAAATTATACTAAATTGATGTCTACCTTTATTCCAATTAACTTCTAAGTGGTAGAGTAAAAGGAATCTTAAAATCATTCTTATAATTTGTAAGAAAGATGGAAGACCTTATTTAAGTTGAATACAGCATTCATTCTACTAAACCACCAAAGTTCTTCATTTCAACAGATAAATGAGTCATATACAGTGATTCTGTTGAATCCAAAATGCTTCCAGTCATTCTCTCACCAGGTTTCAGCCTACAGGGTTAGAGTTACATTTTCAGATTATAAATGAAAAAGGTACAAGCTATTGCTCACCATGGGGCAAATCTATGTCTAACGTTAGCAGTAAAAAAAGTTTAGTCATGTGGAAACATAGCCCCATAAATTAGAAACTTAATAAATATGTATGTATTATTTGATTTAAAATTTGCCCTAGGCATAAGGGCCTCAGGACAGACATACGAAATGTACAGAAGACCCAAAGGGGGTAAATAAATCCAAGAGCAGGATTCAAATTAATGTGCCCACTGCTATCTATCGTTAATCGTCAGGATATATCATGCCATAATCTTTGGTGTCCAAAATATAAAAGGAAAGTTAAGAGCAAAGGTCTTGCCTGAAAATCCCCAATGCAGAAATCAAGAAACTTCTTTAGGGCAGAACTTCTTTAGGATATGCATGATTGGATTTCCTTTTATGCTTTTACTACCTCCCTTGAAGGGCAAATGTTTAAAGCATATTCTGGAGAAAAGGTTCACTATTACAATCCACCTCTCTTTTCCTTTAAGCAAATAATTCGTTGTTAAATTCTCAGAATTTAAATCAGCAATTTCAGCAGCAGTGTTTCCAAATACAGCATTGGCTGTCACCATGTGTCTGATAGTCATACAAAAAGCCTCTGTACAGTTCAGGGGATTATCCCTTTAGTAGAGGAATCTTATAATAATAAGCCATTGAACAGACAGAATGACACGCTGCACTGACAGGGATTTTGGCAAGTTGGTGTGAAAGCGTCTTAAGGAACTAGCCTTTCTTACTAACATTTTATGACAGTTTCCCTTCCATTTTAAGAGTACAAATATATAAAAAAGTATAATGATATTTCCTTGACTTTTAATAAGCAGTATAGTATAAATAAACCATTTGAAATATTTTTCTTTTTACTGTCAGTTTGTATGGAATTGCTGATACAAAATGGAACTATTAGGAACCAACCAACGACAAGTGGGCATGAATGTGAGGCAACAAGTATGTCAAATAAGTCCACGCAAATGCTGAATATAAAAGTTAATATTTGGGAACTCTGAGGTTTCCATGGTCACTTATAAATAAAATTGAAAAAACAAATATTCTCATTAAATGCAATTCAAACAATAAGCTATGATACCCAACAAAAATAATGTACACACCTTGGAGTCCTCAGTTATTACATTGTTCAACCAAAAAAATCCAGATCAAGAGAAATTGTCATTCTAATGGATTGTCAATAGAATATTGTCAATCTACTGGATTTCTATATTGTCATTCTATTGGATTTCTCTGTAAGGGGCTCAAGTATCAGAAAGAAAAGATTTAAGTTGGGGTGGGGGAGTACTGAAAAAGTTCAGAATTCTTGTTTTCTTTTTGCAAACATTTCCCTTTCAAAGAGTCGGGGAGACTGTGGAAGAAAAGCTGACCTGGAATTACACGCACAAAACATTTTGAAGTTGGCACCACTTGACAACTACACTATTTCCTTCTGTAGAGGCCCCTAAGTGCTGGCTCAAAATATTAAACAGCTAAGTACGTACGTTCACAAGTCACACACACAATGTCGACTGGCACAGCCTGTTAGCACAGTTTTTCAGATTAACTACAACAAGTGATAGCAGCAATGGTTAACAATTCCACATAAACACCACAAACACACATGTGAAAGAGCACCCTACTACAACATGCAAAACCTCAACAAAGACGGCACTGAATATTACACAATGCATAGAAATTGTAACGGTTTTTGGCAAGATTTTTTTTGTAACAAATATTTTATAAAACAGAAAGTATTTTGTTATAAATGCTATTTAAAAAGTTGTAATATAATGGATTGTAGTTATAAAAATTCAGTTTGATAAAGTTACTCTGAGTGGATTAATACTAAAATGGCCTACCTGCTACTTCATCCAGTATAAATAATCATTATAAATTAATTCTAGTGGAAGTATACTAAGGTATTTGATTTATAAAATATAAGAATTACAGAAAGTAAACAGGCATAAAAATCACTTAAATACAGTATGCACAATTACTGTTCAGATTCTATATTGCTGATGTCTTCCTAATTCTACCAACCACAAATAAATAATGCCAAAGGTTTTCAAAGCTCTTTGAAATGAATGTATAATGGTAAAAAATGCTCTCTAATTCCAGTGTAATACTAAGAACATTAGAAGTCTAGCAAAATTCAACACTGCATTCAAAAGACAAAATTTCATTGTACTTTTTTTTAACATCCCAGAATTTCATCTTTTTTCTTCAACTATGATTTAGTAAATATAATTAGTAAAATAAAAATTTGTAAATGTTTTTTTAATTTATGCTTGAATTTCCTTTTAGAAGAGTAAGCAGGTTAATATGAGAATTTACAAATACTTTGTATTTTCTACACCTTCTTGCTGTGAAGTTTCTTTCAGTTCCCATTTCCCCCCTTCCTACCTCTAAATAAATTAATCTCAGAAACATTCTAATTATGTTGATAGAAATGTGATCATTTTGATTGAAGTTATGTCCCAAACTTTCAAGATGATTTTTTTAAACTTTTCATAGACTAACAAAGGCTATAGTAGACTGCCTTCCAAATCAGTTAATATCGATGCTATATAGTTGGATATTCAAATGAATACCAAGTTTTTTAAAAAGTTACTTTTTAGTTTATAATCGTTATAGATTATAATCATTATAGAAGTCTTGTTACTAAAAATTATCATTTGTTTCCCCTCCATAAATGAAAGCTAATTATAAATGGGGTAGGCTAAGAGATGTTCGTGTGATTACATTTAGAGATTATCCCATCAAATTTCAAAAGTGGCTAAAATTAAGATATAATACTACACAATGAAAAGTGAAAATACACATGCAAAAAAAAAAAAAAGCCTATTTGAAAACTGGCAGCTTGAAGGTACTTCTAATATAAATTTTTACAGTTTTGAAAATAAGGATGTCCTTTCTTAACTCAGCAAAAATGTAGGGTTGTTTTTCTTCCCTAAACTCTATGTATGAACTGGAAGTCAGGATGCCTGGGTTCCCTTGGGTTCCAGTTGTGGCTCTGATTCCAACCAGGTGTGTGCACCTGGGCATTCTGCTAATGTCTCTAGGGCTGTTTCCTTCTTCTGCAAAAGAAGAGAGCTGGATTAATTTAGATGTTTCTAATATTCTGGCCTAATTAATTTTCTGATCAACTTAGTACTCTGACTAATCAATACTCTTGAGTGTAATTCAACTAGGTCATGGTTTACATAGAAACTCAATTAAATGTATTAAAATGCAACCTTTTTAAAAATAATCAGGTCTTTTCCTCAGCTTTGGCAGACCCAATTGGTCAATTTACAAGTAGGATGGACCATAAGAAATGTTTATTATCTTTCTTTTCTCTGTTTAGAAAAGTGAAATCAGAGTTGCTGGCAGTTTACCAATATCATCTCCTTTTCTGTTTTTATATCGTTTAGAAATACACCAACAGGATGACATAAGCAGTGTATTTCTTCATCCCAGTTATATTCTATGGCAAGGATCTCTTAAAATCATCCTAAGTTTCATCACTTTACAAGTGCTACATATTCATATCATCTCAGTCAGATCCTAGTGGGGAGAAGCAATGTTTGAATACTATGAATTAAGAAAAAAACACACAACACAATTGAAGATGTCCTTGCAAGTGGTGTGTTTCTTAATAAGTAACTATCTGTATCACACCATATGGTGAATGTGCACAGATATATCTTGCATATTTAAAAATACATTAAAATAACTAAGAACTTGTTAATTCGCTGCAGCCCTGACCAGTGTGGCTCGGTTGGAGCACCATCTCGTGCATCAGAAGGTCTCAGGTTTGATTCCTGGTTGGGGAACATACCAGGTTGCAGGTTCAATTCCCTGTCGGGGCATGTACAGAAGGCAACAGATCAATGTTTCTTTCTCACATCAATGTTCCTCCCTCGTTGAGATTTATAATTAAAAAAAAACACAAAAAACTTGCTACCATCTATTGTTTTTAATAGCCCATCACTCACATGAATATAGAAAATGGAATTATGCAGCTATGTCATCCAAACTGACAGATGGGCTTGGCATATTTGTTAGAATCATGTGAGGGGGATTGGAAAATTTCTTACATGACATTACACTGACCTTAAAATGTAAACGTCGCAAATATAGTTTTAGTGTCTTTATATGAACCATGGGATCACCTGCAAGGCAGCACGCTCTATTGTAGTGAATACCTGCCGGAGAGTTGTACTTTTGCTAAAGCACATAAATTATTTTGGCTGAAATGTCACAGTATGGATATAATTTTTTTTAAGGAACAGTAACAATAAAAATGGCACCTGGCAGTGTTATGTCCTCAGTATTATTTATACAAAAGCATAAAACGTAGAGGTAGTTGCAGATAATTTTTCATAATTTAACTCAGATTATGATGTGGATTTATGACTCATATTCAGACCAGCCCTATAACCAAGATACTACTTCGGCTCTATGTCTACTAAGCCTTTCTTCTGAAAACAGTCTTCTAAACCTGCCACAAAATTCCTATTTGGTTTCGGTTATCAAAGCAAAAATAAATTTTAAAAAAAAATTGACATTCTCCATTTAACTGTGTTCTTCTAAATGCAAACACAATAGAATTAAATAGGAGAGAGATTTTAATATTAATACCTCAATCAACACAAACAGGAATTTGAAATTTCCTAGTTCTGTTTTCTCAGTGCATACTGACCACCCCTTCTTCTCATGACAAACTTACTTTGCTGTCTAAAACAGATCAAAAATTTTTAAAAAAATATGTCAATGCAAAAATAAGATGTGCAATCACATTTTAACTGTTCTTTACAGAAAACATTTCCTTAAATATGAGAAGCACCCTATGTAAAAATATCCCTATTTTTAAAAAAGTTATTTTACAGTAGGCTGTCCTGTTGTATTTATGGACCAGTTATAGAATAACTGTTTTGTAAAGGGAACTGGGAGAAAGAGACCCGAGGTTCAAAACGAACAGAAGAGGAGGGACCAGGGGACAGAGCATGCCACCGGGAAAGATAACTCAGCACCCCTAGAGGCTGGGAAGACACTGTGTCCCCACATCTGACTCAAATCACTGGAAACTATGAGTTGGAACTAAGAAAGGTAAACAGAAAAACTCTAGAGTCAGATGACAGACAGTACCATTTCCTTAGCTATAATCTAACTGACTTGTCTTGATCGCAACATAAAATGAAGCCAACTCACCTACCTTTCAAAGTTGTTGAAAGGATTAAGATAATAAACATACAAATAAATATGCATCTGTTGAAATATCTGAGGAAATATTTACCAAAAATGTTAACAGTGATTACTTTTGGCTAGCAGACTATACAGATATATATAAAATGCACATCTGTATTTCCTAATTTTCATACATACAATGAGTAACTATTTATTGTGTAACTGATTTACACAAGTCACGTAGTACAGTGCTGGCACACATATTGGATTAAAATTGGTGCCTATTAGCATTATTAATACAAAAAAATAAAGTAAGGTATCATCTGCCCTTCTTGTTTTTAGATGCCTCTCTATGGAGGAAAAGAAGTTGATTCTACCACACAAAGTCCATGAAAGACTTCCCACTCCTGAGCCCATGGAAAGGTCACAGTTTGGAGGAATGGGTGGGTCTTTATGTGCTTGTGACTTAGCGCTGGAAAGAGCTGCCTAGCCCTGGGAAACCTCAGCAAAGCAAATCAAAACGAAATTTGTCCTGGTCATACAATAAATTAATGCATAAAATACCACCTATCTTCCCAGCTAACTGAATTAGGAGGTTGCCTCAAAGAACAAATACTCCCTAATAGTATTTCCAGATCCAACAAAGCAATTAAGATTTGGATTTTTTTATGTTATTAATTATATAGGATAGAAACCTAGTTCAACTTTATTGTTTAAATTGATTTTATTTTTGAAGTACCTAAACTAATTATTCACCACAGGCTTCAAGACTTGAAAATAAAGATCTTGGAAAAACTACCACAAAGAGCTGTTTAACCAAAATTGTTATTATTATAATTGCAGGACATTGCAGATAAATGCATTTGTATTTACTGCAGAAGAAATTTTGCACATTTTCAAGAATGCTTTGAATTCAGCTAAATCAGCTACCTAAAACGAGTGTGGATATTCCTTTGATCTCAGCTACAGAGTACAGTAATCCCCTAAGGAAAAAATAGTGAAGTTTAATGCTTATAAATAAATAATTCAAGAGGGATTTGAGCTTTGAAGAGAATAAGGTTTTTTTGTTGTTGTCTTAACTAGTGCTTCTAGATCTTTAGTAAGACTTTCCCACTCTCTACCTTCTCTTTATGCTTGATATACAATATAATACTTGGGAACATTGTCAAAGCTTCGGTAGTTCCTTCTAAATCTGATCATCAAATTTCATTTACACTGATTTCCTAGGGAACAAAAGAATTCTATCCAGGCTTAAGCATAACAGTAAAAATGAGCCATGTAACAGTCTTTTTTGCTGCAATATTGGACTTCGCATATTATTTTAAAATTATCTATGTTCCAAAAAGAATGGCACCTTTATTCTCTCCTTCTAATCCCCTTGCCCCCCAAAGGGAAAAAATGTTAGCTAAGCTTCTAAGTTTTCATACATTGCAAAAAACGAGGCACAGAAACTAAAATTCTAATCATGCAAAAAAATAAAAATAAAGTATATAAATAATTTAATGTTTATTATCAACACTTTCATATTCTGCATCTGACTGAATGCAATTTTGTGTAAGCAGTAAAGTTAGTGTTATCTCCTTCTGATTAATAGAGAATATTAAAAATAAAATAAAAATAAAGTCATTTATTAAGGAGACTAACAATGAGCGGGGGGGGGGGGGGGGGGAGGCGGGGGGAGCAGGAGTTGAGGACACAAGCGTCTAGGATGACTCTGTTTCCTTTTCGACATTTTTTTGAAAAACGTTAATGCCTTCTCTACTGTGTGTTGCCTGAGAACCACTATGGTTTTGTAAAATTCTGTAACAGTAATTACATTTAGTCACCCACAGGTACATGTGTTTTAAGCCTATAAATACTATGTTAGTAATACTAAACTATCTCCCTTGCTTATTTGTAAAAAGAAAAATATATTATATATTTCTATAAAGTTAACACTGAGGGCAGAGGAAAAGGAATGAGAAGCAGTGTCACAGTCACAGTTTCTCTGGACACAGTAACCACACCGGGGTCTAGCTCAAGCCACCTGGTCAAGCAGTGTCTGAGGAAGAGTCATAGGAGGCAGAGACGATGAAATTGCTGCTGTTGGAGTGCCCGGCCACGGACTGGGCGGCCTGCTGGCTCAGATTGTTACAGATCAGCACCAGCTGGTTGCTCTGGGCCTCGGACAAGGTGCTGCAACTCTGATACACGCTGAAGTTGGTTTTCCTGCCGGGGATGTTGCCCTTCTCACACATGGTCTTCACCATCTTGGCCAGCTTGTTCTTGCCGAGGGCCTGGCAGTTGTACCAATGCAGGGCCGCCAAGTTCACGACCGGCTTGATGGACAAGTAGAAAGGGGCATCCTCGTAGCGCATGGCCGGAGGCCGCCGCTGGGCATACTCCTTATAGTCCTGGACGGGGCACGTCTGCGGGGCATGCTGGGTGGCATACACACGGGAGTCCGTGCCCCCTCTCTTGGTTTTGGCATTCAGGTCGCCGGTGTCTTGACCCATCCACTCTAAGTATTCCAGCCCCGTTTCTGTGACCCGGAGCCGGATATCACCCCACTTCAAGGTAGATCCATGGAAGCCTGTGCAATGCCCAAAAGCCTTGGTGTTGTTGAGCCAGACGAGGTTGAGCAGACCCTCAGGGTTATAGCGGCTGAGCAATCCCCTTTTCCGCAGAATGAGCTCATCAGCAAAGGTGAGCTTCATGGACTTGTGCGGCTTATTTCCCTTCCCCTTGCAGCGGAGTTCAATCTGCTTCTGTTTCAGGGCCTCCTGGGAACGCTTGAATTCCTTATCCCTGGTGATACTGTAGCCATACCTGTGCTCTTTTAGGTACCGCTCAAGTCCACACTGGTAATTGGCCAAGCTGTTGGGTTCATACTCGGACCCATCCTTCTGCCTGGCATCTACAAAGAAAGAGGCAAGGTAGGCATCCAACTCCTTGCAAGGGATGACATAGATCTCTCTCGTTTCCGAAGGGTACTTGGAGATGAGGAACTCGCGGAAATTGCGGAGCGCAGTCTGCGTGCTCCGGATGGTTTTCTCATTCTGCTCTCTGCTGAGCTCAGCTGCTCTCTCATCCTGGTCTGCAACAAATTGGGGAGGGGAGGGATAGAGAGGGTGTTGATGAGTTCAGACAATGCACTTTCTACTCTGAAATAAAGTTTCCTTTTATAATGAAAAGGGAAAGAAGGAATCAATTTTACAGAGATCACTGACAAATGTTATTTATATACCTGTTGCATTGTAAGAGCCAACTGTTATATTCACAAATGATGTACTAGACAAAGGTATGGTGGCCCTTTGCAACCAAAATGAGCATCTTGTATCATTAGTTTAGTGCGTGAAGGTTTGTGGAAAGAGTGAGATCAGAGGCTGCCTTTGTCTTAGGAAAAATGTGCGACATTTAGGAAAACTTGAATTTGTAAGGTTGCTCAGCGAAAGGAAGTCTTTGCAATAACCACATACAACAGTAAAAATAAATTTTCTAGTAAATAAAATTTTATTCGCAAAACACACTCCTTTTTGTGTTACTGTACACATTTATAAACGATCATGTTATTTTAAAATGACAATCCTAAGGTATAATTGCCCAAATCCTCATAACTTTATAAAATGAAATAAATTAAAATTCACTAAACTAGCAAATAAGACTTTTTATAGGCACATTTTTGAGATCATATTTCCAAAATTCAAATATACACAGTACATTTTATGCTTCATTGGACTAAACTTTCAGTTATGCTAATTCCATTGGAAATTGTTTCTATATCAACAGTAAAGATGTATATAAAAACGTGTCCCTTCCCATCAAAAAGATGGAACCACAGGTTACATGGAACCTTGATCGTGCTGGCTTCCTTTACCGTTTACATGTAAAGCCGAAGGGGCCAGCACATCTGTTTATTTTGGCTACTTGTTCAAATATCTATCACAGCAGTCTTCTAACTTCAAATAAAGACTTTCCAGGAAATAAACATTCACAGACAACTTTAGGGAATAAAATATCCAGTTCCTCAACTTTCCCATGGAATCTTTTCTAAAACGTTATCTGTCTGAAATGAAGGCTGTTTGCACATGTTGCTATCTCAAATCTACCACGGTCCATACTCTGGGGTGTAAAAGACTTTGCGAGGCCAAACACAATTTATAAATTGGTGATTAAACTTGTAATGTTTCTTGTCCTCTGTCTTATCCATATCCTAATATAGGTGAAACATACCATGAGAAGCAAGGTAATTGGGCCTAAATTGTGTTCTGAATTCAGGACTTTCCAAAGGGGCTATTTATAGGCCAGTGAGGTTGAGTCTTTTAATCATATGAAATACTGATTCTATTTGCAGTCAATCTCCATTTTATATAACATTCAATATTTTCTACCTCCTTTTTACAAAAAATACTCAAATTAAACCTAACATTGAAAACCTTAGGGTGTCCATTTAAGAACGGGTGAGTGGTGTTCAGTTTCTCAAAGTTCTTTTCAAGGGTGTGCGAGTAAGAGTTTACGTCTGTTGAACGTAAGCATCGTTAGTTGGTATCCTCTAAGTAGAAGGGATGAGAGACCTTGGTTCTTTGAACGCGTGGTCACTTATTTCTTGCTGTACCAGCCACAAGAACCGTAATATTTATTAAATCTTACTCCAGGCTTTTCAAAAGGAGAAGCCATCCATAAAATCCAGTACAGCTATCCCCCGTTTTTGACAGTCTGCATGATGCCACTTCACTTCTGCCAAAGACCTACATGAGTAGCACCTGGTTTTTGCTAACGAAAAGAAACCGGAAGAGGATTTTCACTGTGGCAAAAGTAGCATTCAGTGTTGGTTTTGCAATGAGCTGTTACAGCAGCAGCAGCACAAACTCCAAAGAGCTAGAGTAGTACCACCGAGCTCCTTCCCTGGGAACTACACCCAGCATCTCAGCATCCAGCTCCACAGCACTGAACTGTGTCTGTGAGCATCTGCGCCGTGTATCTCGATTTATTCTGTGCATCCGTTAGCAAGGTGTGTCCTCAGGTATAAGGAAAGCCAAGAGAACTTGTAGGGCTGAAATGATGAGCATGAAACGGGGCATACATTAAGATCTTCAATCGTGGTGAACGAAATAAGGACGTATAAGTCAATGGTAAGTGTTTATTCACTCTCTGTGCCATTTCGGTTTAAGACCATTTTTATTGGAAGGCTCCATGGGAGAAACATGCACAGTGACATGGGTCTGCAAAAACCCATGGGTCTGTGACCTGAAGGGGGGCCCCAGGAGCCCCAACACTGGCTCAGGAACTCTCATGGAGACCCTGAGGAAGGTTTTTACAGACCAATTTCCTGTACTTATTTACATAGTCTTCATGACCCATTAATCCAATTATTACCTCCCTTGTTAGGAGATGGGATGGAAAAACATAATCAGAGCAGTATCTTGTGTTCTCACTTAATTTGAGATTTATGTTAGATTTTTTTTTTTTTAGATTTATGTTAGATTTAAATTCGGATCCATTTGCTTCTATTGCTATAGCACTCAACAAAAAAAATAAACTCAGCTATCACACTCCTTTTATGATTTTATAAAAGTAATACATCTGAAGCAATAAAAAACATTTCTCGATGTTTAACTTATTTATTATTTTCATTTAAGAGTATTTTGTCCTCTCACTCGATAGAGAAAACAAATGATATTCAAGTTCTCCTTATAAATCACTAAATGATAAATCCATCAGCTTATTAAGTAAAATATATTTTAACTTTGGAAAGTAAAAGAAAGGGTAAAAAGAAATCTGCTGAGTAGATTTACATTTATGAAGCTGCAGCTGGAATGAATATTTAATCCACATATGTGGGCACCCACGGTGCCTCCTAGCATTTCAAGAAGACCTGTGGGGTATAGTCAGAGGTAAGTCCCTGATGGTTCTGTAGATTCCATCATAACTAGACGAGATGACTATTACACATAAAACGAATTTAAAAAAGACCATACACAGCTGTATAATTAGGAATAGAGTTTGTGGCTCTAGATCCTATAGGAATTCAGAAAGAAAAAAGAGAGAAGTCAAATAGAGCTTGAGCAATGTATTAAAGGATGGGTATCATTTGGTTAATTAGAATAGGAAGTAGAGCACTCCAGGAAGAAACTGCATGAGCAAAGGGAACGAGATGGGAAGAAATCTGGCTTATGCTCATGAAGACTGTAAAACCCCCATCCTGGTTTGGGGGTGGGAGAAGGGTTGGAGTGGGGAATAAAGCTAGATCAGTAGGACAACCACATGGAGAGTTGTATATTGTCATTATAAATGTAACACCAAAGAGAGGAGACTGAATAATTTTAGTGCAAAGAACCTCTAAATGCCATGAAAAAGCTGACTCTGGGGGGAAAAATCAATACCCCAATTCTCTACCTTTGACATGCTTTATTGCCCTTATTCTGTTACTAGAGGCCAGTGCACGAAATTTGTGCACAGGGGGTGGGGGTGTCCCTCAGCCCAGCCTGCACCCTCTCCAATCTGGGACCCCTCAAGGGATGTCCACTGCCCGCTTAGGTCCAATCTCGGTAGGATCAGGCCTAAACGGGCATTTGGACAACCCTCTCACAATCCAGGACTGCTGGCTCCCAACTGCTCACCTGCCTTCCTTCCTGATTGCCCCTAACTGCTTCCGCCTGCCAGCCTGATCACCCCCTAACCACTCCCTTGCCAGCCTGATCGATGCCTAACTGCTCCCCTGCCAGCCTGTTTGCCCCTAACTGCCATCCCCTGCAGGCCTGGTCACCCCTAACTGCCCTCCCCTGCAGGCCTGGTCCCCCACAACTGCCCTCCCTTGCAGGCCTGGTCCCTCCCAACTGCCCTCCCCTGCTGGCCATCTTGTGGTGACCATCTTGTATCCACATGGCAGCCATCTTGTGTGTTGGAGTGATGGTCAATTTGCATATTACTCTTTCATTATATAGGATAGAGGCCTGGTGCACAGGTGGGGGCTGGCTGGTTTGCCCTGAAGGGTGTCCTGGATCAGGGTGGGAGTTCCCTTGGGGCGTGGGGTGGCCTGGGCGAGGGGTCTGTGGTGGTTTGCAGGCCGGCCACACCCCCTGGCGACCCAAGCGGAGGCCCTGGGATCTGGGATTTATTTATCTTCTACAATTCAAACTTTGTAGCCAAGCCTCTTGCTTGCTCCGTGGCTGCAGCCATTTTTGTTGGGATTTACTTATCTTCTATACTTGAAACTTTGTAGCCTTGAGTGGAGGCCAAGGCAGGCCAGGGTGTGCGGAAAGTTTGGCTTCCTCCATTGCCGGGGGCAACTCAAGCCTCCTGCTCTCTCCAGCTCCGTGGCTGCCGCTATTTTTGTTGGGATTTATCTATCTTCTATAATTGAAACTTTGTAGCCTTGAGTGGAGGCCTGGGCCGGCCAGGGTGTGTGGAAAGCTTGGCTTCCTTCATTGCCAGGGAAACCCAAGCCTCCTGCTCGCTCTGTGGCTGCAGCCATCTTGGTTGGGTTAATTTGCATACTCACTCCTGACTGGCTGGTGGGCGTGGCTTGTGGGTGTAGCGGAGTGGTGGTTAATTTGCATATTACTCTTTTATTAGGTAGGATTTTCTTCCATATACCTACCTCCATCTGTCATACTTGACATGTTTACTTGATAGCCTGCTTAGCATATGTCTCTCCCGAGTGGGATGTGAGCTCCGTAGGAGCCAGGACTATACTGCTTTATTCCCAAAGTCTGGAAAAACACTCGAGAATGTAGCATTCATTAAAAATGTATCAACTGAATTAACACAAAAGCTGACAGGAAAGTTACTGGGATAACTCTGTGTGTGTAATTACACAATTCACTTTAGACCATTTAGAAAGGACTGCATTTAGAAAGGATTAAACAAAAATCAGTGGTATAAAATTAAACGTTGGGACTCACAAGCATAATCTCAGTCACTTTGTTAAGGCTCTTCAGAGAGTTGCCTGTGGTCAGGGCAGGTGATGTGGACACCCATAATAATGGTACAGAATGACTTACGAGGCCACTGGACGCTTTTCGCTGGGCCAATTCCCCAGGAAATAAAGACTTATCAGCCATTGCACAAACTGCTCCAAGACAATATCTTTATTTTACTCTTAGGATGAGGAAAAAAATAATCCTTTAATAAAAGTCCATATTAGAATTAATATATCCATAAAATCAAGGGATAGCTCCCTACCCCCAATCCCGACCTCCACTTTAAAAAGAGATTATACTGCCTGGCTGGTGTGGCTCAGTGGTTGAACACTGACCCATGAACGAGGAGGTCAGGGTTTGATTCTTGGTCAGGGCACATGCTGGACAGTGGGCTCCATCCTCAGTAGGGGGCCTGCAGGAGGCCACTGATCAATGATTCTCTCTCGTCATCATTGATGTGTCTATCCTTCTCCCTTCCTCTCTCTGAAATCAATAAAAATGTTTGTTAAACTATTAAAAACAATAAATAAAAAGAGATTATACTGACATTTTTTAGAACAGCAATAGTTCCTAACCCCTACAATTTATTGAAAAAAATAATGAGCTAGATTTACTTTAAAAGTGAAAAACAAATTGATATATAAACCTAATAACTACCATAAAACACATTTAGAAATCAGTGTCTTCTTTCTCCTTTAAACACACAACTCCTTGCACATTTCTATGTTTTCTCCTAAACTTTAAAACACAGGCTACTTTCTAGGATTGTTAACGTAGCTAATTGAAGCCAGACTTGCATGCTATTATAGCTATCTGGCCAGTAAATTATTTTTATGCTCGATTAATCTTTTCCAACAGTGGGCATAAAACACATTTCCTACATAAACATTCAGGAGCATGAAAATTCAGAACAATAGTACCAGTTAGTGCAGTATGATTCTTGATGGTGCTTTTCACTGAAGCAGAAACCACTTAAATAAACATTAGTCATCTGCTCATTTCTCCTCGTTGCATGTTCTGTGACTCGACAGCATCTGGAAAATTTTCACCTTAACAGAAATTTAGCAATCAAATACAGCACGAAAATTACTAGTATTATTAAACAAATAAAGTTCAGGGGAACAACCTCCACCACCACCTTTCTCTGTCCTGGCTGGTGTGGCTCAGTTGGTTGGGTTTCATCCTAGGCACCAAAAGGTTGCGGTTCGATTCCTGGTCAGGGCACATGCCTGGGTTGTGGGTTCAATCCCCGTGTAGGGGATGTGCAGGAGGCAGCCAACTGATGTTTCCCATGCTCTCTCTCTTTCAAAAAAATCAATTAAAAATAAACCCTTCTCCTCCCATGTATATTCACTGTTAACTCTATGAACTGAATCAGGTCAAGGAGCTGTGTTAGAAGGTGGGGTAAGATACTGCATGGGTAAAGGAGACTAGATACTGGACCTTGCAGATCCTCACAAGGAATTAATTTATGGCCTAGAGGGTGCAGGAATGAGTCTGCTTTTTTAAAAAATTGATTTCAGAGAGAGAAGAATCTGCATTTTTTAAAAACATATAACTGATTTCAGCCTAGCAGGTTTGGCTCAGTGGATAGAGAGTCGGCCTGAGGACTGAAGGGTCCCGGGTTTGATTCCGGTCAAGGGCACATACCTCGGTTAGAGGCTCCTCTCTGGCCCAGGCCCTAGTCTGGGCTCGTGCAGGACGCAACCAATTAATGTATTTCTCTCACATCGATATTACTGTCTTTCCCTCTCTCTAAAAATCAATGGAAAAATAACCTCGGGTGAGGATTGAAAAAAACTTATTTCAGAGAGGAGGGAGGGAGAGAGGGAGAGAAAGAGAGAGAGAGAGACCAATGTGAAACGTCAATCAGCTGCCTCCCCCACATGCCCAGATGGGGGATGGAATCTGAAACCTAGGTATGTGCCCTGACAAGGAATCGAACCCACCACCTTTTTTCGTGTATGGGACAGGACGATGCTCCTACCAACTGAGCCACACCTGCTAGGGCAGGAGTTTGCATTTTTAACAAGTTCTCAGATGATTCTAATGTAGGTGTGGTCCAATTGTGTCGTATCCACACCCCCTTCCCCTCGAATGCCTAAAAATGACTCCTTCAAATAAGCCTCAGCCCCAGCCTGCCTGTTACAGCACCTGCCATCCTGAGGGAACAGCAGATTTTCTGATCTGAAAAAAATGTTTCCCCTGGCAGGACCGTTGTTTCACAAATAAATGAAGAGTAAGCATTTAAGTGATTTCTGCTTCAGTGACAAATACTATCAAAAATCATACTGGACTAAGTGGTATTATTATTTGACAAAATAACAAATGACTTAAACAATTACTGCCCTCGGAGACCCACTGGATTCGTACATTTGTTTTTGTAACTTTTCTGAAATTACTAAATTCAACACTGTTTCCCTAATTGCCAAAAACAGTTTTTCAAATCTAATCTTACTTGGCCCCTTTCCGGGCATTTGACATAGGTGGTATAGCAAATGGTTAATGGCTCTAACTTTGTCAGTAAGAATGCAGTGCAAATCCCAGCTCTGCTGCTTAGCCAGCTATGTGAATCTGTATGAGTTTTTTAACTTACGCCTCAGTTTCGTCAGTTGTAAAATGGGTATACAAAGTAATAATTGTACTCATAAGCATTGTATGAGTATGGGATAAGATAGGAAAGCAAATCACTTAGCTCAGCACTGGGCATATAAAGCATCTAGTTCAACTCTTTAAACATCTCACTGCTTAGAAATATGTTCCAGCTAGGCCAGTGTGGCTCAGTGGTTGAGCAACGGCCTATGAACCAGGAGGTCATGGTTCAATTTCCTCGTCCGGGAATATGCCCGGGTTGTGGGCTTGATCTCCAGTGTGGGGCGTGCAGGAGGCATCCGATCAATGATTCTCTCTCATCATTGATGGTTCTCTCTCTCTCTCTCTCCCCTTCCTCTCTGAAATAAATTTAAATATATGTAAAGAAATGTATTTCAACCCAGGAAATCAAAAGTTTTTCCACTTCAACTGAGTTCCTCCTCTATTGATGCTTTAATGTGTAGCAAATATATGCTAAGTCTTCCAATCTAAAAAAGTCACCAATGTTAGGCATATCCTGCCACAGACATATATAAACAGCTGGAGTTCATATCTATATCTACAACAACTGTCAAGAGACCTTCCATTCCACATGATCTGTGATTGGACACGCTTATTGTGTCACTGTAAGAAGAGACAGAATGTGACTATATGAATTCAGGACGGGACTAAATAAGGGTAAAATCATGCAATTCCCTCCTCTAAGAAAGCTGTGTTTTTGAAATTAAGTAAAGGAGGGGTTCTCCTCAATTGCAACTCTCCTCAAAAAAAGAGCTGTAGCATCCCAGGTGGGACTTAATGAGCCTTGTGGTCAATTCTGCTAGCCAGGGACAGCTGTAGCCTAGCCCCCATTTGCCTTAGAAAGAGAGAATTCAAACAGGCTTCACACATAAAGGAGATGCTTCATTCAGTGACAACAAAAAAAGGCAGAAAGGAGGCCAGATGACAGGAGTGAATAAAAGCTAGATGAAGCTTCTCAAATCTCAAACTTAATTTCAAGTCATAGAAAAGAAATTAAGCATTCCAAAGGCAAAAGAATAGAACAAGAGAGTAAATATTGTACTCCATTAATCACAATAAGAAGCACTTTCATCTTGGCCAAAATATATTTTAAATCAGCTTTAGAATGTGGCTGCATTTTCAGTCTTAGCGGCATGAAGCCCACATGACTGTAATTAATGTAATAAATCATGCTGTGGAATTTCCTACACAATCTGACAGTACTCGTTGACACACTGCTTATTGGGGACTGCAGAGGTTTCTCCCCCACTTTTTTATTATTCAGCCAGAGTCACTGAATCAAGAGTACCTTCTAGGATGTCTGAAATATCTGCTGCTGATATAATACATAAAATAGGTAGTGGGCTGCTGCCATCAGACTTTGATATACAAAACATCACATCCAATTTTCAAAAAGAAACTTGGTTTTTAATTCTCGCTTTTCTGCTTAGGGCAGTTGTTTAAGATACATGGATTCATTATAGATGTGACATTTACATTTTCCAGTTTCAGTCATGAGGCCATAGCATTACACACATGGCTCACTCTCCAAGTTAATTCTATGATGATTCTAGTACTTATATAGCACAGGATACTGTTAAACAGGCATTTTTCATTGGCCTATATGTGTTCTTTCATTGTTTTCCAACATCTAGATCCTTTAAGCAAAATTTTACTGAATAGTAAATCATTTTCAAAAGTAAAAATTAATTTTAAAGAAGTAAAAATTAGCCCTTGTACAGTTCAGGAATTCAGCAATAACCACATTTCACCTCAGTGAGTTTACATATCTTTAACTATGCTTTGCATAAATATCTTCTAATTTAGAAATGTCTGAAGTTTTAATAAACAGATGGTTGAAGAATAACTATTCACAAGAGGAAAATATATATTTCCCCTGATAAATTATTTTATTCATTTTATCATAAGACTAGAGGCCCGGTGCACGAAATTCGTGCACGGAGGGGGGTTGTCCCTCAGCCCAGCCTGTACCCTCTCGAATCTGGGACCCCTCAAGGGATGTCCGACTGCCCGTTCAGGCCCGATCCCTGGGATCGGGCCTGAACGGGCAGTCGGACATCCCTCTCACAATCTAGGACTGCTGGCTCCCAACTGCTTGCCTGCCTGCCTTCCTGATTGCCCCTAACCGCTTCTGCCTGCCAGCCTGATCACCCCCTAACCACTCTGCTGCCAGCCTGTTTGCCCCCAACTTCCCTCCTCTGCCGGCCTGGTCACCCCTAACTGCCCTCTCCTGCAGGGTTGATCACCTCCAACTGCCCTCCCTTGCAGGCTTGGTCCCTCTCAACTGCCCTCCCTTGCAGGCCAGGTGCCTCCCAACTGCCCTCTCCTGCTGGCCATCTTGTGGTGGCGATCCTGTGTCCACATGGGGGCAGGATCTTTGACCACATGGGGTAGCTATATTGTGTGTTGCAGTGATGATCAATCTGCATAGTACTCTTTTATTAGATAGGATAGAGGCCTGGTACAGGGGTGGGGGCCAGCTGGTTTGCCCTGAAGGGTGTCCCTGATCAGGGTGGGGTACCCTTGGGGCGTGGGGCGGCCTGAGTGAGGGGCCTGTGGTGGTTTGCAGGCCGGCCACGCCCCCTGGCAATGCAAGCGGAGGCCCTGGTATCTGGAATTTATTTTCCTTCTACAATTGAAACTTTGTAGCCTGGAGTAGAGCCAAGCCTAGGGCTCCCTCCGAGGCCCAAAGCCATTTGTGTTGGGGTTATAATTGAAACTTTGTTGCCTTAAGCGGGTGGGCCTGGCCAGGGTGTGTGGAAAGCTTTGCTTCCCCTGTTTCCGACGGCAACCCTGGTCTGCTCTCTCAAGCTCCATTCTGCCGCCATTTGTTTGAATTTGTTTACCTTCTATAATTGAAACTTTGTAGCTTGAGTGGAGGCTTAGGCCTGCAACGGCTGGCAGAAAGCTTGGCTTCCTCTGTTACCTAGGAAACCTTGCTCTCTGTGGCTGTAGCCATCTTGGTTTGGGTTAATTTGCATGCTCGCTCTGATTGGATGGTGGGCGTGGCTTGTGGGCGTGGCTTGTGGGTGTGTCGGAGGTATGGTCAATTTGCATATTTGTCTATTATTAGATTAGATACATGTTTAATATAAAAATTTTCCCCAAATAAAGGTATAAAGAAGAAAGCAAAACTGCCTAAAAATCCATCACCCATAGATAGCCATTGGCTACATTTTGCTGTATAGCTGATTTAAAATTTTATTTTAAAATACAACTCTTTAATCACCACAAGTCTAGTCTATTCCATCTTAACTATACACTTCAGTTTGGGGATTTTTTTTTTTTCTCTCTTCAAATTTGCTTTGTCTTATGTCCAAGAGAAAAATTATTGGTAACACAGTAATGCCTGGCTAAGTTACTATTTCTGACATATTCCTTTTGATCATCTAAAATTATAGATTTTAAGACTTGAATAAAAACTTTGCATTGGATTTATTATCTATTAGCGACACAGAAGTTCCTTTCTTAGCTCCTGACAATTCCCTATGTCCACTCTTGCTCCCATTCCAACTGTTCTCCACACAGCAGCCTGAGTTTTCCCAAAGGAAGCAGAGGAAATGAGATATCCTTTTCTTTCTACAAAGTTTCCTATTTGCATAGTTGTTTCAACATTCAACAGAAATATATTCAGCACTGTCAACTTGGCAGACACTGTTTTAGGCACAGCTGTACAAGTCTCCTCAACTGTTAAACACTTTTATTCTCTCCTTGGGGAGACAATTAGACAATAACAGCAGGTGGAGATTGGGACTAGAAAAGGAAGAATAAAAACTGTAAGTTTTGGCAATGAAGTTTTTGGAGAAATAAAGAAAATGGAGGGACTTTTAAGTGCGAGGTGGGAGGACGCTGAAACGTGTAAGACAGTGTCACCATGGCAAGTGAGCCAATTGGTTAGACCAGTGGTCGGCAAACTCATTAGTCAACAGAGCCAAATATCAACAGTACAACGATTGACATTTCTTTTGAGAGCCAAATTTTTTAAACTTAAACTTCTTCTAACGCCACTTCTTCAAAATAGACTCGCCCAGGCCGTGGTATTTTGTGGAAGAGCCACACTCAAGGGGCCAAAGAGCCGCATGTGGCTCGTGAGCCGCGGTTTGCCGACCACTGGGTTAGACTCTCGATTCCAATAATTACAGGCTGTAGTTGTTCCTTGTGATTAAACCCCTATCCCAGTGGTCGGCAAACTCATTAGTCAACAGAGCGGCAAACCACGGCTCACAAGCCGAATGTGGCTCACGAGCCGCAGTTTGCCAACCACTGGGTTAAGGCATGAACTTGGAAACCAGACTGCCTGGGTCAGAATCTCAGCTCTCCCACACTCCCACTGTGTGATCTCCAGCAAGGTCAACCATTTGCGCTATAGTTCTGTACCTGTAAAATGGAGTTAATTATAGTCCTAACTTCATAGAGTTGTGGGAACTCAGTTCCATAAGTAATTAAGTGAAATAATAAGCACTCTGCAAAAACTGACTATTTTACTGCTGTTTGGCATGAAGCAATCAAAGAGCGCTAGCAGCATAGGACCCTGCCTGCTGAAGAGCAGTTTGGAAGTAAAATAACCATCAGCATTTGTTACAGTTCATCAGTATGTCAGTCAGAACTGAGTATCTGAGAAGCACTTTTCATGAGTTTGCCAAAATTCTACGGCTTCGATGACAGAACAAACTCAAGCACAGTACGTGAATTTAAGAGATGAAATGCTCTTACCACAACAGAAATAGCTATAACAAACTTTCGATAAGAAACCATTTCTTCCCTTAAATAAAATTCAATGTTCACAACCGCTTATCTTAATTAGTGAGGATCAAAATGTGAAGGCATCTTTTACTGAAAATGCATAATATAGTAAAAAACACAAAGGAATTATTAATCAACTTGAAACAAAAGATGTATGGCACATAAAGCAAAAAAAAACAACAACAGATAACATAAAAATGGAAATGCACAAAACTCTAATAAATTACCTCCTTCTTTTCCGAGTTAGGCTATTAATATTCATTACATTCCACCCAAGAAGAAGTAGCCTAATGGCTAGAAGGATGTGAAGTTCAGTGGATAATAAACCATATTTTTCAAAAGTTCACACTAAAACAAAAATTAAAGTATCTTTCTATATAGATTAGCTTTGTATGTATAAGTACAGGCAAAACAGGAAAATAAGGCTTTTTTCTTAACATTAAGATGGCTACTTTCCATTATACAGAATAATAACTTAGCAGCAGTAACTGTAACTGTATAAAGGTGCAGAAGAAACCAACATCAGGTTTCTGTCCTGTGTTCTTAAATGTGAACAAACAATTAGACTAGGCATCAAGAGAAAACTGGCAACTTTAAAGAGAAGGATAAAGGTAAAGGAACAGGAAAACCAAGGAAAAGATAATTCAAGGACAAAAGATACATACTTTTTTAATTCTCAAAGAGTTGAGGGATTAATTAATACATATAATCCTTTTAAAGGAACAATAAAGGAAAACTTAAAAAATCACATTATAGGCAAATGTTAGCAATTTAAAGATTCAAACTTTTTTAAAAATATTTTTTTTATTGCTTTTTAGAGAGAGAGGAAGGGAGAGCGAGAGAGAGAAACATCGATGTGAGAGCAGAACATCCATCGGTTGCCTCCTGCAGGCCCCCTAATTGGGATAAAGTTTCAAAGTTTTCTTTCCACATATCCATTCTTGAGTCCATTTTGATGGACTCCAGCAAAATGAGGAAAAAATGGAGGAAAACATAAAATCCTGGGAACAGTGGACACAACCCAGAAGAAACCTTAGGGTGGGAGGGTTACCTCATGCTTACATTAAATCAATTAGTCCAAACTGAAGCAGGAAGACTTAAGACCCAAAATGGTAATTTGGGGGAGGACCACTCTGCTATTCTGTCAAGAAATGCCACCAAAAATTTTTGGAAAACATACACAAAAATACTAAAAACAGAACAGTAGCATGTTTCATTGAGTATAAAGTGCACTTCACATTTTAACCTCTCTGAAATTTGCCTCAAAATCCTTGGTGATTATAGTTTAATTGGTCAACTGCTTTTTTTTTCCCTTTGTGGAACATAAAATAATAGTACGTCTTACAATCAATGACATTTCAGATGCAATGAAATACAGTAACAGTAATAATAATGCCGAGATATACTCACTGAGGACTCTGCATCAGAAATTGCTCTAAAGCCCTTTACATGGATTAAGTCATTTATCCCCAGAGGCTGTGAAATTCATCAGGATGGAAAGATATTCCATCTTAGAACACTAAAAGCTATGAACAACATTTACACTGTCTAAATAATATAAATGTTTTCAGCTTTTAATGTTCACAGTCAACTTTAAGGATAAAATAAGAAAAGACAGTTATAGCCACAAAAGAGAATGAAAATACTGATGAGCATGTGAAGAGAAGAAGATGGTAAGAAAAAGGGAGGGAAGAACAGTAGAAGGAAGGATAGGAAACACTAATACCTTCACCCTGAGGTTGAGAAAGCATATTTATTTCCCTTCATTATTTTCAAATTTTCTGTTGGTTGCTTGTATATTTTAAATATATTTTATTGATTTTATTTTTTACAGAGAGGAAGGGAGAGGGATAGAGAGTTAGAAACATCGATGAGAGAGAAACATCGATCAGCTGCCTCCTGCACACCCCCTCCTGGGGATGTGCCCGCAACCAAGGTACATGCCCTTGACCGGAATCGAACCTGGGACCCTTGAGTCCGCAGGCCGACGCTCTATCCACTGAGCCAAACCGGTTTCGGTTGCTTGTATATTTTAATAGCATAAAAATCAAATATTTTTGGAAGGGTAATGAAAATGAATTAAATCTTCATCATTTATAACAAGGACTCTGTAGTTATTTTTGAAATTGATAAATCAAGAAAAAAAAAAACAAGGAACAGAATTTGTTTCAATTCTTCCACAATTTGTTTAGAATTGTCGAAGAATTGAATGGAAAGGCTCAAAAGAGGTTTCCTCTGAAGGAGTGGGATTATGAGATGATGAGACTGAGGTGAGAGTATTATTGTTTAGCAATATTATTTTATTGATTGCCACATACATGTATTACCTTGATAAAAATAAAGAAAATTGAAAAAAGGCAGTAAGTATTACTGTTTTTGTCTAAAAAAAGCTACCCTATAGTTGTAAGGCAGCACTGAAGAATCAGCCTGATGTGTGTATAACTCAAGTCAATAAACCAACTAAGGTACATAAATCAGGTTTGCGTGATTGTAAATCTGAACACTGTTCTCACCTAAAATAAAGCTTAAAATCATCTTGTGGCCATAGAAGCATCATTTATCACTCTTGCCATGTTATACAAATGCTTCTTCTGGGTCTCACACACTCTTGGGAACACATGCCATTAGTTACATAAATGAGATCTAGACTGAAAGAGGTTATTGCTGGGCCTGAAATACAGCAGATCACCTGTACTCTGCCCATCCCTGCTGAGACCCAAGATGGTTAGGCAGCTCAGTCTGTGGGAAGAGAAACAGGGATGTGGGACACAGAGGCTAAGACCTCAGTGCTTTGACACCAACCTATCTGCCCTGAGTCATACATTATTTCGTCTTTTCAGACCACAGGGAATGAAGACCAAGGCTAGAAAATCAAAGTCAATGCCTCTTCAATTCTGAATGGCTTCCCGACTTCCTAGCAGTTCCAGTCAAACCCAATTTCACTGAAGGAAAATTACATTCTGAAGTTTATAGCTATTTGTTAGTCTGCTGTATTTAGGTACATTTTTCATATTTGGAAATCTCAATTGTATTTAGGTGAGTTTCTAAACGTGTATAAATAAGAGTTTTTACTTTATTTGTGTAATGGAAAAATGCCTTTATTTTAAAGAAATAAACATTTAATTAGGAAGACTTTCTTGTGAAATATTAAAACAAGTGACACTAAGAAAGGATGTGCAAGCATTGGAGGAAAAGCTGATAAAACGGATAATTTCTCAGAAAAGTATGCAATTGTACAACAGAGAGCAATTAGCTTAATTTTCTATTTTGCCCTTTAGAAAACTAGCAAACATCTTATTTTTAATTCTTAGATAGGTCACTAGTTGTTTGCAAAAACAAGCAATATTATAATTTTAATATAACGAGGCTCCTGTTATTTTTAGCTGAGTAAAAATTGTTTCAAATAAATTATGATGTAGAATGGGTTGCCTGTAGCCTCTGCATATTTAATTTTCAGCTAAGAAAGACCTGCCTTTCATTTATCATACTGGCTTAATTATTCATTTAACCACTTTCAGTCATATATCATCCTTGAAACAGCCTTAATAAATGTATTATCTAAAGGCAATCAATTTAGTCTTACAAAGTCATTCACAGTTGAATAGCATCTTGGCTCCGTTTTTTTGATGTTGTTGTTTTAATCAGGGATGTTTTGAAAGGGCAAGTGTTAGGATGTCTCTCTCTCATTAGAGTAGGCAGTATGTAAACAGGAACAATGTTTTTGCCCTTATGTTGCTTTACTCCGATAGCCAACTTGACCTTGGCAATTTCTAGTCTTCCAATCGATTTTTGTTGAATGAAAGGATGACTGAATAGTCATGACTGTTTATCCTACACACGGAGAAGGGTGACTTCATTGTAGATATCTGTGGCCTGAAGACCTTTCAGTGTTGACTACAACAGTGATGTGCTTTTTGACAGAGAATTCAGGATGGCAACAAAGATCCCATGAGGCCAAATACTCAGAGGTCACCCAGGTCTGTACTCTCTAACTCCTCAATCAACCTGTCTCCTCCCCTTCAGTGCCTCTACTGTCGCCTCATTTGAGCACTTACTGCCATCTCCCATTTATTTGTTTGTTTGTTTAATTTTCTGTTCATCCTCATCAGAGGATATTTTTCCAATGATTTTTTGGGAGAGAGGGAAAGACAGAGAGAAACATCGATGTCAGAGAAACACATGGATTGGTTGCCTCCTGCATGAGCCCCAACCAGGGCCCAGGCTGGGGAGGAGCCTGCAACCAAGGTATGTGCCCTTGACCAGAATTGAACCTGGGAACCCTTTGGTCCACAGGCCAATGCTCTACTATCCACTGAGCCAAACTGGCCAGGGCATCTCCCATCTAGATTACAGTAATACCCTATAAAATGGCTCCTGTGTCCCAGTCTCTCCTTTCCCACTGCTCTCAGTGTGATCTTCTAAGATAACAAACTGTGTCCCTCGGCTCCCTCCCAGGGCATTTGTGACATCACACGCACAGCCTTTCACAAATGGCTCCAGCCTGACTTTCCAGCCACTCTCCTGACTCCTTTGAAATCTACTCAAAGCCTCGCTTCCCTAAGTCGTCTGCACATGTCCAGGCCTAATGTCTTTGCTCATGTTTTCCATCCACCTGAAATACCATTCCCTGTGTCCCATGAGACTGAGCCAGCTGCTCCTCACTATGTTTCACTGCATCTTATATACTTTCTATACACTTGGAGTTGGGGCTGTTGGTTTGCCTGCCTCCTTTTCTCAACAATGACATTCCAGGAGCGGGAAGTTGGACATTCATCTTTGTATTTTCACTAGCCCTATCATGTAGATGATCCTAAAAAACGTTTGGTAAGTTGAAGTGCAAGTGATATGTCCAGATGCACAGTAGAAAACGAGACCAAGACACATGTCTCGCTATTCCTGGTACAATAAATCCTTTTAAAAATGATTCTCAGAAAAAAGAATAAAAAGATGATCTTTTTAGGGTATACTCTAGCAGGCTAAACTTTGGAAAAGTGATAGGCATGACCTGAACATGCAAGGGGAAGGGGACACCATCCGAGGTTAAGGCTATTCCCACACCAAGACAAGCAGAGGTAGGGACCATGCTGCCGAGCAGGGACTCCATCCCTCTCGGTTAAAAGTAGGAGACCAAGTTTCTTCCCACTGTGACTCCAAGTAAATCATCTAGTTATTCTGTGCCTCATTTCCCATCAAGAAAACAAAGAAACAACTTTTCTTCATGGAATTCAGGTAGTGTTGATCCTGGAAATAAAAGTGGTAGGTAGGTAATAGAGGACATTTTGTTACTGTGTTTTTTTTTTATTTATTCCAGCAGACGAACTTAATAAAATCCCGCATGACAGCATCCCATCATAGTCATAGGAGGAACTTTAGAAGAATAATTAGAATAATTAGATCCTTTGTCCATAAACAAGTATACTAGAAGACATAGTAAAGTTTTACTTTCTTACCAAAAAATCCCTCTATATTCAATAATAACAATAACAATGTCAAAATACCCTCATCATTCCACAATCAATTTTATTTATGCCTCACAGTCAATATTTTAAAAGTAATCACAGGAATGAGCACGGACATGCTCCCAGGAACAACATGGAATTACAACTGAAATACAGAAAGCTTCCTGAATAATCAATGGAAAACTCACAGGAGAGAACCCTGATACTCAAGGACTGAAGGTGGACCACATAGAGACTGGTAGGAGGGGCAGAGGCACGAAAGGGCTGGGTGGACACCCACAAACAGCAACTGAAGTCCCAGAGATATATCTCAGCTGTGTGTGTGGGGGAAGGGGTGCCACTGAGAACTCTGAGATCTAATCCTGAAGCTGGGATAGCACCAAACTGAAGAGAGTACCCACATAACATCTAGCTATGAAAAGCAGTGGGGTGCTGTCTGCCAGGGAGTGGCAGCTCTTAAAGGGCCACTGCACAAAAATTCCCTGTGGAGCCACCCTCCTTGTGCTCTGGCAGAGGGAGGGTGAAGTGGACTGGAGCTGTGAGAGCAGAACCCAGGACTGGGGACTTAGGGGATAGAGCTCAGAAGGCAGACACCCTGAGTTTCCTGGGCTGAATCATTCTTTCCCACATAGACATCTGCCTTGCCTGGGGGGAAGACAGTCGATACACCCTACTGGAAAACACTTTGCCCTGAGGCCACTTAAAAGATTAAAAGTAACAATTAGCCTCCTGGCAGAAGCAACTGCCCCACCCTGTTGGAAAAAAAAAAACCCTCTCACCACACCTCAGGACCACTGCCTGGGGGCTTTTAAAGTCAGAATCCTATTAGTCTGTAGACAGAGGCAGTCTCTGAAGGCTTTGAGTCTTTGCCTGATCCAATTAGTCAGAAACAGCCTTTAACACTGTCCTGCACTAGCGATTGCGAGGTATAGAGGATCTACCTAAAACAGGCGTCCTCAAACTATGGCCCGCGGGCCACATGCAGGCCTGCCGAGGACATTTATCCGGCCCGCCGGGTGTTTTTGCCATTTTGTTTTTTTACTTCGAAATAAGATATGTGCAGTGTGCATAGGAATTTGTTCATAGTTGTTGTTTTTTAAACTATAGTCCGGCCCTCCAACAGTCTGGGAGACAGTGAACTGGCCCCCTGTTTAAAAAGTTTGAGGACCCCTGTCCTAAAACATAGTTACCAACCCCAACAGACAACCAAAATGAGGAAACAAAGAAACAACCCCCAAATAAAAGAAGTAGTGAATTCTCCAGAAAAAGAGATAAATGAAGCAGAGATAAGAAATTTATCTAAAAGAGAGTTCAGAGTAATGATGTTTAAAATGCTCAACAGTATGAAGAGTAACCAGGCCAGTAGTTGGACATATCCTGAAGGGTCCCAGATTGGAGAGGGTGCAGGCTGGGCTGAAGGGACACCCCCTCTGGGCACAAATTTCGTGCACCGAGCCTCTAGTAGTAACTATAAAAAAGAGCAGCCTGAGATAAAGAATGACGTAACACAGAATAAAGAACACATTGGAATACACAGGCGATTAGGGGAAGCTGAGGATCAAATCACTGAATTAGAAGACAGAGTTGATAATATCAGTCAATCGGAGAACCAAAAAGAAAAAACAATTAAAAAACAGGAGGACAGCTTAAGGGAGCTGTGGGACAATGTGAAATGTAACATATTAGAATAGCAGGTGTGCCAGAAGAGGAAGAAAGGAATAGAGAAGGTGTTTGAAGAAATAATGGTAGAAAACTTCCATAACCCGGTAAAGGAAAAAGTCACACAAGTTCAGGAGGCACAGAGAACCCCAAACAAGAAGAACACAAACAGACCCACGCCCAGACACATCATAATTAAAATGCCAAAAATTAAAGTCAAAGAGAGAATCTTAAAGGCAGCAAGAGAAAAGAAAATTGTTACCTACAAAGGAGTTCCCATAAGGCTGACATCTGATTTCTCATCAGAAACTCTACAGGCCAGAAGGGAATGTCATGAAGTACTCAAGGTAATGGAAAGCAAGGATCTGAGACCAAGATTACTATATCCAGCAAGGCTATCATTCAAAATAGACAGTCAAATAAAGAGCTTCCCAGACAAAAAAAAAAAAAAAAAAAAAAAAAGGCTAAAGGAGTTCATCACCACCAAGCCAGCATTACAAGAAATGCTAAAGGGATTGTTGTGAGGAATTGCTGAGAAGAAGAAACCGAGAGAGAAACCTATCCATACAGAATTAAAATGGCTATATAAATAAGTACCTCTCAATAATAACCCTAAATGTAAATAGAAAAAATGATCCAATCAAAAGGTGTAGGGTAGCTGAATGGATACAAAAACATGACCCAACTATATGCTGTCTACAAGAGACCTACCTCAAAACAAAAGACACACACAGGATGAAAGTGAAGGGGTGGAAAAAAATTTTCCAAGCAAATGGAAAAGAAAAAAAAAAGCTGGAGTAGCAATACTCATATCGGACAAAATAGACTTTAAAAGCATCATGCTAAGCGAAATAAGCAAGTTGGAGAAGGATAAATAGCATTATGATCTCACTCATTTGTGGAATATAATGAACAACATAAACTGATGAACAAAAATAGAGCCAGAGGGAGGAGGGAAATATTCTAGAATATAATAGAAGTAATCCTGTTATTTGCAGATTTTTAATATTTCCTACAACTTTTGTGCTATCATACTATGTTAGTAGTTTTGGTAATATTATTATACTTAAAATCCTTTTACTCTTGAAATATTAATGTTTATTGCATGTAATATTATTATATGTAAGATCACTTTTCTTGAATAATTGGTGTCTATTGCATGTAACATTATCATATTTAAAATCATTTTTCTTGAGATAGTAATGTTTATTGCATATAACAATTATATTTAAGGTAGTTTTTCTTGAAATATTAAGGTTCATTGCATGTAACATTATTATGTTTAAAATCATTTTTTAAATAAAAATAAACTGAAAAAAGTAAAAGTAACATTTTAAAATATACAGAAAAGCATACAGAATAATATTAAAGTATGCTTACCATAGATCAGAAAGCTTTTTAAAAATTAATTTAATCCCATGTCAACCCTATAACTTAGATATATTATTTTCTTCATTTTACACATGAGAAAGCTAAGCTACAGAGAGGTTAAGTAGCTTGCCAAAGTTACCCACAAAACAAGTAGCAGAGCTGGGATTTGAATCCAGGCAATCTGTGTCCGGATTCCCATAATTAAGCCCTGTGCTTACACTGCCTCTTGTATAACACAAACTCATGTTCCTGTCATTCAGATTTAACATGTTACTATTTTGTCATATTTCTTTTACATGTTTTTAAAAGAAAATGTTATAGCCCAGCCAGTGTGGCTCAGTGGTTGAGCATCGACCTGTGAACTAAGAGGTCCCTGGTCTGATTCCTGGTCAGAGCACATGTCCAGGTTGCAGGCTCTATCCCCAGTAGGGGGCGTGCAGGAGGTGGCCAATCAATGTCTCTCTCTCATCAATATTTCTCTCTCTCTACACCCTCTCCCTTCCTATCTTTCTAAAAATAAATAAATAAATAAAAAATAAACAAACAAACAAACATTTTTAAAAGGAAATGTTACAGATACAGTTCAACTTTCCTGTGCACCCATTTTATACCACCTCCTCCCAAGGGTAAGCACTATCATGTAACTGGGGAATTGCTTTTCACGCTGTGTTTCATAATTAATTATGTGTTGTGTTGTGTTGTGTTGTGTTGTGTGTGTGTGTGTATAACACACAGCAATATCTAATCATTTTTTTTAAAGATATGATGTTTTAAATATTATCCTGCAACTTTGTTTTCAAGATTTATCTACATTAATAAATGCAGATCAGGCTAATGCATATATTCCACTGAAAACGACATCACAATATCTACTGATAGAGGTTGAGAAGATATCACAAAGTTGCAAGGTGCACAACAGTGCATTTTTCTTTTTTAGTACATCTCTAGAAATTGAATTCCTAGGTTGAATAATATGCACATCTTTTAACTTTATTAGAAATTGTTAACTGCTCTCCAAAGTGTTTGTACCAATTTATATGCCCACCAGCATGTCCTTATTTTCCCATACTTTCAACACTTAGAATAGTTAAAATTATTAAGTTTTGCCTTTCTGTCGGTTCCTTACTGTTGTTTTAATTTGCATCCCCCTGATTACAACGGAGGTTGAGCCTTTTTCATATATTTATTAACTATATAGGTTTCCTCTTATTAGAAATGCTTCTTCATTTCCCTACTGGATTATTTGACTTTTTCTTGCTGATTTGTGGCAGTTCTTTATATATTCTGTATTAGAATATTTTTGGTTATGAACTTGAAATAATCTCACAGACTGTTGCTTGTCTTTTAAGTTTGCTTATGATACCCGTTTCAGCTGAGATTTTTATTTTAAGTCCGTCAGCATTTTCAATTTTTTTCCTTTATGGTTTGTGCTTTTTGTGTCATGTTTTAAAAAACTTCATTCTGACACCAAAGCCATTTTGCAAGATTTCTATCAAACAGTTTTAAGTTTTATATATCCATATTTAGATCTTCCGATGGGATTTATTTCATGTCTGATGTGAGGTAAGGAACTAATTCAATTTTGTTCCACATGGGTGACCAACTGTCCAAAACTATTCATTGACTGGTCCATCCCCTTTCCTGATTTATGAAGACATCTCTTTCATACAAAGATCCCATATATGCGTAGGCGTGTTTCTGGGTTATCAGTCTGTTCCGTTCCTATTAGTCTAGCTTTGTGTCAGGCCATTCCATTTAAATGACTACAGTTTTATAATAAGGTGTGTATAAGTTATATATTATATGTTATATAAGTTATAATGGGTTTTCATTTTTGGTAAAACTGCCTTTATAAAAACCTAAATACTTTGGAAATACATGACAATACAGTAAATTCTTTTTTTTTTAATTTATTTATTATTTAGTCAATTCTTTTTCAACAGAATGACTGCATTTAGCCACATATTCCCTTTCCATATCTCTCCCCCAGAGTAGAAAACAGGCTGAAAACTGCTAATTTTCAAGCTATTTTCTGAGAACTGCATTGCAGGAAGGAAGGGAGGGAGTGCTCAGAGGTCAGGGGCGGGAGGTGACCATCCCAGATCCTTACATGCATCATGGTTACCGGCTTTCTACTATACCTGGTAGAACCTAACATAACCCCCACCACCACTCTGAGAATTGCCCTTCTATTGATTGAGGCGGAAGGGCTTTGTGATACTTAGGGGCTCAAGTAGGAGGGTCAAGACTGGTGATCTTCAAGTAGAGCAATAATGAGACCTTGTGATGCTCAACAGAGGGGTGGGAGGAAGCCTGCGAAGGCTATGGGAAGGTGTGCAGACGGTACAGATCTGAAACGGTTCACCGTGTTCAGCAACATATTAGGGGTCCATAACTTCATCCAGGTTTTCACGTGCTCTCTCTTCCATGGACATGCAGTCCCATATCTTACCGGGGGAGAAGGGCTGATTTCTTCACTGCCATTCAGGTGAGCGAGGAATGAAAACAAGGTTATTGCTTTCAGACGATGTGGCTAACATTAAGCAGTAAGACCCAGGAACTCCTAGGATCCGGTACATAATTTTCCCCAAAGATACGTTCTCACCGTCAATTATTTATCAACACAATGGCCACATGTGTGCTCTGTGAAAGACACTGGGATTGAAGAGGAGAGTGCTGTGTAGTTCCATTAAGGCTTCCAGTTCCATTAAAGCCTCCTTGGTATTAACATAGACATGAATAAATTAGGTAAGCATCTAGTCCATTAACTTTCTTCTAGGAGGCCTAATGAAGTAAAGCTCACTCCCCTTCACCAGACCTTACCAAACTTCCCACAGTTACCACCGCTCCCGATGGCAAGGCAGGGAAATTATGCAAGGAGAAAATGAAATGGAAGGTAAAGAAAAAGGGAGAAAAGAAATATATGAGGCAATATAAAATGTCAATGTCCAGATTCCTGATTTCCTCCTTATTTGGGCTCCCTCCCGGTGATTTTGCTGTTCAATCCCTCTTAGCAATATAATATCATTCCACAAGGGATGGAATTGAAAAAATGGTAAAGAAATAAAATAGATCAGTTCAGGAAATAGTAGTATCATGTGAATTGACATGAAAAAAGGTATACCTACGGGAAAACTAATAATTCAAAACTGACTTTAAATAAATATTCAAGATGGGATTTCTCCTATTTCCCATTATGCCCTTAAAGCCCTGTTCTGAAAGCAAAGGCTTAACTAAGTACCTCCTTCTCCCATTCTAGGTTCAGAGAATATGTTACAAGGAGCTGTCCTCTCAAAGGACACATTTCAGTAGAAACTCCCACTGGGAAAGGAGGGATGGTTTAATGTGAGAAGAAGCTCTCTCTACCATCCCATGGGTCGCCGTCACAATCTGTACAGCAAGATAACACACGATAAGGGGCATCATGGTACCAGTGATTATTTACCATGGGATGTCATATATTTTAGACCCAGTGGCAAAAGGAAAATTATTTTCTTTTTCACGCAACACTTAGGAGAGGTTAATATCTTTCCTAGGTTTCCAGGGGGTATTCCTCCAGATTCTTTGTTTAAAACAATGGAAGCCCAGTCCAGCTGGCTTTCGGCAGAAAGATAATTTAATAAAGGCCACACACACACACACACACACACACACACACACATACACACACACACACAGCATTTCCTGGACCACCACTAAGTCAGGCTTGGAGGTGTCTGCAAATCATGCCCTGACCACACCACAGATGTGCCTTGGTGGAGACGACCCAGCCACCAACACTCCAGCCTCAAACACTGGGCCTCAAACGCTGGAACTGCTGCTGGAATGCTGCTCCCGCTGCCTCTACAAACTGACTGTATTTGCCAAAACAGCCTCTTCCAGGTCCTTCTGCTTAGTCTGATGTGCCTCAGGGCACAGGACAGCCCTCACTGAAATATGAGCTTGGAAAGCAAGTTCCTGCCCCTCCAATGGGGAAGTGCAGATGCACAAAGGCGGGAATTCTCACACACAGGACGGGTTCCCAGATGAAATAACCATGTGCCCCAGAGTGTGGACCCTGCATTCCCCGGAGCACTGCTTCTCAACTCATGATGTAATAGAGATTTAAATTTATGACAGATGTCCAGATTAAAAACCTCAAAAGTTAACAGAATCTAAGCTAATGGGAGATAGCCAATAATTCTTCTAATGATGTATGTCTTCTTTACTCATTACAATTTGCTAATATTTGGGTTGAGCAGTATGATAGAACTGACGTGAAAAATGTTCATCCACAACCTGGTTAAAATATTGTAACTTTGTGAGTTTAGTTCTGAACAAAAGTAAGAATGATTTTCCAATAGGGGAAATGAATTTAAATGGCATCTGAGAAACTAAACAAAGTGGGACAATTTATCTTTGTTGCTGACTGACTCAAAGTATTTATTTAAAAAATATTATTCAAAGATACTCAGCATTTCTACAGTGACTTAATAAAGACTCAAGCCTACACAACATCCACTTTAAAAGCACCCGATTCTGCTCTCCAAAAAGATCCCTCTTGCTGTTTGCAGTAATGATTCCCACCTCAGGAAATCACTAATCTGCTTTCTGTCTCTATAGATTTACCTTTTCTGAACATTTCATTTAGATGGAATCATATAACATGTGGCTTTTTAAAGCTGGCTTCTTTCACCCAATATAATGTTTTCAGGATTCCACCACATTGTAACATGTATCCATACTTTACTCCTTTATATTGCTGAATAGTAGTCCATGGTATAGATATATCTTTTTGTTTATCCATTCACCAGCTGACAGATATTTGGATTGTTTCCAGTTTTTTACTATTATGAACACGGCTGCTGAGTAAATAAACAGGCAAGTCTTTGTGAAGACAAACACACACACACACACACACACACACACACACACACACAAAATAAAAATACCTGATTCTGCTTTCAGCTAGTTCTTTTATAACCCCTCCTCCTTGCTTAGTTCCAAATAATGCTTTACATATTAACCTTGTAAGGTCCATCTGTACATATTTTTTAAAAATATATTTTTATTTATTTCAGAGAGAATGGAGAGGGAGAGATAGAAACATCAATGATGAGAGTGAATCATTGATTGGCTGCCTCCTGTACGCCCCCTACTGGAGATCGAGCCCACAACACAGGCATGTGCCCTTGACCAGAATCAAACCCAGACCCACACTCTTATCCATTGAGCCAAACTAGCTAGGGCCATCTGTACATATTTATTCACATATGTTTGGATGCGCTGGATTCTAATTTTTTTTAAAAAAAACTACATTTAGAATGAAGACTATTTATAAATAAATGTACAAAAACAAATAAATAAAACATTTATAGTACAACTATTTACTATAAATATACAAAAACAAGTAAGTAAAACTTTTACAGCACAAAGAATAATTTGGGCTCTGTGGAACAAGATAAATTATAAGTTGACTTTCTACCTCTTTTCCAATAGAAAAATGCCAGATATTTATCTGTCCCATTGATGTTTCCAATCCAAACAGTGTTTCTCTAAAGCTAATAACATCTTAGCAATATAATATCCTTCCAGAGAACAATGGATCAAAATATCAGGATTATTCCTTAAAAATTCCCATCACGTTCTTCATACTGTTTTTTCTTGAAGGTTCAATTCCAAGCTAAACTAATCTTTCCTTTGAGAGTAAAGCCAAATCATAGTTTATGATTATAGATGTTATGTGCTATCCTTGGCCCTGTTTGCCTTTTATAGCTCTCATAAGATTACATTTTCTTGGTTGTTGTTTTTTTCCTCTCAATTTCATAGTTTTGGGACACTGATCCACTTTGTAAAATACAATTCTACTCTCCAATATAAATTGAGAACTCAGAAAATTCTGTCAGGCTAAGCCTCCTATTTTACAAAAAAAAAGAAAAAAAAAAGAAAGAAACAAAAAAGGTGGTGGTGGTGAGAAACAAATAAATCAGACTCACAACTATTTAAGTAAAAAAGTACTACTTAATCATATCCTATATCTATTAAGAGTCAGATTTCCTAGTACTAAGACTTTCTCAACCTAATAAAGATAACATTGTGTCTAATGATATGAGGATCAGCAAAAAACCATATTGTTATTAAATGACTGAAGTAAAACAAACAAAAGGAAGGGAGGGACGGAGGAAGAGACAACTCATGGAATTGGGAGAAAATATTTACAAATCGTCTATCTGATGAGGGACTTATAATCAGAATGTATAAGCAGCTCTTACAACTCACCAATAAAAAGACAATCTAATTAGAAAATGGGCAAGGAATCTGAATATCTCAAAAGAGGATATGCAAATGGCCAATAACCACATGAAAAAAAGTTCAACAGCACTAGTCAGGAGGGCAGTGCAAAGCAAAACCACAATGAGAACAAAACAGAACAACTGTATTTTTAACAGAGACAATAACCAGTATTGGTGGACATGTGGAGGAATAGGAACCTTAGACTGCTGGTGAGACTGTAAATGGTGGGGTCGCTCTGGGAAACAGTTTGGCGGCTCCTCAGAAACACAGAGTTACCATATAACCCAGCAATTCCACTTCTAGGTAGTTGCCCAAGTGAGATGAAAATATATGTCCACACAAAATCTTGTGCACAAATGTTATTAATAGCATTATTCACAATAGCCAAAAAATGGAAACAACCTAAATGTCCATCAACTGATAAAGAAAAAAAAAAAAAAGATGGTATCATCCACACAATGAAATACTATTTGGCAATAAAGAGAAAATAAATGCTGACATATGCTACAACATAGATTAATCTTTTTAAAAATTATGCTAAGTGCATATAAGCATAAACACCAGGGGGGTGAGGGCATGAGCGGAGGGGGGAGGGGGAAATGGAGGGATAAGGACACATATGTGATACCTTAATCAATAAAGAAAGAAAAAAAAGGGGGGGAAATTATGCTAAGTGCAAGAAGGCCATATCAAGAGATTACATAATGACTCCATTTATAGGAAATGTGCAAAATAGGCAAATCCATAGAGACAGAAAAGTTAGTGGTTGACAGTAGCTTGGAGGAAAGAAACATTGTCTGCTAGTGGGTATGGGATTAGTTAGCGGTGATGGGTGCACAAGTCTGTGAGTATACCAAAAACCACTGACTTGTATACTTTAAAAGAGTGAATTTTATAGTTTATAAATTATAGCTCAAGAAAGCTATTATTTTAAAATGAAAGAAAAATAAACAAAAGCATAATTTTGAATCAAGATACAAATATTTTCAATAGTATATTTTATTATACCATGACTGTGTTAAAAAAAAAAATCATACATCAAAGGTTTCCTTTGGGGATCTTAAAGTTGACACTAACATTGGGAAAGCTTTTTGTAAAGCAACTTAATTCTAGGAAGTTATAGGATAAAGGCACAGGTACCTCAGGCTTCTAGGAAGCTTTTCACAAAATACATGACTTTCTTGAGAGGGACTAAAATGAAACCAAAATGTGCCACAAATTTCTGCTCTCTCTATCCTTGCATGTCTGTTCATCCTTCTCCATGTTTCTAATTCTGGTCCATTAGATTTGAAGCATGAACCTCAAAGCATGACATCTAAACCCCCTTCATATAATAATAACCCAGATTAAGTAAGTACTGAATGTTAAAATTAGAGAAATGAGATGTTCGAATTACAGATAATTATTTCCCTTTCCTCTCAATCCATTCCTGTCAGACCCCATGTATTACAGAAATGCAAGCTATCTGATTCTTTTAAATTTTGAGAGAGGAGATCAAATACTTGAGAAATGCTTGTCTTTTTTAAAAAAAAAACCAAAAAACTTGTTTTAAACTGCCACATCAACTAAAATAAATAGAAATGACCAGTTGGTTCAGACAAATAAATAATAATGGTAAAGCATTAGGTCTATTGTCATTATATGCCTAACCCAACATCATTTTGACTTCAAACAGCAACCAAATACCTTGGTACTAATAGGACAGCATACTTTTTTTTTTTTTAAAAATAACTACATAAAAATTCAACTTAAGATCAGATACAAACCTTAAATCTAGCCACGTGTTTTCAACAGCACAATCCTACGGCTGTTCTCTCAGTCCCGAGATACATCAACTGGATGGATGGCCTTAATTCAGAATTTCCTTTATAGCATCACCTAGATATAACACATTTCACTATTTCTATCTTTCTGAGAATATTAAAGGCCCAAATTCTACCCAACGGGGCCTCTGGCTTTAGAAGTGCTGACGGCGCAGAATTCTCTGATGTACGTGGATGAGGGACTCACTGTCACCTCACATGCCATACCTGGTATGCACTGTGCCATGGCCTCGGTGGTTATGGTTGGAGCGACTTGGGGCTGTTGCTGACTGGAGCTCACTTCGGGCTCTGTGTTAACCGAAGGAGAAAGGGCTACCTCGCAGGAGGAGACCTGGCTGGGCAGATGGGGCAGGAACTCTTCGGAAGCCACTTGCTCATCCTGTCCAGGCAGCTGCAGGGCGGACAAAGGGATGCTGATCTGTTTGTTAGGATGGGATGTGCTCACAGGCACCTGCATGGCCACTTGCTGGTTGGTGCCATGGGTACCAGAGGGTCCTCTGTTTGGTGAAGCCAGAGATGCCCTGGTGGTCTTCTGGACGACTGGTCTGGACATCACAGAGGGGGATGCAGACACACAATGTGTGTCTAGCTCTGTGCTGATGGCAGATGACACATGGGGGATTAGCTTAGCAGACCCTACACAAGAGGGGCCAGCATGAGTCTGAGGCTTGGGTTTTGCCATCTGTGTCAACGATAGGGCTGGTCCATCGACTCCTCCAGTCAGCTCTGCATTGGCCACAATGTAATAATCTTCAGGCATCTCTTGTTTGATCTTCTTGATGATGACATCGTTGCTGCATTCATCAACCATCTGAGCCTGGGAGCTTGAATGGAGAGAAGACGGGAGTATTCCAGGCCTTTTTCGAGCAATGCTCTGAGGCCTTTGGGTTTGGGGTTCAAAGTCACTATCCTCATCTGTGACAGAAGACTCACACACCATGTCAAACAGGGTGTTTTCATCTTCGTATTCTTCGACAGCTTCATCCAGTTCAGAGGGCTCACTGCAGTAAGAGAAGTCACAAGAGTCTCTGGTCCGACTACAGTCCAGCTTCGCTTTCACTGGTCTCCCAGGGTACCTTTCAACTGGGCTAGTCTGTGTCTCGGAGGGCACTCCAATTATACTGGGACTGTCCGAGTTAAAACTTCTGTTATCCTGGAAGCAGACCCTCTCTTGGGAGCCGGCTCTGCAGGTCGCTGTCAGTGGCCAGTGATAAGCATGGCCAGCACTACAGCCCCACATGGCTGTCAGGTTCCCATGAGAACCCTCCGAGAGCAAGTGTTTCAGGTTAGGGATGAGGCTGCAAATAGTCCCATGGCTGTGGGCCCAGCTGACCAATTTGGACAGATTCTCAGAAGAGGTATGAAGGCAATCCTCCATGGTACAGGATCAGCAGTGTCTTTCCTAAAGGGAAATGATCAAAACAAGAAGCCATTATTACCCAAGATATTCCCATATGTCCATTACTTCCATTTCCTTGAACTGTGGTCATCGTGTAGCATAAAAAAAGAAATGTACTTCAAAACGGCGTCTAGTTAGCCCTGGCTGATGTGGCTCAGCTGGTTGGAGCATCGTCCTGTACACCAAAAGGTGTTGGGTCCAATTCCCAGTCAGGGCACATGCACAGGTTTCAGGTTCAATCCCCAGTTGGGGCACATACAGGAGGCAACTCATGGATGTTTCTCTTTCTCTCTCTCTTTCTTTTCTTCTCTCTCTCTCTCTCTCTCTCTCTCTCTCTCTCTCTCTCTCTCTCCCCCCCCCCCCCCCTTTTCTCTCTAAAATCAATTAAAAAGACTGTTATCTAGTTAATATCACTTCATAGGGACAGTAAAATGGTGATGATCCACAACCCCTATCTAAGGTGCTGGAGAAGGAAAGAAGGAAGGAGATTTTCCTTATTTTTAAATTAGTAATCCCCAAATCACCCATGCTGACAGCTTCTTGGCAATCATCTCTGTATTATAAGATATTTGAACATTAAGCACTACTGTTTCATGAAGACATGGGGGGGGGGGGTTTATCATCAATTTCTGATTTTTAAACCTCTCATGCTAAAAGTGATTGCCTCTTATAATGACCCTGCCTGACACCAGCCTGGTTCCCATGGACTGGAGATCTATTTTTACACTTGCATGTACATTAAGCCTGTAAACACTAAGGATGGATTATTTTGAACATGATGAAAGCAGGCTAGGCATTAGAAACAAGGAACTATAAAGGCTTAAGCCCAAAGATCCTTAATCCTCTGTCAGGGTACCAAACTTTTTGAAAGTTCAAAATATGACAACTTAAAGAAGCATGTTCCAGGAGTTTCATGAGGAACACTCACTCACTTCAGGACCTGAGTGAGTGGTGAGCTAAATTCTCTAACAGATTATTGAGCAAACACGCACTGCTCCGACAAATAAAGCACAAAAGTCCTTATTACCTAGATGCTCATTAACTATGACCCTATAATCATGAGATTGTGAAGGGAAACAAAAGCTGTCATATTCAAAAATATTCACCAATAAGCTGACCAGTCTCCTCCACTCAAACTCCTCCTGCCTCCTGCCCCCCCACCCCCCCACCAAATACTAGTGTCTATTCCTGCGAACTTGTTTATGTCACTCTCTCCTTCTGGTTTTTGGATGCTGCAAACACCTGAGCACATAAAAGTAGGATGAATGTAAACTGAAACTAAAAGTGCTTCCAAAAATGCAGGATTTAAAGAAGTTGCTTTAAAATGCTAGAGAACTATGTTAATGATGTGTAAAAGCCATTTTAACAAATTAATGTCTGATAGACTTAGACTACTAAGCAAATGTGGCGGATTCTCAAAGATTAATGAGGCTTCAATAAATACTTGTGGCCCAGCCAGTGTGGCTCAGAGGTTCAGTGCCAACCTATGAACCAGGAGGTCACGGTTCAATTCCAGGTCAGAGCATATGCCTAGGTTGTGGGCTCGATCCCGTGTGGGGTGTGCAGGAGGCAGCCAATCAATGATTTTTATCATTGATGTTTCTTTCTCCCTCTCCCTTCCTCTCTGAAATAAAAATAATATATATTTTAAAAATAATAAATACCTGTGGACTGATTGAATTAGTAAAATCAGGCTATACAGAGTAATGAGGAAAAACAACACTGAGTAAAGCAAGAAAGCTGGGAAGTTCAGAGTGTACAGCGAACAGCAAACACTTTCATTTGCTTGAAAACAGAGTAGGTTAAGGAAAGTAGCCAGATATGAGTTATGAAAAACAGGTTGGAAGAGCTTGGAGAGTGACAAAGGTCAAGCTAAAGAACTGTACTGGGAAGGAGACATCAGGGGACGGAACAGATGACGTTTGTTACAGTCCCATCCACGTCCACCATTCATGAGGTTATATATTATCAAGCAGGAAATTACGTATTAGCCGGGCAAAAATGAGGCAGCACATCCTTTGATGTTTCTTTGTTGTCCTAACTGTCCTCTGCATGTTGAAAGCCAGTGTGCAGGGGGGAAAAGCCAGAGAACAGTGTGTGGAAATGTGTAAGTTGTAGAGCTTGCCATACATGTAAAGAAATTGATCATTTCCATAAACCGTGACTCTCTACACTGGTGGAATATGTGTCCAACTTTAAATATGCTAAACTGGGACTCACCAGCTATGAGCTACAAGGCCCTTCACCAATATTTATGTGTGTATTTATTTATGTATTTATTTATTTATTCAACACCAATAACTGAACATCAGTCCTCAATTACTGTCATTAATAGGTTCTGCAGGTTTAAGCAAAATGATGTAGAGTGAAACAAATTTTACTTTAGGCTAATTGATAGAAATAAGAGTTAAGTTCCTACAGCATCTCATTGTCATAATGGAACATTATTCAGTACAACCTGCTCTATTCTGTTCCAAGCACTGCACTCAGAGCCAGAGATACAGCATTAAATAAGACAGATGTGATCCCCATCCCCACCGAGTTTAAAGTCTAGCTGGAAATGCCTACAATTAAACAAGCAATTATAAAAGCGTGTGGCATGACTGACGAAGTAATTGGGACTTCAGGTTCTTGATCTATAAAATAAAGGGGTTGGATGGTGGCCTCTGAGGATTCTCTAAGATCTAACATTCACTCAAGTCGAATAATACAGAAAAATTTTAAAACTTTACAGGTTGCGAGACATTTTCCTCCACTTTATAGTAAAGAAGGCCACAGATAAGAAAAGGACTAAGAAATAAATGTAGATACTATGGAAATGTGGGAAGGAGGATTTTAGTGCACAAATATTAGGTACACAGAGGAAAATAAAACATCTTTATTAAGACAATAGAGACACAGACAAGGATTCACATCTACCACCTTTAACTAGTTAATAGGCAAAATAGCAACACAAACATCATTGGGAAAATATAAATATTGTAGGAAAATCTACATTCCAATGACTTGATATATCACCTGAAATCTCTTACAAATATTATAAGCATCCATAAGGTATTTTCATGATAGACATTTCATATACTTATTCATTAAAAAAGATTAAGTATCTTCTATGTACAATAAACTGTACTAGATGCTGTAGCATAGTAATTTTAAGTCAGAAATGGGTACTGATTTTGAGACATTCAGTTTAGTGGTAAAATTAACGAAGGAGTGAAGCACTTTACAGAATTCTTTGTGCAAACATAAGAAAATTAGTATCACATGCAAAACATCATATAACCAAGGTGTTCACAAGAAATGGCCCACTCAGTACCTATTTACACTTAATAATTAATTGTTTACTCAGACTTGTATGAGAGGTAGATGGTTCTTTCTTTTTTTAAATTTTTATGGATTTTATTGGGGTGACATTGGTTAATAAAATTATATAGGTTTCTGGTGGACAATTCTATAATTCATTATCCGTACATTGTATTGTGTGTTCACCACCCAAAGTCAAGTGTCCTTCAGTTACCATTTATCTCCTCTTGCCCCTCTTCTACTTCCCCCTACCCCTTTTCCCTCTGGTCATCACCATACTATTGTTTGTCTATGAGTTGTTATTTTGCTTAGTCCCTTTACTTTTTTCACACAGCCTTCCAACACCCCTCCCCTCTAACAGCTGTCAGTCTATTCTCTGTATCTATGAGTCTGTTTCTATTTTGTTTGTTTAGCTTACTTTGTTCATTAGATTCGGCATATAAGTGAAATCACATGGTATTTGTCTCTCTCTGACTGGCTTATTTCACTTAGCATAGTACTTTCCAGGTCCATCCATGCTGTCAAAAAGGCAAGATTTCCTTCTTTTTTACAGCCGAATAGTATTCTATAGTGTAAATGTACCACAGCTTTTTTATCCACTCATCTACCGATAGAAGAAAGGACCCAGATCCCTCCAAGGCCTGGAAAGCCTATTCTGAACTGACCCAATTCCAACTTTTCCCTTCTATATCTAAACTAAAAGCTATTAATAAATATTACATAGCAGCCTTTTTAGTTATATTCATATTTAGTTATTTTATATTTTACTGCTAAAACTTCCTTTTTAATCAGTATATTTGTCTTAAAGCAGAGCAGATGTGCTGCCTAATACTACAATTGATAATCCTTTCATCAAGTAAGTCTTTGAAGAAATGAGTGTGGGTGTCCACAAAAAGCACAAAAATATAAATAGAAGTCTTATTCCTAATAGCCCCAAACTGGAACCAACCCAAAATCAGAAGAATGGATTAAAAATTTGCTGTATAGTCATACCATGGACAGCAATAAAAAAGAATATACTAATGATACATACAACAATAATGAATAAACTTCAAAAATATTATGCTCAGTGAAAGAAGCCAGGCACATCAGAATATTTATTGTACATTCCATGTATATGAATTTCAAGTCCAGGCAAAACTAGTCAGAATTGTGGTTATCCTTAGAGGGTTAAGGAGCACAAGGGTGATGAAATTGATTTACATTTTACTTGGTGTTCATATGGTATATACATACGTAAGAATTTATCAATCTATATACTTTAAAGATTTGTGCATTTTACTGCATGTAAATTATATATTTTTTAAAAAACAACACACTCAAAGTATAGAGGCAGTAAAGTGGAGTCTGGTTTCCAAATGTAGGTGGTCCAACCCCAGAAATCACTCTTACTACACTATACAGTCTCAAGAACGTAAACGCAAGGGAGATGAACAGGAACTTGAAATAACAATGTCTGGCTGAATCCACTGCCTGACATACCAGCCTCATTTACTTGAGTATTTTGCTCCTTGGATGTCATGCAGTGTCATCATGTCTAACAGGTACTATCATTTCCTCAGTGTCATTAATCGATCGTCTCTGAGTATTCAGAAAGCCCAGCAGTTTCAATATCCTCTCTCTCTTGTCTTGGTTTTCCCAGAACAGATGCTGTAATAATGGTTCTTCTCATGTTGAGAGAGTGGACTTCAAATTAATCTGCCAAAATTTATTCACTAGGAGACAATTTGTAAATAGATCAATTCACTGATTATACCAAATTTATACTTCTTCATGTACTGAAGATTTCAATAAAATTTTAGTATTTGCTTCATAGCAGCATTTTAAGAACTATTTAATTTGTAAAAAGCAAAGATTTGTAGAATAGTTTAAGTTTTCTTATGAATATATTCGTCATGAATATATTCAATAAATGTGAATATATTCTTTATGATGATTATATTCATGAATATATCCTCCTTATGAATATATTCATGAATATATTCTTCTCTGCCCTACAGGGAAAACATTTTAATGCAGTTTTAAATTAATGAATATCAATATATTCATGAACATTTTCATAAGTTTATATTCATATTCATGAGCTATGTTCTTCACATTGGGTCATTTTTGAACCTGGTTTAAAATTTAATGAATATCAATATATTCATTAAGACTATATTCATATTTTCAACAGCAGATATTCATATTCATGCCCTGTACTATTGATCATATTTTGAGCTCAATTTACATGCAGGAAATTTTGAGCTCAATTTAAATTGTAATGAATATCAATAGATTCATTAAGAATATATTCATAAGAATACAATCATATTCATTGTGTATATTCAAGAAGAATATATGCACAAGGCAACTAACCCACCCAATAATTTGAATCTTTGACAAAATGACCATTCCTTAAAATAGTGTTAAGAAGAATATATTTGTTTTTACAGGGGAATTGGCATGTGAGCTTTCATCGACAAGCACACATGAGCCCCAGGGTTTAGCCAGTGAGATTCATTTGGGCATGCACCAGTGCTGTCCCAGTATTTCAGGTCTCACAGGCTCTGTTAACATCTCTCTGTTGTTCTTATTTTACTCTTAACACAGAGATTTGGAACATATACAAAACTAACAGGTTTTTTTGCCTGAATTTAAGAATTTCTAGCAATCCCATCAGCTGATTATTACTCTATCTTTAGGTATCATTTTGGTTCTACATTTTAGATTTGTTTTTCATCTAACTTTTTTTTCATTTATCTGATTTGACTGTTCTGTTCTTACTTAACTACTAGAGGCCCAGTGCACAAAAATTCATGCACTCAGAGGGGGGTCCCCTCAGCCCCGCCTGCGCCCTCTCGCAGTCCAGGACCCCTTGCTCCTTACCGCCCGCCTGCTCGCTGCTCCTTAGCACTGCCTCGGAGGCAGGAGAGGCTCCTGCCACCGCTGCTGCACTCACCTGGCTTCTGGCTGAGCAGCGCTCCCCCATGGGAGTGCACTGACCACCAGCTCCTAAGTTGAGCGTCTACCCCCTAGTGGTCAGTGCGCATCATAGCAACCGGTCGGTCGTTCTGCTGTTCGGTTGATTTGCATATTACCCTTTTATTATATAGGATTTTAATGTTAGAAGGAAACACCCATAATGCAATAAATACTTACAAAAAATCATAAAATCTTAAAACTGGAACGAAAGATTGCCATTAAAAAGAAGGATGCCTACTAGTCATGAGCATTCAAAACTGTTCTAATAAATGTGTTGGCCCATGCAATAAGACAAGATGACAGACAAAAATATTAGAAAGGAATCACAAAACCAGCATTATTTCCTGATGACAGGCCTATCTACCTGGAAAAAGAGTAATATTTTAAAAATGTAATTAATAAACAGATAACATGAAATTCCAAATAGCTTAGAAACTTAAACAAAAACCAAAAGTAGAATATTTTCAGAAATTTGAATTGTTTAAGGCATTTTTCTTTTTATTTAAGTGTGATTTTAAAATTTAATATGTAGCCCTGCCAATGTGGCTCAGTGGTTGAGCATCGACCTATGAACCATCGACCTATGAACCAGGAGGTCACAGTTTCATTCCAGGACAGGGCACATGCTCAGGTTGCAAGCCTGATCACCGGTGGGGGGAGTACAGGAGGCAGCCCATTGATGATTCTCATCATTGAAGTTTCTCTCTCTCTCTCCCTCTCCTTTCTTCTCTGAAATCATAAAAATATATATTTTTAAAAATAATAAAAATTTAATATATAAGTATTACAATAATGCAATCACAGAAAACATTCTGATGGAGTTTTCCTACTTTTTTATTAGTATCAAACATAGATAAAAGTTTCAGGGGTGAGGAACATCTGGCCCAAGATAAGGCCCACGAAATCATTTGGTCTGGCCCTGCCAAGGCATTAGGGGCGAGTTAATTAGATGTTTGACCAAATATAACAGCTTAATTTTTAAGTTGATAATTTTGAATGGCTCGCAAATGATGTTATAAATATCTAAATGGCCTTTGACAGAAAAAAGGTTCCTCACCCCTGAACTAGTAAAATGATCACCTATATAACTTCCACAGTCAATTATTAATAAAATAAAACATTATAACATAAATTTTAAATAGTTTTTTTCCTAATACCTTATCACTGTAAAATATTCAGATAATACAGTAAAAGCTACAACATGGATGGACCTTGAAAATATTATCCTAAGAGAAATAATAATCAAGAAGTAAAGGACCACACATTCCATTTATGTAAAATGGGTAGAACAAGCAAACCTATAGAGACAGAATGTACATTAGTGGTTGCTAATAACTGGGAGTGACTTTGGGGGAAAATTAGAAGTAAATGCTAATAAATACCAGGTTTCTTTTTAGGGTAATGAAAATGTTCTCAAATTGATTATGGTGGTCAGGTTGCAAAACTCTGTAAATATGCTAAAAGCACTGAATTGTATAGTTTTAGTGTATTTTTGGTATGTGAAATACACTTCAAGTTGATATTAAAAACAGAAATTAATTATAGTTAAATCAGTTGACTTTAAAGGAGTTCTAAGGTAATTTTGAATAAAGAAATCAAGATGCAGAAAAATGTACATATTATCCCATATTTTTGTAACAATGGCAAAACTGCACACATAAATATATGTGTGCATGTAATTAATGAGCATGGAATAAATACGGAAGGATTCATTCTTGATTATCAACATGGGTTACCAAGGTAGGGGGTGCTAATATGGGGAGAGGGTGAATAGAGGGGAAGGAAGTGGTAGCAATGTAATACAGGGACTGTTTAGACAAACTGCACTTAAAAAGAAACCCAAGATGTGTCATGTCTGCAACTTATTTTCAGATGGTTCAATAAGAAAGTGTGCATGGCCCTAACTGGTTTGGCTCAGTGGATAGAGCGTTGGCCTGTGGTCTGAAAGGTCCCAGGTTCGATTTCGGTCAAGGGCATGTACCTTGGTTGCGGGCACATCCCCAGTAGGAGGTGTGCAGGAGGCAGCTGATCAATGTTTCTCTCTCATCGATGTTTCTAACTCTCTATCCCTCCCCCTTCCTCTCTGTAAAAAATTAATAAAATACATTTTAAAAAAAAGAGTGTATGTGTAGACATGCATAATTTCATATATGCATATATGTATATATACACACATAAAGATAAATTGATAAAGTAAATATAATCAAATGTTAATAGTTTAATTATATGAATCACAGTTATTTCTCCATTTTGAAACAGTGTTATGAACAGACAGCCAAGTTTTCTTACAATGATTTTTAAGGGCTATTTTGAGGGCCAGTATTAAGAAAAGAGGCCTAACAGTTTTGCACAGTTCTTTTTTTTTTTTTTATATAATATATTTTTATTGATTTCAGAGAGGAAGGAATAGGGAGGGAGAGATAGAAACATCCATGATGAGAGAATCATGGATCGGCTGCCTCCTGCAAGTCCCCCACTGGGGATCGAGCCCACAACCCTGGGCATGTGCCCTTGACCGGAATCGAACCTGGGACCTTTCAGTTCGCAGGCCGACGCTCTATCCACTGAGCCAAACCAGCTAGGGCTGCACAGTTCTTAATTATCATTTTAGTGTCCTGATGAATCCCATTATGAAGAATTCATGGGCATTCTACTGAAAGCTACACTAGCTTACTTACCAAGGCACAGGGCAAGCTTATACCGTGCACAGTGGCACACAGCAGACTGGAGGAACTGATCCCATTAACACCATGAAATGAGACTACTAGCATGGAGCCCCAGTTTTGTGTGTGTTTTTAAATCTTTATTGTTGAAAGTATTACATATGTCCCCCTTTCCCCGCCATTGACCCCTTCTAGCCCTATCCCACCTCCCACCCCAGGCCTTCACCACCCTATTGTATGTGTCCATGGGTTATTCATATATGCATACAAGGTCTTTGGTTGATCACTTCTCACCCCCCACCTATGCTTCTATGTCTCTGGATCTATTTTGTTCATCAGTTTATTTTGCTCATTAGATTCCACATATGAGTGAGATCATGTGATACTTGTCTTTCTCTGACTTCGCTTAGCATAATACTTGGAGCTTTAGTTTTTGATGTTGCTTTCCTGATTCCAGAGCTGGGCTACCAAATGCTTTGGTAATCCCGCCACTGTTTTATATACACATCAGAACCTTCTATTAAAACAGACTAACCCTCGGGGGGCAATGGTAAGATATGTACACATATAATACCTTAATAAAAAAATGAAAAAAAAAAAAAATAAAACAGACTAACCCTCAGGAGGCATCGAGGGAAATGACCACTCCCATCCCTATTCCTTTGCATGTATTTCCCAATGACAGAAAGAACAGGAGGTTGGGCACTGGCCGTTAGGGACAGGGTCATATTACAAACAAAGTAATTTTCCTCTGGCTTAAGAACAACAACAAAAAGCCCCTTTGAATGTATTTCTAAATGTTAAGTGAGAAAGAAAAGCATAGTTTTTACTTTTTTAAAAAAGGGCTTTACAAAAAGAAAATCAATTTAAATGCACCTGCCTTTAATTGTGGCACCTTTGCAAATTTTGTGAAGACTGGAACATATAATCTATAAAATCTATAAACTATCATCTATAAACTATAATCTTCTGTCTAAGCCCCATCCTGAGGATATCCAGAGACAGTAGCTAAAGCTACTCTGCCACTTCCAAGCCTCAAATCACACCTACACCTCACCGCTAAAAAAAAATTCAAATCAGCCAGAGAATGCTAGGTATTTTTAATCCAAGGAGGCTCCCCAAGGTATCTATTTAGGCCATCAGTCTCCTATGAGAGGAATTGAGGCTGTCCCACAAAATGTGGTCTGTTAGTAGCCCTGGCAAAGGCCAGGCTCTGCTCTGCAGCCTTCAGGGCCCTTGGTCTCCAACTCCGCTCCACAGAGCAGACATTAATGAAGTTACAGTTTCAACACATAACACTGAGTGTTAACCTTTGCACTTTCATCCATTTGTGCATATAAATGAAGTAAAAATCCATCTGATGCAGATTTTTTAGAATGAAAGAATATATTAAAACTAGAGGCCCGGTGCATGAAATTCATGCACGGGGTGGGGGAGGGGGGTGTCCCTCAGCCCAGCCTGCACCCTCTCCAATCTGGGACTGCTCGAGGGATGTCCGACTGCCTGTTTAGGCCCGATCTCGATGGGATCGGGCCTAAACGGGCAGTCGGACATCCCTCTCACAATCCAGGACTGCTGACTCCCAACTGCTCGCCTGCCTGCCTTCCTGATTGCCCCTAACTGCTTCTGCCTGACTGCCTGATCACACCCTAACCACTCCCCTGCCAGCCTGATTGCCCCTAACTGCCATCCCCTGAAGGCCTGGTCACCCCTAACTGCCCTCCCCTGCAGGCTTGATCGCCCTTAACTGCCCTCCATTGCAGGCCTGGTCCCTCCCAACTGCCCTCCCCTGCTGGCCATCTTGTGTCCACATGGGGGCAGCCATCTTGTGTGTTGGAGTGACAGTCAATTTGCATATTACTCTTTTATTAGATAGACTAGAGGCCTGGTGCACAGGTGGGGGCCAGCTGATTTGCCCTGAAGGGTGACCCAGATCAGGGTCGGGGTTCCCTTGGGGCGTGGGGCGGCCTGGGCAAGGGGCCTGTGGTGGTTTGCAGGCTGGCCACGCCCCCCGGCAACCCAAGCGGAGGCCCTGGTATCTGGGATTTATTTATCTTCTATACTTGAAACTTTGTAGCCTTGAGCGGAGGCCAGGGCTGTGGGAAGCTTGGCTTCCTCCATCGCTGAGGGCAACTCAAGCCTCCTGCTCTCTCCAGCTCCGTGGCTGTCGCCATTTTTGTTGGGATTTATTTATCTTCTATAATTGAAACTTTGTAGCCTTGAGCGGAGGCCAGGGCAGGCCAGAGCTGCGGGAAGCTTGGCTTCCTCCATTGCCAGGGAAACCCAAGCCTCCTGCTTGCTCTGTGGCCGCAGCCATCTTGGTTGGGTTAATTTGCATACTCACTCCTGGTTGGCGTGGCTTGTGGGTGTAGCGGAGGTATGGTAAATTTGCATGTTTCTCTTTTATTAGTGTATATTTTTATAAACTGTAAAGTGTTAATGTTATAAAAACATTATAACATCTCACCAAATCATCAGTAGAGAAAAACAATCTGAGTTATGAAATAGTTTTTTAAAAGCTTTTTAACTCTCAGTATCTAGAATGGAACAAATAAGCACTCAATAGAAATCCTTGCAGAATATGTTTTTTCCTAAATTAAAAAAAAAAAATCCCTCATTTCCTCATTAAACAAGTAATGCATGCCAATTTTTTTTTTTAATTGGAAAATTACAGAAAAGCTATGTCACACTATGTAATAGATATTCACTGTTAACATTTTGGTCTTTCCCTTCTGGTCTTTTATTAGTACTTGGAATCAGTTAGTTCCCTTTTTCTTTTTCTTTCTTTTTGTTTTTTGTTTTTTTGTTTGTTAATCCTCACCAGAGGATATTTTTTCCATTGATTAGTTGCCTCCTGCACATGCCCTGACCAGGGCCAGGGATGAACCTGAAACCCAGGTACTTGCCTTTGACTGGGAATCGAACCGGAGACCCTTCAGTGCACAGGCTGACCCTCTAACCACTTGGCAACACCAGCCAGGGCCAGTTAGTTTCCTTTTAAACAAAGTTGTAATTAAAGTATTACTATTTACATCCTGTTATCTTGAACATTCCCCATGTTGTACAATGACTTGCTAGATGTTATTCCATCAGCTCTAAAAGAATAAGCTGAACATATAATATATATTGGAATTACTGTTTCATAACAGTCTCTGAAATATTTAAAGATAAACATATGAAGAATTCCAGGCTTCTAAAAGCTAAACTTAATTTCTGGCAAACATACTGCTAATTATAACCAAAACCAAATATTATGGAGTCCTTTTTTTAGAATAAGCAATCTTACCACTCAGCATATATAATCACTGAAATACTTCCAGCATAATGGTATCTGTTCAGCTACTGGCAACCATAAATGTCCCTTAAAGCCAGAGAAATGTAAAACTTCTCTAATATGAATTGCAAAGTGAAATCTATATCTGAACAAATTGAAGTATAAAAACTGGCCATAAACACAATATTTACCCTGAGAAAAGTCATACTCATATACATTTTCCCTATGAGAAGTAGCATTATAAATCATCACAAAAATAAAACCAATCAAGACTGAAAATATTTTAATCTACTTAATAGCCTGAGTTCATATAAACACACATCAAATTATTTTCAAATTCTATACAAAATCACTGAGGGGAAATTCTTAAATTTTCAAAAAAGATATTCGAGTACTCCTACAGAACTAGGAATTAAGGAAATGCTCAAAAGCAAACTGATGGAGTATGCCAAATGAACCAAGGAGCCAACTCATTGAGCTCCCAATGGCCAAGGCTAGAACAATTTGAGCAACAAAATAAATAAAATAGTACTGGATTTTCAACCAAAGTATAAAATAAATATCCAGTCCAGCTGGTGTGGCTCATTGGTTGAGCAGGAGGTCACGGCTGGATTCCTGGTCAGGGCACATACCCAGTGGGGCGTGCAGGCGGCAGCTGATCAATGATTCTCTCTCATAATTGATGTTTCTAGCTCTCCCTCTCCCGTCCTCTCTCTGAAATCAACAAAAACATATTTTTAAAAATAAATAAACATAATATCCATGAATCCATATTGATATAAATAAACGATTGACTAAATAAAAGTATAAATGTCCAACAGGGAGGTAGATACATAAACCTGAAGGTCAATCAGAGGAGAAGCTTTAGATAAAGAAGATATGCTAAATAACCAGAGATGTGGCAAATGCTGGAAAATAATTCTAATAAGATGCTATGACAGAGAATTATAGGGGAGACCTAATGAAGGTGGTCAGGGAAGGCCTTTCTGAAAAGGTGATTCTTAAGCTGAGAACTGAGAGATCCGAAGGAGCAAGTCATGTGAAGGAGTGTGTGTGTGTGTGGTGGGGGGGGGGGGGGGGGGGGCGAGGATTGCAGGCAAAGAGAACACTAAGTGTAAAGATGATGAAGTAGGAAAGTGTCTTAATGCCTCGACAATACCATTTATACAGAAGTTGAGATGAAAAGGTCGGTGGGTAAACATGTTAGTGCCTGAGTGAGATGATCGCAAACACCTCCCAGGCTTACAGAAGCACTGACCTCAACCTGTTTAGCACCTCCCAGAGATATACCAAGGGGATTCCATTCTTTAAACTTTGTAGAACAACGTAGGCATATATGGACTCCAAGACCCCTGATAACCAACGATTAGGATGGCACTGGGAGAACTCATAGATGGGGACACATCAGAACAAAAAACTTAAAAGGAGCTTTCCAACTTTTCCCACTCCCAAGGTTCCTACTAACAGCCCATGAATCCCTTTGTCCTATTCCTTCTCTTCTGTGCTCACCCAGATTCAGTAAGTTGAGGGTCTATTTGTTTGTATTTTAGTTATGCAAGTGTAATAAGATTGCAAAACAGCAATAATAATAAAGGACACAATGTGGCTTCTCTCAGAAGAGGAGGTAAAACCTTGGAATCCTATGAGGACTCGAAAATTACATAAAAGAAATATGTAATAAATTCCCCTTCATATAATAGGTACTCGGCAAAATTACTTTTACATATGAATAATTGCAGCAATAAACACAAATAAAGCAGGAGTAATGGCATCATTAACAACAGCCAAATAATTCAGGCAATGAACAGACCACTGATGGTGCCCAGAATAGGTCTACTTCAACATTACTGGGAGCATACCATTATGAATAAATGAAAACCACAGGAAATGCTCATTTTCTCAAGATTTGTATGCTTATAAGGAGGTCAACTGCTGTGGATTCCAGGAGAGAATGTATTTCTAGCGTCTATGGTCCTGAGAGGATGGGCAATGAGCAACTGATTGGAACTGAGCAAAGGAGAAAAGAAAATGTGTCAAATGTCAATTCACAGCCAGCACAGCAAAATGTTCTCTAATTATTCAGTATATAGAACACCTACCCAAATGCCTTCATTGATGAAACCAACTCTTGACACACCAGTTAAAGAGTCAACATGTATTGAGCCTTATATACAATGTGCTGTAATCCTCTGTGGAGAGGATTCTGGGGAAATAAAATGTAAAACACAAGCAAGTCTCTTTACATAAAAAGACTGAGGTCCAAAGATGGTAAATAAATTGGTTTAGAATACAAATGCGGATATTATAAAAACAATTCTATACATGAAGTAATTAGGCTCTCAGGCCACCCACAGAAATCTCATTTAGCCCATTCTGCTAACCAGAAGTAAAGAATTAATACTACTACATGACACAGACAATAGAATTATTATTATCATTTCTATAAGAAAAGGCAATCCTAATTACCCAGATGCAAGCCCTGATTCCTTTCAAGGCATCAAAGCTCTACCCTGCAACAACCCTAAGGTGCCAGAGTAGCATCAGGGTCATTAAAGGCTTACTATTCCTTTTCTACTGTCGCTATTTAAACTTAAAATAATTAAAATTAAATATAATCGCCTGGCCAGCGAGGCTTAGTGGTTGAGCGTTGACCTATGAACCAGGAGGTTGCGGTTCAATTCCAGTCAGGGCACATGCCCAGGTTGTGGGCTTGATCCCCAGTAGGGGGCGTGCAGGAGGCAGCCAATCAATGATTCTCTCTCATCATTGATGTTTCTCTCTCTCTCTCTCTCTCTCTCTCTCTCTCTCTCTCTCCCTCCCTCTCCCTCTCTGAAAGCAATACAAATATGTTAAATAAATTTAAAAAAATAAAGAAACTCCTCTCTGCAGAGTTGCTGCTGCCCAGTTCAGCTAACTGCCTCCCTGGTTTTGCTGTATATTCAGCTCTAACTCAGCTCACAGTCTGTTCTCCATAAACGGTAGCTATTATTTACTAGAAGTGGTACACTCCTCATCCACACCAGCTCTATCACCTGACCTCACCTCTAACTTGCAGATTCACTAACCCCATTTACTCACTAATTATGACATCTCAGAGCACACTCTACAGCCAGCCGATGCCCCCAGCCCTCTCCAGTTGGTTGGTAGCTGGGCCCTCCTATAGCTGATATATCGGTGCCTGGTCATACCGAGACCAGTTCCACACAAGTCTAGACTAGAAGTTATAGAACTACTTAAGCTAAAATGACACTGGAGTACATGCTCATACACATACCTTCCAGAAAGATTTGTACAAAGGTTTACTTCTGTTCACTTCTAATCATTTTCAGAAAAATATTTCACTACGAAATTCTAAACTATCTTCCCCAGGACTTTCAAAAAGCCTATACAACAAGGTGAAGAAATTCCAGGCCAGAGAGCAGATCTGAAAAATAGCCTAAATTTCATGTCATCCAGGGCAAAGCTTTAAAACCACATTATCTACTGCTCCTTTAAAATCAACACATACAACTATGCAGGTATCTGAACAGTCTCAGCATCCTGCCAGGCCCACTCTCCATCCTTAGCATCTGATTCTCATGTTACTTCTCAAATTAGAAGTCATGAGGACAAAAAATAAATAAATAAATAAATTTCTAATGGGCAGCTGTGATGAAGGTGGCTACCATGCTAGGTGGCTGTGTTGTGGATAGAAAAGGTATTACCCAATTGTTATCACATAACCCTGTACCTTGCTAGTTCAGGCCACCCACACCTGTTAAGTTGGAGGTAGTCCCACCATCCACCTGACTCTACAAGCAATTTGTACCCCATGGTTTCCAATTTCCATTCTACCTATTGTGACCAAGAGGCAGATGCAGGATGTTAGATCCCCACAATGAGAATAAGCTCCTGGGCTGGTGCCCTTGACAGCTGTTCCACTCTAGGCGGAGCCAAGTTCTTCGGAATTAGTATATGCATCGTGCCCAGCTTTAGACTCACACGGTTGGGTAAGGGGGATATCTGTTCCTGCAATAACCAAGGATCAAGCCACGTAAAAAGATCTGACAAGTGGAAATAAGGAAACTGGCCCCAACCTGGTCAAGCAGGGTCAGGGTCAGGGTCCAAGATCAAAACCAGCAATGCGAATGATTGCACGGGTCAAGCCAATCATATTCATGGTGTGGAACCAAGAAGGAGGGAATCCTGGCTCTTTCAAAGGTACCAGGAGCTAAGATGGGTGTATGAAGAACATAGAGTAGATAGATATCAAATGTGATTCAAGTGAAAGGAAAGTAGACCTAGAGCTACTTTGAGGCAGGAGAGATACTAAAGAAACAGGATAAGGCTAAGACTTGGGTGGCTGTATTTGGGAAGCAAAATTAGGGATACAGCACTAAAAGAGAATGAGATAGCTTATCTGCAACATGAAATACTAGAAGACAACAAAGATGGCCTATAGTTTCTTAGGGGAAAAAACTCTTTAAAACCAAAATTCTATGCCCAGCAGTGATCATACAAGTGTGCAGACAAAACAAAACAAAATAAAACAAAAAACCCAACTTCATTTAAGGGCATGTAAGGTAAAAGCATCAGGCATATGCTGTTGCTTTATCAAACATGATAAATAATGCACAACTAATGCAAAATATCAATTTCATTCTGTCTCTAGTTACTTGAGACCATACCACATGCATTATCTTATCTGCAAATGAAGGTAGTACTTTTGCTCAAAGCCATTGCTAAAGACTGAATTAAATTTCCTTGGAAGTAATACACATGTAGTATGTTTATCTACCGCTGTCTTTTCTGTTTGCCATCGTAAGTACTTTTAAAATAGAAAACCAACTTAATTTGCTGCTTCCTTTCTACTTGTCAATCTAATCAATCGAGCCAAGTGTGAAATGGCAAAAATTGTTTGCACTTGCCATTTGCCCAAACACACAAAACTTAAGAACTCCTTGATCTTAAGAGGACATGGCACCGAGGGAACTGAACCACCTTTCTCCTATTATACTGGTCCACTTCCTGCAATATTGTACAATTAGGAACAGGAGACGAGGTGATGTATTTATATCAGCACTTACTGAAATACTAATTAAATGCTTTAATAATCCAACAACTACGTGAACATAATCCAAGGGGGATCATATTATTCCCATATAATTACTGTTTTATCAGAAACAAGTTAGTGCAAAAATGTCTTTGAACTCCAAAAGGTACACAAGCATTTCTCACTGTTATTACTTGTAGCAATCATATGTATCTGCTGGAAATGCCTCAAAGAACAGAAGGATTTGGAATTTATTTTCATGATCACTACACCTTACACAATATTTACTCACTCAACAAATAATCTCTGAGCAGCTATGGAAATGTTCAGAAGAGTCACAAGGATAATTCAAACAAAAAAATTGCTGCCCAGGCCCCGGACAAGTGGCTCGGTTGGTTGGAATGTCATCCCATACACCAAAAATGTTGCAGGTTCAATTCCTGGTCAGGGCACATACCTAGGCTGTGGGTTTGATGCCTGGTCAGGGTCCATGCAGGAGGCAACCGATGGATGTTTCTCTCTCACATCGATGTTTCCCTCCCTTCTTCTCCCCTTTCTTCTTCTCTCTAAACATATTCTCGGTGAGGATTAAAAAAGAATCCCTAAAAGCCTAAAAGTCACCAATATTTGTCTTTGGTTAAGGTTTTTGCTATTGTGAAATTACATTTAAATACCAGAATGTGATATCTTCGTGATAATCAACACTTGAAAACTAAATCATGAAACTTACAAATGGGTCCTGAACAGTTTGGGATGCTATGAGCACAAATTCAGACATCATAAAGAAACATCTAATTTGTGTTAAATCTCGTTAGTAAAGATAATAGCATAGATTAGTAAAAAGTACATGTTTTATAAAGCAAACAGAGAAACCACAAACTAAAATCAGCAAAGAATGATATATCTTCTGCTTTCTTTGGCTGTCCATATTTTATTCTAAGAGTCTTATGGTTTTAACTCTTATATGTTATTGTTGTTGTTGATCCATTTTGAATTAATTTTCCTGTATATGGTATGAGGCAAGAGTCCAGCTTTATTCCTTTGTGTATAGAAATACAGTTATCCCATCTGTTGAAGAGACTATTCTTTTCCCATTGAGTGAACTGGGCACCCTTGCCAAAAATCAATTAGCCATAGGTATATGGATATATTTCTGGACTATTGGTCTATATTTCTATCCTTATTACAATATCACACTGTTCTGATTACCACAGCTTTGTAGTAATTTCTGAAATCAGGAAGTGTGAGTTCTCCAACTTTGTTGTTTTTCAAAGTTGTTTTGGCTTCTCGGCACCTCTGGCAATGTCAAATGAATTTAAGGATCAGCTTCTTCATTTTTGTAAAAAATAGTCTGTTGAAATTTTGATAGGAATAGCTCTGGATGATACTGACATATTAACAATATTAAGTCTTCCTACCCATGAACCCGGGATATATTTATTTAGGTTGTCTTGAATTTCTTTCAGCATGGTTTTATAATTTTCAGTGTACCAGTCTTTTGCCTCCTTGGTTAAATTTATTGCTAGTTATTTTATTCTTTTAGATGCTATTGTAAATGGAATTCCTTTCTCAATTTCATTTGCAAATTGATCATTGCTTGTGTGTAGAAATACAACTGACTTTTGTACCTTGAAGTTTACTGAATTAGTTTATTAGCTCTAGTAGCTTTCTTGTAGATTCCTTGGGATTTTCTACACATGGGAGCATGTTACCTGTGAAAAGAGAGTTTTACTTTTTCCTATGAAGTCTAGTCACCTTGGCCTCCTCCGACTCCCAGCCCCACCTTCTCAACTCAGGGAGCCTGGCAGCCTCCACCTGGGTTCCCCCTTGCATTACAGCCCGGAAACCCTTTTCAGGTGGTAAACTGGGGCAATCACAGGGTTCATGTTACTTCTTTCTCACCTCTCGGAGATCACTGTACTTTCATTGCCTGATAGCCAATGTCTTACAAATCACTGTTTAATATATTTTTGTCTTATTCCTTGTTTCAGGTGTTGTGATGGTTAATTTTATTTGTCAACTTGACTGGGCCACTGGGTACCCAGACATTTCATCAACGTTATTCTGGGTGAGTCTATGAGGGTGTTTCTGGATAAGATTAATACTGGAATCAGTAGATTGAGCAGAGCAGACTGCCCTCACTAATGTGGCCTCATCCAATCAATTGAAGACCTTAAGAGAACCAAAAGGCTGAGTAAGAAGGAACTCCTCCTGCCCACCTGCTGAACTGAGTCATCAGTCTTCCTGCCTTCAGACTCACACTGAAACATCGGCTCCTCTTGGGTCTTGAGGCTGTTGGCTTTGACTAGAATTTACACCAGTGGCTCTCCTGGTTCTCAGGCCTGCAGACTCTGGAACTATATACATGGGCTCACCTAGGTCTCCAACTTACTGGCTGCAGAACTTGGGAGTTCTCAGCCTCCATACTGTGTGACCCAATTCCTTATAATAAATCCCTTTATATATATTTGTGTGTGTGTTGTGTGTGTGTGTGTGTGTGTGTGTGTGTGTGTGTGTAGATGTAGATACACATACACATCCTATTGGTTCTGTTTCTCTAGAGAAACCCTAATCCAGGTGGAATGATAAATCAGTTCCCAGTTACTCCATAGTGACCAGAAATAGAAGTTTAATGTATTAAGACAATATTTTATTACAAGGCAAGTAATTACAACAACAGTCATGAATACTTCTTTTATTACTTTTCTACAAGATTTATACTTTTATCATAGCCATGAGGCAAGGCTCTTTGCACTATGTGAACAAAATGTAGGATACCGAAGGGGAGGAGCCTGTTGAAAAGAACAGAAGACACAGACTAGGAAATGGGACTCCATATTTTACAAAAACATTTTCATACATTTGTCTCTCATTTCATATTCTGAACAACTTGTGAAGCTAAGCTGTTAGGTACTTTTCATTCCACTGCACAGATATTGGAACTGGTTCAGAGAAATTAAGTGACTTACCCAAGGCAAGATAACAATAAAGGCAGGACTTGAACTCAAAACTTTTGACTCAAAATTATTTGCTCTGATATACAATTCTAAAGTCAGGAAACACTTACTATGAAGACATGTGGCTGAAGTAAAGATACCTGAAATTTGGGATCAATCAGATCTGTATCAGAAATTCTTTCACTGACCTAGTCTTTGACCCACTGGGACCTAAGGATCAATTGATCCTTTCATGTTTTCACTATCCCAATGCCTTTCTTTCTTTCTTTCTTTCTCTCTTTCTTTCTTTCTTTCTTTCTTTCTTTCTTTCTTTCCTCTCTCTCTCCTTCTCTCTTCTCTCTCTCTCTCTCTCCTTCCTTCCTTCCTTCCTTCCTTCCTTCCTTCCTTCCTTCCTTCCTTCCTTCTTTCTTCTCTCCCATTTTAATGTCAGGAAATAGTACATGAACAATTTTTATATTCTGCCATTGACATATTTTGTAATCTTCCCTAATCTTCCCATTGACCTTAGCAAATAACTACACTTTTGGCTGCTAGTATTTTTATTGTTCCTCTTTGCGCTTCTTTCTGTCCCATGGGTAACAGTGTGCCCCAGCAATACAGGACATTTGTGCACAAAGCAGCTTTATGTCCGGAGAAACGAAACATTCCAAAGGCTTTTCTTACCAAGTCCAGACACAGAGTGACCTCCTGGCATCTCATCTGCAGGCACATAGCTGGAGATGGTGGATAGATAACCTTCAACAGAAGCAAAACTCAGCCCTGGAATCCAGGCTGCATTCTGAGTTTAAGAATTAAACATTTAGAACATTTATGATATGTAAAATGAATCTTCTAAAGGCTGAGCCCACAATTTTTTGGCCAATTAGGTGTGAGAGTAAAATACAAAGAGCACCTGTTGAAAGCAGTATTCTTAGGGGCAGAAAGAGAATATCGGGGACCAGCTATAATGATAAGAAATATTAATCATGCTCTGTTAACCGTGACTGTTTTGTTCTGATTATAGAAGACACATTCTAACCTGGCTGGGAGTTGCACGCAGGTCCTGGGAGCTGGCCTGGAAATGAGGCCCATCCTCCTCATGGGGGGGAGGGGGGCTGCCTATTATCATGGACAGATTAACAACCTTGTTCCTTGCTTCTTTCTTTATGCAGCTTAGATTTCATAGTATACCATTTAAAACAATCCCTTGTACACACTCGACTCACTCCCCCCTTTCTTTCTTCAATATAACCTAGACTATTTTCACATTAAACTTAACACCATTATTAGTAAACTCAAGTGGGTCCTCAGAACTACCTATTGACCTCCCTACTCTAGTAGTTCTCAAACTTCTTCTACATTAGAACAACCCAGAAGGCTTGTTAAAAAACCAAATTGTTTGCCCTTGCCTCCAGAGTTTCTGATTCAGTAGTTCTGGGATGAGGCCCCAAAATTTGCATTTCTAACACATTCCCAGATGATATTGATGCTGTTGGTCCGGGCATCACAATTTGCTCGAATCCATTGACTGTCCATTGTCTTAATTGAACATCTCTTCAAATCCCCGATTCCTTCTGCTCCATCCTCACTCTCACTGAGGAAATAGAAGCAATCAGAATATCATTTCCACAAGCTCCCAAAGTCATATCTACTTACTTCCTTTCTGACATCCCCTTCTTGGCCCTTCTGCCCCATCTGCAAAATCCTCCTTGTTCTTCCTCAAATGCACCAACATTGCACTCACTTCAGGAATTTTGCACTGGCTACTGGGAATGCTCTTCTCCCCAGATATTTGCATGGTTGGCTCTTTCACTTCCTTCAGGTCTGGCTTAAGTGTCCTCTTATTAGAGAGGCCCTCCCAGACCACCCCACAAATCTCCTCACGTGTGCCTGGCACGCCCTATCCCCCCACCTTGAATTACTTTTCTCCACGGCATTTATTACCACCTGATAGTTTACTTAGTTGTATGTCTGTTTATCATCTCTGTTGAGACTATGAGTGGAAGTGAGGTAGAGGCAGCCACATTTTCTGGGATTAAAGAGAGTTAGCGATAAGAGAATAGACAACACTGTAATCCATTTATCTAAGAAATCTAGCTGTTGAAGAAAGAGAAACGTGAAGCAGCAAGCTCAAGCAGAGGTTTCTCAGGATGCAAAGGAAAGGCTAAAGGAAGAGAGGCCAGGACAGGTTTAAGGATGCTGAGAACTGAAAGGATGTATGGGAGACAAGATTACGTCAATATCTGGACATAATAGGTTCACACAGCACAGAACTTTTGCTTTTGTTTTTAAAACAGGTATCTACTAAGAGCTTATTATATGCAGGGCACTGTGGGAAACAGTTCATATCCACTGTCACATCTAATTTAGTGGATCTCCACAACAACCCTAGGAAGTAGGCATTGTCATGTAGGCCTTTCTGTACATAATCAGTGACCACCTACTGACAGATCTGTCCACTACAAAAATAAAATACAGGCTTTTCCTCCCAGTTCCATCCTTCCTTTCTCCCTTGCCTTACCTATAACTGATCCTACAAGGCCTCCAACGTCAGGATTTCAAGCAATCAAATGTCAGATCTCAGGAGCAAATTTTTGTGAAAGGGACTGAACTACGTATTTACCACCTCAGGTGGTTAGGAAGCTGCCCACACAGGTAATCAACGGCTTATGCTCGGAGCATCCAGAAGTCATCCTGACGCACAGCAACCAACTACTGCTGACTGACTCCACAGTGTTTCATATCAACTCGCCCCCAGTTGAAATCTTAAAGCTATTCCAAATATTTTTTCATCACACCTGCTACTCCACATCCTTTCTTCCCATTCTTCTTAGTTAACCCAATTTTACCCTCAGCCCATCCACTTTCAGTAGAAAGCCTTCATTCACCAAAACCATAGAAGGTACTGAATAGAAAATGTTTCAGTTCCCCATCCCACCATTTTGAACTTTTATCTCATTCTCAGAAATGTTCTTTTCCTAGTCTATCCCATCACTATTTCTGCAAATGGTAATAATTGTAGGGCTTCCTTTATAACACCTGTATCCCCTTTTCTTGCCTTACCTTACTACAGTGACTGGGACCTCCAAAACAATGGTGATAACAGACATCCTTAACCTGCAGGCCTTCAGTGTTTTCCTCATTTGACGTACTTTCAGTGTTCCCCATTAAGAATGGCTCTGGCTTCTCACATTGCTTGTTTTAAATGTCTCAGCGATGGAACATCCACAAGGAGTCAGTCCCAAGCTCATCCCAAATTCCTTCTCTGTGGAAAAGTTTATCCATACACTATACTACACTATTCTGCTAATACAGAGAAGACCTTAGACATACCTACATTACTTTTTAAACCATATATTATCTTTCTAGGCATTTTAATCACAAGTCAGCTTTTGTTGAAATGCTTATTTTAGTGTCTTCTTATATCACCAAATAATTTCCTTTCTATAATGACTATAAATGCAGGCTACTGCTCATTTTGTAAAAGTACAATATAGGTGAATGGCCTATGAAGGTGAAAGATTTTTAAACTGAACAATATGGTTTAATTCGTGGCCAGCAGGGCCAAATAATTTTATACAAATCTTACTAGAAAAAAAAATTAGACAATCAACTTTATGGTACAAACCAGCCAACAGAAAAATGATTTCAAAAACAATTCTCAAATGTTTAATAATGTATGTTTTTATGACATGACTTTCAGCTGTTGTTTCACCTTCCAGCTAGACTGAATCAGATTTTAACCACCCTTATGGCATTGTACGTATGCAGGGAGCAAATGCAATCTACTGGAGCGAAGCAGTGTGTGTAAAAGGGTTCAATTAAATGGTGAAATGTTTCTTGTAAATTAAAGTCGTATTAAATAATCATCTTCCATGCAAATTATCTTTCATGGGGTGTTCCAACAATGTGCTTCATCATATGTAGCTGCTTTAATACATGCTTATTTGTAATGCTTGACATAATAAATTCTCTCTCTCTCTATTCCTGTAGAAATGAGAATGAAAATTTAAACTTTTTAATTTTTCCTTGCTAGACTGACTTTGTAAATGTACCAGTAATGAGACACTATGTCTTCATAACCTATAGTGCAGAGAAGGATTTAACCAGCTGCACACTACTAATACAACAGTTTATATGAATTTCTGTTACAATACCATGTTATCCTCTCCTCATCAAAAAAGTAAATTTTCCCTGGAGGTCCATAAGCTCACTCACCTAAATCCTTACCTCAAACTTTTAAGGTTTCTAGTCTTAGAAGAATATCACATGCTAAAATGTAAATACACAAAATGGAGACTGTTAGCACAATGCACTGGGGATCCACGTATTTCCTAAAATGTATACAAAACTGTATGTTGTCTGTGCAAATGTGCATTTTATGAGAATCCAAATTTTTTATCTGATTCTCTCAGGGGCCAGAAATCCACAAAAAAAGATTAAGAATTACCAAATAAAGACAAAAGATACAGTATCTCAGTCATACTTTCATCTTATAGGTACAGAAAATTTGATAGATGTCCCAGTCGATATAAATTTAGTTCTCTTGGTGCTAATACTGAACATGTATCACACAGAACAAAAATTCCTACTCAAAAAAATCAAACTAAAACATTCAATCATAGTCATTTCTTAAAATCTAAGAGAAATTCTGCACATCCTTCCTGAGCATTCCAGATTATGTGCATCTGATGTATCAACCTAAGTCCTGAAAAGAATAACTGTCAAAGGTGTTAAGGGGGAATCGAGTCATGCTACTCCTTGGACCAGAGCCTGGTGTATCAGCACAGAGCTGGGAAAAACAGGCTAATTCAGTGTCACAATTTCATGTTTCATGAAGATTTCTGTAAACATAGTTTCCTTCCCTTCCACCCTCAAATGCTCCTAAACATCCTTAGCTTAACTATTAACTAAATCAGAAATACTAAACTGCATTTTTAAAAACGTTCTCTTTCCAGTCACTTTACTCTAATGGACGAGGAAAAGTCCAAGGGACCTTCAGGTTCAATTAAATACCACAACTGCTACAACAGCCACATACCACTAAGCATGTAAGTGCCTGAGTCCTGTGAGGAGCTTACTACCAACATTGCCACACTTCTAGCTAATACGCACAATCCCCAGGTTCTATTCAGAATTAATGTGCCCACAGACACCCTAAGTTACAGCCCAGGATTCTGCAAGGAAGGCAGAAACTTCCCTACAAAGCTAGTGTGGCAGAGATATGGCTGACCATATCTTCATTTAATCCAGCTATGTTTAAAACAAAAAAGCAGCAGCTTGAGCAAATATAACTTAGGAAGATTTAGTACTGAAGAAAACAAAATTATCATTGCAAAAAGATTTCAGATTTCTCTCAGTATAAAGTAACACAATCTTATGCAATCCCCAAATAGTCACAAATAGAAAACACATCAGGACACACTATGCATATAAAATTATCCTTAACTAAAACAAATACCACAAACAAAAAGGGATCTAATATTTTTTCACAAAATGTCATAGGACTCTGTAAGTTAAGTTTCATTTTTTTCCATACTTCAATTTTTACCAAAAGCTTTCCCCAAAATTAAGTCACTTTCTAGAAAAAAAAAAATTTGTTTAAGTTAATTCTTAACTACATCCATTATTAGAGGCCTGATGCACGAAATTCGTGGGGTGTGGCGGGGGGAGTGTCCCCTCAGCCCGACCTGCACCCTCTCGCAATCCAGGAACTCTCAGGGGATGTCTGACTGCCGGTTTAGAACCGATCCCACTAAACTGGCAGTCGGACATCCCTCTCGCAATCCGGGACCGCTGGCTCCTAAACGCTTGCCTGCCTGCCTGCCTGATCGCCCCTAACCCCCTCTGCTTCCATGGCTTAGTCCAGAATGACGGCCTGGAAGGCTGTTCGGTGGTCCGGTGTAATAAGCATATTACGCTTTTATTATTATAGATGTGAGTTCAGTGATCTTCAGCCTCTCTGAAGAGGGGATATTCAAATACTAGAATTTTGGTGGCACACTCCAGAGGACCAGATTACATTCTCACTCATCACTCTCTAGTTGATCCCCTTTCACCACTGTGTATCTGTTTAGAGTTCTTTACTGCCCTGACCTATATACTCACAGAGCAAAGCTCCTGCATGCTCTAATAAACAAGCCATCCTTCCCAGTTGGCTGAATGCCTTTCACCACTCATCCGCCCCATGGTTCATCATATGACCCACCAAGGCCATTCACCAAAGTCACAGTGCTTCTCCTATTGAAATAAAAATAAACATTATTTTCTCCAAAATTAGGTAAAGATTTGATTCTATAAAGGGTGTATAATATTCATGCTACAACAGCACATGACTTAGAGCAGTGGTTCTCAACCTTTCTAATGCCGCGACCCTTTAATACAGTTCCTCATGTTGTGGTGACCCCCAACCATAAAATTATTTTCGTTGCTGCTTCATAACTGTAATTTTGCTACTGTTAATGAATCGTAATGTAAATATCTGTGTTTTCCGATGGTCTGTTAGCCGCTAGCAGGGTCACCTAAGACCATCGGAAAACACAGATATTTACATTACGATTCATTAACAGTAGCAAAATTACAGTTATGAAGCAGCAACGAAAATAATTTTATGGCTGGGGGTCACCACAACACGAGGAACTGTATTAAAGGGTCGCGGTATTAGAAAGGTTGAGAACCACTGACTTAGAGCAAGATGATTAGCTTTAAAATGTTCTTAATAAATAACTATATGTTACCTATCAATTCAAAGTAGACAGACATATACAGACTTTCAACAGTACATGTATTTGCTGAACTCAACTTTCTCTGGTATCTAGCGTTCAAATAACTTTCCCTTCTAGATAGTTAACCTTAACAATAATTTCTCTTATGTCCTCACTCTGCCCACATGAATTCATTTCATCTTCACAACCCTATGAAATTTATACAGTTATCCCCTGGTATCCACAGGAGACTGGGTCCAGGATGCACTACAGACACCAAAATCTGCAGATGCTCAAGTCCTTTTACTTTCTGTTCCCTCTGCTTCAAATGCTCGTCATTGAGCTACCTATACATTAAGCACTTCCATGTATTTTTTTTTAAGTTTCTTTTTTTTTTTTTTACAGAGAGGAAGAGAGAGGGATAGAGAGCCAGAAACATCGATGAGAGAGAAACATCGATCAGCTGCCTCTTGCACACCCCCTACTGGGGATGTGCCCACAACCAAGGTACATGCCTTGACCGGAATTGAACCCGGGACCCTTGAGTCCGCAGGCCGACGCTCTATCCACTGAGCCAAACCGGTTTCGGCAAGCACTTCCATGTATTTTAAGCCCTTACCCAAAATTCATTTGCTTGGTAAGGCCTCTTTGCATATCTAAATTATCAAGCCTGCTTTTTCTTTTTTTAAAATCTCAGCACTTATCCCTTTCATGTTATTTTATGTATTTGTCTTGTTTAATCTCCATCTCTTCTACTAAAATAAACGTTCTATGAGGGTATATGTTTTTGTCTATTGTTTTCCCAGCAACTAGAAAAGTATTTAATGCATAGCAAATGCCCAATAAATATTGGCTGGATGAATAATCTCTATAATCATTTTAAATGGCTATATCCTATTCCATCAGGTGCTTATATCAGGTTTATCTAATAATTCCCTGCCGTGGGTATATTGGTTATTGCCAATCTTTCACTATTCCATATAATGCTCTAATGCAGGGTCAGATAGTAAATGCTTCCTGCTTTGCAAGGTTTCTGTAACAAAATCTGCCATTGTAGCACAAAAGAGCTACAAAGAATGGCTGTACCTAGATTTGGGTTGCAACAGGCTAGATTTAGCCTGTGGGCCCTGCTATCCGTTTTGTTGAATATTTTTGTGTACCTTTTTCTATCTTTTCAATTAGCAGAATTACTGGATAAATGGGTTTGACTATATTTATGGCTCTTGATAAATTCTGTCAAATTGCTTGGGTTCATCCAGATACCAGAAAAGGCTTCCTTTGGCAGATTTCCAAAAGTAGCTGAATTGTCACCTTTACTTTAATATTAAACTACATGAGGGGAACATTTTCTCCCAAAAGATTAAAATATTAAGTTTTGCCCAGGAGATAAACTTCAGTTATAAAGAAATTCATTAATGTAGAGTTCTTTGTCTTCTAAAAATAACAGATAAATGAAATGTATTATTGAACCAGAATTGCTATGGAAATGTTCACAACCTGAGTAATTTAGAAAAGAAGTAAACTCTCTGCAACAAATATACAGGGTGGGCAAAAGTAGGTCTACACTCTCTTCCTTTCTCTTCCTCTCTGAAATCAATAAAAATATATTAAAAAAGAAAAGTAGGGGAGAAACCAAGATGGCGGCATAGGTCAACACCTAAACTGCTGCCTCGCACAACAATTTCAAAACTACAACTAAAAGACAGAACGGACACCATCCAGAACCACAGGAAAGCTGGCTGAGTGGAAATACTACAACTAGAAGGAAAGAGGAAAGCACACTGAGACTCAGAGGAGCTGCAAAAGGCTGAGGTACGGAGACACACGCGCGGAGAGGACGGGCGGCTGAATGCATGGGCGGCTGAGTGCGCGGCTGGCTTTCTAAAGCGTGAGGGAGACAAAAGCTCCCGACTGCGCTGAACTCCAGTTCCGGGCGAGTTTCTGGGAACCCAGACTCATTCGGGGAGAAACTGGACTGTCTGGCAGCGGGCGAAACTCGAGGGCGGCTTTCTCTCAGAGGTGCTTGCAGCGATTACCAACGGACACTGAGACCCAGGGGCCTCATAGGGCAGGGCTGACAGGAAGCCAAGGCTGTCTGCTCTGCCCTGAGACTCCGCCCCATCCAAGCTGAGGACAGAGGCTTTTGTAATTTTGCAAGTCTTCTCCCATAAGGGTGTCTCCAGCACATAAGTTCTCCCAGCGTAGACACAGCTGATCCTCACAGCAAATTGGCCTGGAGGTCAATTCCTCCCAGTGATACCAACAACAATAAAGACTTAACTACAACAAGGCTGTGCACACAGCCCACAAAGGAGTGCACCAAGAGTGTCCACCTCAGGTAACTGGGGAGGCTGAGCCACTGTGCCCTATAGGACACCTACCACACAAAGCTAATCTACCAACTCAAGGAAGCAGCCAAAATGTGGAGACAAAGAAACAGATCACAAACGAAAGACATGGAGGAAAACAAACGACTGGATATAGAGTTCAAAACCACAGTTATAAGGTTTTTCAAGAATTTCCTAGAAAAGGCCAATAAATTTAGTGAGACCCTCGAGGATATGAAAAAGGACCAACTAGAAATTAAACATACACTGACTGAAATAAAAATATTATACAGAGACCTAACAGCAGACTAGAGGACCGCAAGAATCAAGTCAAAGATTTGAAATACAAAAAAGCAAAAAACACCCAACCAGAAAAGCAAACAGAAAAAGAATCCAAAAATTTGAAGATAGTGTAAGGAGCCTCTAGGACAACCTCAAGCGTACCAACATCCGAATTATGGGGGTGCCAGAAGAAGAGAGAAAGCAAGATACTGAAAACCTATTTGAAGAAATAATGACTGAAAACTTCCCCCACCTGGTGAAAGAAATAGACTTACAAGTCCAGGAAGCACACAGAACCCCAAACAAAAGGAATCCAAAGAGGACCACACCAAGACACATCATAATTAAAATGCCAAGAGCAAAAGACAAAGAGAGAATATTAAAAGCAGCAAGAGAAAAACAGTTATACCTACAAGGGAGCACCCATACGATTGTCAGCTGATTTCTCAACAGAAACTATGCAGGCCACACGGGAGTGGCAAGAAATATTCAAAGCGATGAATAGCAAGAACCTACAACCAAGATTACTCTACCCAGCAAAGCTATTATTCAGAATTGAAGGTCAGATAAAGAGCTTCACAGATAAGAAAAAGCTAAAGGAATTCACCACCACCAAACCAGTATTATATGAAATGCTGAAAGGTATTCTTTAAGAAGAGGAAGAAGAAAAAGGTAAAGATAAAAATTATGAACAAATACATGTCTATCAACAAGTGAATCTAAAAATCAAGTGAATAAAAAATCTGATGATCAGAATAAACTGGTGAATATAATAGTATCAGGGGCATAGAAAGGGAGTGGACTGACAATTCTTGGGGGGAAAGGGGTGCAGGAAGAGACTGGACAAAAAGCGTACACCTATGGATGAGGACAGTGGGGGGGAGGTAAGGGCAGAGGGTGGGGTGGGAACCGTGTGGAGGGGAGCTATGGAGGGAAAAAAGAGGAACAATTGTAATAATCTGAACAATAAAGATTTATTATTAAATTAAAAAAGAAAAGAAATTCTCCCTCTACATATTACAACCAAAGCGTTCAAACAGAATACAAAAGGCAACTCACTGAGGACTCTGGAAAGTAAATACTCAATTGTAGGCAGATGGTGAGAAAAGTAAAAACTTGAAGCTCTTCTGAGAAGAGCAGGCATTTTTCTTGCTGCTCTGTTTACTGATGAACAGTCTTTTAGTTAAACTTTCCAGAAGTACTGAGTTCGCACTTTCAAATGTCTTTTCGGAAAAACCCTTTAAATGTAACAGCAAAGTGTAAATTTATTCTTGGATACTGGGTATTAAATGTTTGTTTGTTTGTCTGTTTTAAGGAGGAGGAAGTATTTCCGGAAGTTGAGAGCCAATAAAATAAACTTATAAGAAAAAAAAAATGTAGGTCTACAGTTGTTCATATGGAAAATAATACAATCATTAATAAATAATACAAGAATAAACTCTGCTTCGTGTACTCACAACTGTGAACCTACTTTTGCCCTACCCTCAATGTTGGCTTATCACTATATTATGGAGACAAGAGAAGCTTCTAATAATCAAATTACTGCATCTCTTACCTTTTTTTAACCTACACAGATATCTGTCCCCTTTGATCAACAGGAAAAAATTGTTTTCCAAGATAACAAAAAAAATCATGGTTAAGAATAAACAAGGGCTTCTCAGCAAGCAGGACAGTAGCCTTGAATAACGCAATGATAAAAAAAATGTTAAGTAGTAAATATTTACCAGGGAAAATTGAAGGGACAGAATATTTGCAATTAGAAAAGGAGAGCTAGTTTTGCAGGAAACCAAGAGAGGATCCAAATAAGACATGTTCTATTCCTGAAATTAAAATTACTATAAAAAGGGTAAATAATCAGTGTGTCTGGTGTAGCTCAATGGTTGAGCGTGGACCCATGAACCAGGTCACAGTTTGATTCCTGGTCAGGGCACAAGCCAGGGTTGTGGGATCGATTTCCCCAGTGGGGGGCATGCAGGAGGCAGCTGATTGGTGATTCTCTCTTATCACTGATGTTTCTATTTCTCTCTCCCTCCCTCTTTCTGAAATTAATAAAAACACGTATTTTTTTTTTTAAAAAAAGGGTAAATAATAAAAAACAATCCATTTAAGCAAAGAAAAGTAACGGAGACAACTTTGGATGTCTCTAGAATTCAAGAGAAAAAACATTTTTAAATACTTCAGCTAACAGAGTCGATGATGATTAATAAACAAGAAACATTTTCAGGTATCAAGTGAAAAGATATTTGCAATGGGTATTCGTGAAATTCTGATTCACCTGGTTGTAGGTTCGATCTCCGTTCAGGGTGGATACAGGAGGCAGCCAATCTATGTTTCTCTCATACTGATGTCTATCTGTCTGTCTCTGTCTCCTTCCTCCCTCCCTCTCTCTGCATTCCTCTTTCTCTAAAATCAACAAAAACATTTAAAAAAAAGAAATTCTGACTCTTTGCAAGTTTTTTTTAAAACAAACAGGTAATAATTACTAGCAACTGTACACATATTACTTCTTGCCGTGCATATGGAGTTACAGAGACCATAGATTTCAAGAGAAAAGTGACAGGGAAAGCTACTCTCTAAGGAAGACCTGCTCCTTGGTGCTGAGACAAAGTTGCCTGAACAGAAGGAAAAGTGCTAGAGTAAAATGTGTAATTTTATGGTAAGACTTTTAATGTGTTTAAAAGTTTATTAAATGTTTTAATGTCTTCTTAAAGTTTTTTAAAGATACATTTCACACAAAGTTGCAGTTTATCTTTTGAGACATATATGATGATGTTTTTCTCTCAGTTCAAAAGGACCAATACTGATGTCCTAGACACCATCCCTTTGCTTCCTATATTATTTTAAGTGTGATATAAAGTGTTCCTGAAATACATCTTTGTCACTAGAGCCACTGGTATTACCAATATGAAAAAGGCAAAAAGCTTTCCAACTATTTAAAACTTTGCAAAACAAGCTTGAATACTGTTGCATAATTTGCCTTTCTCCAGTATTTTAAACTTTGTTGACACTGAATATAAGATAAAATTCAAAAATTTGCATTTTCAGTACTTTTGGATTCTTGACCTTTATTTGAATTTGAGACTAAGCGTTACCAAACAACAGAATTTACACTGTAACTAGCCAACCACAATCCTCATTATGGAATCTATGCAATGCACTTGTTACCTAGGAAACAGACCAGAGCACAGGCAGAGGGCAATTTCAGGATAGCAAAAGAATTCTTCCACCATGCTAGTAAATAAAGTCCATAAATCAACTAATCAAAAGCAAAGTAAAAAAGTATATGTAAGAGTTAAACCTGATGGAACTTTTTTAAAAGAAAAGGGAAAAAAAGCAACCTGTGGGGTTTTTTCTCACAACTATGTAGATCTCTTAAGCAAATTTTATGAACAGGTTTCTTTACAAACACAAACTGTCAGAAAATAAACTGTTCAAAATAAATGGCTTCTCTCCAATCTTCAGCTTCTCTATTTTTGACAGTATTTAAGAGCAAAAGCTTCTTTAGAGCCAGCCTCATACATCTGGTAGCAGAATATTAATCCAAGAATAAATTCTCCATTTTCTACAGGCAGCAAGAGTTTGCACTATTCTTAACCAATGCAGGACCATAAAGGCTGGAATAAGAGGTCACTGTCCACACCTCTCAGTCAGACCTGCTTCCCGACCAGGCTACAAAAAAACTGCATGAAAAATGACTTGAAAGTCATAAATCTATTTTAAAAAATAAAATTGTTACTTTTTAGTTTTCCATTTGATTATTACTAATAATACTAGTCATTTGAGGGTTCCAGTTAACATAAAGTGGCCACTTTGAGTTTCTTTTAAAGGTCTTACACGAGAATTAACAAACAGGAAAAGGCTAGAGAAGTCTATGGATTTTTTAAGCCTATCAAATTTAACTATGGGCAGCTTAGTGTTGTTTTAAAAGAAAAACTGGTAAATGTCAGTTTATACTCCTCAGCTACATTTAAAATTCAACTTTACTCAAATTTAAAATTTCTTGAAGCAGCACTGATTTGTCACGATATCAAAAGCAGTAGGAAAAAAAGTCAACCATGAAAAGTGAAAAATATTTTATGCCTTCCTAAACAACAACATACCAGAAGAAAATCAGTTGACAACATGTAACATTCTCTGGAATGCGTGTGATTACAGCAAAATATTATTGTTAAATTCCACATAAATAAAAACATTAACATCTACAAATCATAACCTAAAAACAAAACAACAAAAACTAGCCAGCCACATAAAGATTCTACACTGCCAATCCCAGAAAACTCTTAAGCACAACTACAACTTTGCCAAGCAATTCTCAACACAGGCCACACTCTCTTACTGTTTAGCTTACACAGGGACTCTTTGTTAAACCTTATTGCTAAGACTGACAGCCTTGCAAATAAATGCATAAACAAGCAATTCAATTTTGTTAGTTTATCCTTTTTAATACTTCTAAGAGCTGATGAAGAGTTTATATCTACAAACTGAAAACTCTGGGAGTGTTTTATTTTTAAAAATATATATTTTATTGATTTTTTACAGAGAGGAAGGGAGAAGGATATAGAGTTAGAAACATCAATGAGAGAGAAAGATCAGCTGCCTCCTGCACACCGCCTACTGGGGATGTGCCTGCAACCAAGGTACATGCCCTTGACTGGCATCGAACCTGGGTCCCTTCAGTATGCAGGCCGATGCTCTATCCACTGAGCCAAACCAGTTAGGGCTCTGGGAGTGTTTTAGATTTCTATTCCACCGTTCAGGACACACCTGAACAAATTTTAATACCTGTCCTCTTTGGGCCACCTTTAATGGAAAAGGAAGAAGAACCTTGCTCAAGGGCTTACCTGCAACTTTAACACTGAGCTCTGTGACTTTGTGCAGACTTTAAATTCATTTTATCTAATCTAGACCGGAAGTCAGAACAGGAACTAATAAAATTTGATCAACTCACTGGCATGATTATTGTTAGATGTCGCCTCTTCTAGGTTTTAAGTGTACAAAAATATACACTCCAGGCATTTACAAAATTAGACATGCAATGATATTCATCTGTTAATGTAAGTAGGACAAGAATCTAGGGTAAATTTGTCTTCCAGAAAAAAGACAATATTTTAGGTAGACCTACCTGTCTCTTCTTTATAATGACAAAAATCAGCTTGCCTAATTAAATCTGCATTAAATTGTATATTGTTTTCTGATGAATTTCTACATCTTGATGAAAATTTAAGTATTTTTCCACCATGATTTTCCTTCAAGTCTAGATAATGCTTTTTTAAAAAATTATTTTTTAAGAAAGCCTCCATTTTCTACATAAAGTTGTACATATAACTGTCTGAGCGCCCTCAAACAGTTTTTATAATATGCTTGGTAAGTGTAAGATTCAAGATTGTCAATACGGATTCTCACACAATAGGCAAAAATAAGTAAAAGTCTTCAGAAGTGAGCAGCAGATTGCAGTTAATACAAAGCTATCACCTGCATTAAAAATCTGAATCTGTAAAAATTAATTTTCTGGGTGCTTATTCAACTTCATTTATTATTTGAGTATCCGAATACACAGCAACTGTTTATAAGACACATTGCCAGAAAAATAATACAAATCAGAAATATCACAGTAATTGTCAAAACACTGTATCCACTAGATACAGGCAAAAGTAGGTTTACAGTTGTGAATATGGGAAGCACAGTTAATAAAGCTATTGTAATAACCATGACCTGCATGTATTTTTCCATACCAACAGCTGCAAAAACCTACTTTTGCCCGCCCCTGTATATAACCCAACTGATGGGTTACCTTCAAAGAATACACACAGGGGAGGAGGAAGAAAGCAGTGGTAACATTCACGTTCTCCCCATATATTGTAAAACATCTCCTGTCTCCAAGGAGAGAAAAATAAAGGCTTTAGCTTGGATGGAAAGACAGACATTTACTGCACTCTAATTTAACCTCCACCATGGAAGCTGTCTCTACCTGACTCGCTTGTTAACTGTTCATTTAACAGGTCCAAGATTCTGTCATGCTAATCCCAAGGAGTCTGGGAAAAAACAAAACTTTACCCCCAAAACTTTAACATATACATATATATTTTAAAAAAGTAAAAATCACAATCATGTTCATCTCTTATTTGCCTTTAAAAGTCCCTATCTTAACAAGAAAGAAAGAAAGAAAGAAAGAAAGAGAAAAAGAAAGAAAGAAAAAGAAAAGAAAGAGAAAAGAAGAGAAGAGAAAAGAAAAGAAGAGAAAAGAAGAGAAGAGAAGAGAAGAGAAAAGCTAGCAAGCCACCCGAAAACCACCACCATTCTCTGATTCGGGTTTGTTTTGGCCAGCCCCACCTCCTCCTATCCAGGGAAATACATTTCTGGATGTATTTGATAACAAACACAAATCACTGCGCGCAGCCTCAGATGGGGGGGGGGGGGGGGTTCGGAGAAAGCTCTCCTCCGTTAGAAACAATCAATAAGGGAGCAGGCGACGCACGTTCCTCCACACACGCCCCACACGCACCTCGGCGCGCCTCCCGGGAGACACATAAGTCGGGCAAAGCCCGGAACCACCTCTCTGCTCGGTCCACAACCATCTCAAGACTTGGAAACTACGAGGGCAGATCTTCCCTTCCCTTCCCGCCCCCCTTCCCCGCAAACAGACCCAACACCAGGGGTAGGCGAGCTAGACCCACGCAGCGCGCCCGCTGCCGCCGCGGCGACAGGAGATGCCGGGCGGCGGGCCGGTGCCCGGGAGGCGGACCCGGGCGGCAGCGGCCGCGCTCGCGCCCGGAGCGTCCTCGGCCGCCGGGGTCTCCGCCCCTCACGCCCCCCAGCCCGCCGCGGGCGACGTCCAGCCGCCCGGTTCCCTGCCCCGACTCTCGACCTCCCCCCACCCCCCAGAGGAGACAAAAGGAGGGTTCAGCCGGGTCACCGCGCGGCCGCCGAGGGTGGAGGCGGAGGAGACCCCAGGCGGCCGCCCCCTACACAAAGGGACTCCCGGCCCGGGTCGCCGCGCCGGCGCGCTCGTCCCCGCCCCACGCGCGGGCTCTCACCCACCTGCAGGTGTCTGTGCGTCTGTCCATAGGAACGCGGGCGGCAGGGGGGCCTGCGGGAGCCGGGCTGCCCGGGCGGGACGGGACGGAGGAGAGGGAGGGAGAGCGGCCGGAGGGCCGGGGAGCGCAGGCAAGTGGCGCGGGGAAGGCGCCGGGCGGGCGGCAGGCGAGCGCGGGGCGGGGTGCGGGGGCGCCAGCCTGGCTCCACCGACCAGCGCGCGCCGCTCCGTGCGCCCCGGGCTCCGCGCGCCAGGCTCGGAGCGCGGCGGGCGGGCGGGGGGCGGGGCGCTGGCGGGGCGGGGCCGGCGAGCGGGGCGGGGGCTCGGACCCCGGGCTCCAGCCGGCACCGGAAACGCGCCGTGGTCCGCGAGACCCACAGGAAGTGTGTAACGACACCTCCTACGACGCGCACTGAGCTCGCAGCTATCGCTGCCCCCGGGGTTGTGGCCCGACCTTCCTACTCCACACGCGCCCACGGTCTCGGTCTCCGCACCCCGACTGCTGTGCAACCCACAATTCCTGGTGTGCTCTGAGGTGGGCAGCACCCCCTCTGGCTTCGCGCACGGGACCGCGGCCCCCCCTGCCTCTCCTTACAACTCCACCTAAACGCTAGGAGCAGACCTCATTACAAGACTATATCCGTGTGTGGCAGGTGTGTGGCACCTGTTTTAATGCACTAAATAGTAATCTTTACATCCAGACGTGTGTAAGAACACCTCTGACCAACAGACGTGCAACCCACAGTCACCTATGCTCCGTGGAATTTCCTAATCGAACTGCAATACACGCATCCTTCCCATGGAAGGCGTGGGGCCGCTTAAAAACACCTAAAACGCACTAAGACCGGGGTACAATAACACCACGGATAGTGCTCCGCTCCTGCTAACGTGTTACCGGGCACCCTCCACCCTTAGTTTACCCAGCACTTTCAGAGCATTTACGGTATGCCCAGGCTTTACATTAAGTGCTTACCGAATATTAATTTATTTAATCCTAAGAACTCTATGAAGTAGGTGTTAGCATTGCCCCATATTATATAAGCGGGGCACATAGAAATTAAGAAATCTGCCCGTAAATCAGCGAGCTAGATGAGACGCCTTAATGAGCCAATTAGTTAGGAGTCATCTTTATTACCCACTGGTTCAGAGCAGAATATCTCTGTCAAATTCTGAACAAAGGAAGGAGTATTCCCTTTTTTATATCCTTCTAGGTCTTTGTGTAAGTTATTTTTGCAGACAGCTTGTAACGAGTATATCATATCTAACACCTGTCATATCTATACAGACAACTTGAAACCTTGAGTACATATCATATCTATACAGACACCTGTAACCTTGGATGCATAATGAACAAACACTTGGCATAAGAATATGGGAATTATTATCAGTATTAGCATATCAGCCCCTTTAGATGGCTAGCTTGCAAGGTCAGACAGTTAAGTTTATCTTTTCTATGATTCAAGCTAAAAAACAAAGTTATTTTTACAGAATAAGAGACCGTCTAAAAATAAAAGAGTTGACTTATGGAACAAAGGACTAGCAAGAAATAGCAGAGAACTTCAAAACAGCGGTTTCAAACAGCAGTTTTCCCAAAGGAGGGATCATTACTATGCTTCAGTTGCTAGAGGAACATACCAGACAGTCTGACTGCAGAGTACATGTTCTTAACTCTCTGTCTACTTACAGCATTGAGCATCTAAAAAATAATAATAATGTTAACAACATTTAGAGCCTATCTGATTAGCCATAGGTGGGGCTCACATCTTGGCCTCATCCCAACTATGTATAGACCTGAGGCAGAGAAAGAGACTACTGAACAATGGAGAAAGAATTCTTAACACCTGACTCTATCAGCATTCCTCCTGGTCTAGGCTGAATTTAAAAAGAAATCTATGCAAACATTTTTGACAAAATGATGTCTGTTTAAAAAACATACCAGTTAATTACTACATATTTCAAATATGTAATCCTGTGGAGAAATTAGAACCAAAAGAATTTAAAGCAGGAACTTGAAGAGACATTTACACACCCATGCTCACTGCAGCTTTATTCTCAATAGCCAAGAAGTGGAAGCAGCGCAAATGTCCATGGATGGATGGATAAACAAAATGTGGTATGTACATACAATAGACAATGATTCAGCCGTAAGAAAAGAAATGAAGTCACCTGCTAAAATATAAATGAATCTTGAAGCTTTTCCACGAAGATCATGATCAAAGATGTACCCTCTCATTACTCCTTTTCAATATCATACTGGAAGTCCTAGCCAACGCAATAACACAAGAAAAGGAAATAAAAGTTATAAAGATTGGGAAGGAAAAAATAAAACTGTGTTCATAGATGACATAATTGTCTCTGTAGAAAATCTGAAACAATTGACAAAAAATCCTCCTGGAACTAATAAGTGATTATAGCAAAGTGGTAGGATACAAGGTTAACCTTTTGCACTCGGATGTCAAGTGTGACTCGACACGGTTAGCATCAGTAGCAGGAATCGAGAAAAAAGCAAGCGAGTGCAAAGGGTTAATATACAAAAGTCAATCACTTTCCTATATACCAGCAATGAACAAGTGAAATTTGAAATTTAGGACACATTACCATTTACAGTATCAGCCAAAAAATGAAATACTTAAATACAAGTCTAACAAAATATGTACATGTTCTATACAAAAGAAACCTACGAAGCTCAAATGAAAGATCAAAGAACAACTTAATAAATGAAGAGATATTTCACGTTAATGGATATGAAGACTCAATATTGTCAAGACATCTATTTGTCCCAAACTGTTATACAGATTCAGTACAATGCCAATAAAAATCTAAGCAAGTTATTTTGTGTGGATCAACAAAATGATTCTAAAGTTTATATGAAGAGGCAAAAGACCCAAAATAGCTAACTCAATATTGAAGGAAAAGAACAAAGTTGGAGGACTGACACTGCCTGACTTCAAGACTTACTATAAAGCTATACTAACCAATTAATGTGATATTGGTGAACGAATAAACAACAGATCAATGAGACAGACGAGAGAGCCCAGAAGTAGACTGATATAGTCAACTGATCTTTGAAAAAGGAACAAAGATATAGTCTTTTCAACAGATGATACTGGAAAACTAGGTAACTACATTTAAAAAAAAAAGAATCTAAGCAAAGACTTGACTCCTTTCACAAGAATTAATTTACTCAAAATGGGTCACAGATCTAAATGTAAAATGAAAAACTATAAAACGCCTACAAAATAAGATAAGATAAAAGCTAGATGACCTTGGGTATGGCAATGACTTTTTAGATACAAAACAAGGCATGATTCATGAAAGAAATGATTGATAAGCTGAACATAATTACAGTGAAAAACTTCTGCTCTGCAAAAGACAATGTCAAAAGAATGAGAAAACAAGTCATGGACTAGGAGATAAATATTTGCAAAAGATATATATGTATATCTGACAAACGACTGTTTTACAAAATATACAAAGAACTTTTAAAACACAACAAAATCAACCTGATTTTTAAAAATGGGCCAAATACCTGAACAGATACTTCACCAAAGAATATGGAAAGGCAAGTAATCATATGAAAAGATGTTCAACATCTTATGTCATTAGGAAATTACAAATTAAAACGAGATACCACTACACACCTGTTAAGGTGGCCAAAATCCACAACACTGACAATGCCAAATGCTGACAAGGATGTGGAATAACAGGAACACTCATTCATTGGTGGTGGGAATGCAAAATGGTACAGCCGCTTTGGAGGACAGTTTGGCAATTTCTTACAAAACTGAACATGCTATTACTATACAGTGTATATATTTTCCTTCACACAATTTGCCACATTAGAAACTCAAAGTCCTTTTTCTTTGTGTTACTTCTCTAAATATTTATTTTTAAAATTTTATTTTGTTAAGATGATATGTAAGCTCAAGTTCTAATCATCCCTTTGACTCATGTCTGGATGCACCCGTGTGTGTGTGTGTGTGTGTGTGTGTGTGTGTGTGTGTGTATGCAATTCATATGTTAATAAATTCTATGTGTTTTTCTCTTGTTTATCTTTTGTTAGTCTAAGAACCTAAGTAGGGTCCTAGCCAGTTTGGCTCAGTGGATAGAGCATCGGCCTGCGGACTGAAGGGTCCCGGGTTGGATTCTGGTCAAGGGCATGTACCTTGGTTGCGGACACATCCCCGGTGGGGGGCATGCAGGAGGCAGCTAATGGCTGTTTCTCTCTCATTGATGTTTCTAACTCTCTGTCCCTCTCCCTTCCTCTCTGTAAAAAATCAATAAAATATATATTTTTTTAAAAAACTTAAAGGGGAATACTTTTTTTCCCTTCTACTTAAGGGGATTACATGGTATTATATAAGAGGATTTGTTGAAATACAGGATTACTAGCAACAAACTACCCTGAAAATAATGTCTAAATAATAAAAAAATGGTATGGAGGGAAATCATGATTTCCCTCCATACCATTCTTTATTATTATTATATATTTAAAAAATATTTTTATTGATTTTAGAGAGGGAGAGGGAAAGAAACATTAATGTGAGAGAGAAACATTGATCAGCTGCCTCCTACACACCCCCTACTAGGGATGGGCCCCACAACCCGGGTATGTGCCCTGACCAGGAATTGAACCGATGACCTTTTGGTTCATGGGATGATGCTCAACCAACTGAGCTACACCAGCCAGCGATCCCTCCATACCATTGTTTCAGAAACAGGGCTCAATTAGCTATTGGACAACACACAAACTAGCCATTCAAAGCTTCTGGAAGGATCTACAACTTCAACATAGTTAATGGACAGATCCAAATAAGGGGAATGACTACATATGAACTCATTAAGTCAGTTGAGGGATGTAACAAGAGGGAAGGCTTCAGGAATGTAGGTGTCACTACCTTGACTTCTGATAGAATAGCGCAGATTGATTAGTACTTCCTAATAATGAGCACAAAGGGGCTACAGATGACCCTCATCCAACTCCCTCAATTACTAAGGTGAAAACTAGGGTCCTGTGGAAAGATTTTTTTCCCAAGTTCATGTGTTTTAGCGACCAGAACCCAGACGTTTTACCTCACAATATTTTACTTTTATAAAAAAAATATTTTCTACTTTTTATTTCCCAAAGCTTTGAGACCATTTGGAGAATGCAGAGAAAGGGGAGAAGTCTTTAGAAAACGGGTCAGTTGGCAACATCACATGATCAGGATCCTCATGTGGCTAGATATGACTGGGAGCTGTCAATGGTGTTGTAAGGCTACTACTCAAAGTCAATCCATCTGGGCTTCATGGAGGGGGAGGGGGAGCCTTCAAGTTCTATTCAAGGCCAATGCACTGGAAGTTTTTGTTGGATAGGGCTTGTTAATTTTGGCGTTGGGCCAGTCCTTTCCCATTTCTGATCCTGTTTCCTCATTTATAAAATACACATTAAATCCCTTACCATTATGATTCTATATGAGATGTCAGAATTAGTTGCTTAATAGCACAATGATGAATATGAGAAAGTAAAAGTATTACACTCAGCAAGTATTTTTAACTGATTAAAATGAAAGGTAAGGGCTTTTTTAAAGTTTAGCTTAAAAAAAAAAAAAAAAGACAAACCAACTATTGTATTAGTTTGCTAGGGCTGCCAGGATAAAATACCACAGACTGGGTGGCTAACCCAACAAAAATTTCTTACAGTTCTGGAGAAGTCTAAGATTAAGGTGTCAGTAGATTTGGTTTCTTCTGAGGCCTCTCTCCTTGACTTGCAGATGACCACCTTGTCGCTATGTTCTCACGTGGTCTTTCCTCTCTGTGTGCATCCCTGGTCTCTCTTTTGTGCCCAAATTTCCCCTCTTATAAGGACATCAGTCAGATTGGTTTAGGACCCACCCTAAAAGCCTAATTTCTATTTAATCACCTTTGAAAGGTGTTATCTCAAAAAACAGTCATATGCTGAGATACTAGAAGTTAGTACCTCAACATAAAGATTTTGGGGGCAGACATTTAAGCCTGTAACAACCATCTATTCTAATGTTCTCATTTCTTTTTCTTTTTTTTTAATATATTTTATTGATTTTTTACAGAGAGGAAGAGAGAGGGATAGAGAGTTAGAAACATCGATCAGCTGCCTCTTGCACACCTGCTACTGGGGATGTGCCCGCAACCAAGGTACATGCCCTTGACCGAAATCGAACCTGGGACCCTTGAGTCCGCAGGCCGACGCTCTATCCACTGAGCCAAACCGGTTTCGGCTAATGTTCTCATTTCAGAACATTGTTACCAAGTGCATACTGCTGGGGAGAAATTATTTTATTTTAGCTCACTTTTACATAATTTAAAATAGGATATATAGTAGTTGAATTACATTAGACATTAGTATTATTTTCCTATAGATGACTTATACCTGGAAAGTTAGGTAACAAAGTGAAAAACTCCATTTTTGTTTCATTAGTCTTCAAAATAATATTTATTAAGTAGTTTATTATGTGATTCCTGTGAAAATGTATTATAGACTATCTTCCTTAAAGTAAGCATATAAAAATCTAAAATATCATTATGATTTTCATTGGTATACAACCCCCAATTAAAAATTTTAGAATTGACTGACCATATTTTCCATGGGAAAAAGCTTTGAAAAGAGCTAATGTTACTTTACTGCTTGACCTTGATTGGTTGCTCATAATACTTTTCCTAAAAGAAGATGGTAAATGGTTTATAGCTTAGAGGGCAAACTTAGAAAATATAAAAAAAGAATGTCTTAGAATTTACTTAATGAAGCTTATGTTTTTGCTAACTGTTTTAATTATAATTTCAAGTCTTATAGATACAGAAATTATATTTCTTCCAGGACAGACACGCATATCCTTATAATACAATAGGGAAGAAAACAAACATTAGATTTTAACTATTGAGCCCGTTTACTTTTCTGAACTTAGACATCGACATATTTTTTTCTTCTCCTTCACAGCTTGGCTTGCATCTGACTCATTAGCTTCTCCAATTTGATTGCTAGTGCCATGTTTCCTTTAATCTTCAATTTTCCTGACATGAAGGCCATTGTTGGTTTCAGTTTCCCTAAAACAAGAAATTGAGAAAGGGAAAAGCATCCATTAGTACCCTTAGGAAATACTGCTTCAAGAACATGCATTATGAAAAGAATATTCTGGAGTTCTATAAGTCTGTGAAACAGAAATTTCTATTACAGCATTTTTAAAATCGGTATCCTGGGAATCCCAATCCATAGAGTTAGATGTTAACAATATCTTATAATATGAGATAATGAAAGACAACAATCAGTAAAAGATTATAGCAAAAAGCTGAAGATGCAACATTTATAAACTTGTTAACAGTACTCTCAAGGATATATGGCCCGCAAATGAATTGAGGCAAACAAATATTACCTATTTTATGTTCCAATCTATTATTTTGGGACTTTAAAAAAAAAAATCTAAATGCATATAATATTCTTAAGAAATGATCAATAAAAGTATAGGTATGGCCACAAGTGTATGTTAGCATGATTTTAACTACAGATGTGCCAGGATATAAAGTGTGAGCTTTAAAACATAATTATAGCCAATAACAACATATAATAAACAGAAGCTCACCAAGGGAGGAAACTTTGTTTTTATTTGCGACTCTCATTGCATGCTAGTATAGAGTCTGACACAGAGGAATTCATGAGGAAACTGAGGCTGAGAGAGGATTTGGACTTTCTGTACATCACACTGCTTATATATGACTAGAGGCCTGGTGTACGAAATTCGTGCACGGGGGTGCGGGGTGGGGGGTGGTCCCTCAGCCTGGTCTTGGCCTGCAAAGATGCCAGCATCCCTCACCTGGCCTCTAGCCAGAGGTTCCTCCCCTCCTTCAACACAGCCTCTGGGAAGATGCTTGTCCTGGGGCCTCCTCAGGACCCCAGCCCACAAAGCCCTGCAGCTCAAGTACTCGGGTGCTTGGGCTTTCAGGTCTGGCTTCCTCGCCTGGCATGGTGTGCATCAGCTGCCATGGGAGCCTTGCCTTAGGAGTCGCCCCCTTGGATCATACTACTTGCGTGTGTGTGTGTGTGGGGGGGGCAGCCTCGGCAGCAGTGATTTGATGTCTGTAGCGTGCCTGCCGGACACCCCCCTCCCCCCCGCCGTGGCGCAATTCTGGTCCCATCTGGACTGCTGGCAGGGGGCTTCCAGTCTGCGACTGGGGCTGCTGGGCTGCGACTTGGGGCTGCAGGTGGAGGACATCGGCACCCATAGGGCTCTGTCAGCATCAGGAACTGGAAAGATCCATTTTTCTGGTTCCTCCCCTGCCACGGGGACGCTGAGCTCGGGGCCCCACAGGCCTCTTCCTCCCACCGCAAGGCAGGCCGGGGCGTGGACTCTGGGCGTGCGGCCCCAGAGGCCTCTTCCCTCCAGCCGCACAGCCGTGGCACGGACTCTGGGCTCATGGCCCCAGAGGCTCCTTTCCTCCTGCCGCACAGCCGGCCGGGGCGCGAACACTGAGCTCACGGCCCCACAGGCCTCTTCCTTCCTGCAGCATGGCAGGCCAGGGCACAGACGCTGGGCTCACGGCCCCACAGGCCCCTTCCCTCCCGCCGCACAGCCATTGCTCAGATGCTGAGCTCGCACCGCCGCTGGCTACGCAAGCTCAGTGTCCTGCTCCCAGTCCTCTGGCCAGAGACCCCTCCCCTCCCTCCGCGGCCTAGGAGCAGATGCTGGGCTCCCGTTGCTGGGGCGATGCTGCCAGCGTCTGCTATGGGCGCTGCCATTTTGTCGCGGAGTGATGGCTAATTTACATATTACTCTTTTATTTTTATAGGATGATACTGCAATTCAAAGTCCTATGTGACTTATTCTCATTTATAGTTTCTGGGCTATATTATGCCAATTTATATGTAGGTCATATCTCTAGAGGGCACAATATGTATCTGGTGCATAAGTCAGCTATCACTGGGCCATGTACAGGCTACTTGTAGAAAAAATGTGTGGGTTAATATTGTATACATATTGAGTTACTAGATACCTTTAAATTATTCTATATAGGAGTTGTAGCAAAGCATTTATAGATTGGTTATGGATAGAAAGGATCAAGTCTAATTCTTTCATTTTAATGAATAAACTGAGCTGTGCACTAGTCCAAGGAAATGTGATGCTAAAAATACCTACATTCACAAATAATAGATTAAGGGGTAATTTTTAATATACATGGAAGATACTGGAAGATCTTTATTCTTTGAAGGAACAGAACAACCCCTCCAAGAATTTACAAACACTAATATTCGGATACCCTTCAGCCACAAACTGGCTCCCTGCTCTTGTCACTCTACAGTGAAAGCCACCAGTCCACAAGCCCACCAGTCTACTCATACATACAGAGGTTCCAATCAGCTCTATAGAGCTTTGCCCATAAAGATGAATGGACATCAAAAGGAGACAAAAAAAAAAAAATATCCCAAAACAAAAAACAAATAACAGCAATTTGGAGGAAACAGAGAATATAGCACAGAAGAAAACTGAAAAAAAGTAAATGAATAAGAAACAAGTAAATTCTATAATTCATGTCCTCATTGACAAGAGAAGATATAACACCAGTGTAGCAAGAACAGGAGCTGGAAGAGAAAGGGGGAAGAGGAGAAGCATAGGAAAGAGGGAGAAGAAAAGGACAGGATGAAAAGGGGTGGGGGAGGGAGAGGAAAGAGAGGAACGGAGAGAAGCTAAAGAAAAAGAGGAATGGAGTTGGATAGAGTGAAGAGGAAGAAGGGGGAAGTAAGAGAAGAAAGAAAAAACAAGAGTGAGCTCTTAGAAATTAAAAATTTGATAGGCAATATTAAAATACAGCCCTGCTGATGTGGCTCCATTGATTGGGCATTATCCTGTGCATTGAAAGCTGCCCATTCCATTCTAGGTCAGGGCACAGGCCCGGGTTGTGGGCTCAAACCCTGGTAGGGGGCATGCAGGAGGCAGCCAACTGATGTTGCTCTCTCTCTCTCTCTCTCTCTCTCTCAAAATCAATAAAATATATATTTTTAAAAATACAATAGAAAGGAGACACTTGCACATCTCTGGTCACAGAACTTACAAACACTAATGTTTGTCTTTCTATTATAACAGTCTCAAGACCCACTATTGGAAAAGCCTCTCTCTGGCCCTCGCCCCAATAATCTTTTCAAATAAAGTCTCTCCTTACTATTAAAAAGAAGTAATCGAAGAAAAAATAAAGAAAGAAAAAAATACAATTAAAAAAAAAAAGAATAAGACCCTGGCTGGTTTGGCTCAGTGGATAAGAGTGGACCAAAGGGACCTAGGTTCAATTCCGGTCAAAGGCACTTACCTTGGTTGCAGGATCCTCCCCGGCCTGGGCCCTGGTTAGGGCTCCTGTGGAGGCAACCAATTGATGTGTTTCTCTTACATCGATGTTTCTCCCTGTCTTTCCCTCTCTCTTCTACTCTCCCTAAAAACCAATGGAAAAATATCCCCAGGTGAAGATTAGCAAAACAAAACAAAACAAAAGAATAAGGTGAACCAATCTCTTAAAAATAAGGTGATTAAATCAGAGAGCTAATGTTTTCTCAAAAATGTGAGAACTGAGAAAGCCAAGAGAACTATCAAAGAAATAACGTTAAGATACATTCCCAAGAGGCACATAAAATACCCAGGAAAATGAAAGAAAAAAAGACCACACCATCTTATATAATTGTGACATTTCAGAACACTACAGAGAAAGAGATCATTTTGATTCTGAAGCTTTCAGAAAGGGAGGAGTAGAAATAAAAGATTAAAAAGAAGAATAGTATCAAATTCTCAATGGTAATCTAATCAGATGAAGCAATGCTTTCAAAATTCTGAGAGAAAGTTAATTTCAACCCAGAAATCTCTACCCAGCCAAATAATGAATTGGTAGAATACAAGTAGTTTTAGACATTTACTAAAATTACTCTTTTGTATCCTTTCTCATGAAGCTATTGGAGAATCTGTGCCACCAAAATGAGGATGCAAACCAAGAGAGAAGGCATGGGATACAGAAATAGGAGATTTAATGCAGGAGAGAGTTAAAGAAATTTATAGGATCACAGCTGTGTAGCAGGCTATTATAATGAGTTACCTGTTCAGAATTTAACAAGAAGACAAAGGGATCCAGGAAAAAAAGTAGACTGACAGGTAATTTGACATATTTGGCAGAGTAGAAATTCTATCAAGAGGTTATAAGAAAAGTATAGGAGAATTTTGCTTAGTTTCTTTATCAGTATTTTAATGGGGGAAAAATAGGACAATTATTTATGTCCAGGAAAAATATAAGTTCTTTCTTATGGGGAAACATAATAATAATATACTATTTGACTCAGCAGCAAACTATGCCAGAATTATCATTATTTAAACAGAGTATTAATTTAAGCAAAAATTATAAAATAATTAAATTGGGAGGATAAGAGGGAGGTGAAGCAGAATCAAGGTACTATAAAATAATTTAAATCTTACCTATCAGTCTTTAGATTAGAGAATACTATAAATATAACATTGAGAAATATGAAAACATTGAAAAATGTAGTTACATATAGAAAGGAATACCAAAAAGACCTGAAGACAAATTACCTCTCAGGAGTGGAAGGGGAAAAGGCCAAAACCACTTTTAAAATTGAGGTGATATTTGCATGACATAAAATTAACCATTTTACTTATTTTTTATAAAATTAACCATTTTAAAATGAACAATTCAGTATCATTTAAGTATAGCTACAATGTTGTGTCACCACCACCTCTATCTAGTCCCCAAGCACTTTATTACTCCAAAAGGAAACCCTGTACCCTTTATGCATTAACAGTTCCCCCTCCCTCTAGGCCCTGGCAACCACCAATCAGCTTTCTATGGATTTATATATTCTAATTTTTCATATAAATGGATTCATACAATATATGATCTTTTGTGTCTGGCTTCTTTCACTTAACATGTTTTTAAGGTTCACCTAAATTGTACCATGAAACAGTACTTCATTTATTTTTATGGCTGAATATTTCATCTATATATATAAAAGCCTAAGTGACCGAAAAACCGAATGACCGAACAACCGGTTGACTGGTCGCTATGATGAGCACTGACCACCAGGGGGCAGATGCTCAATGCAGGAGCTGCCCCTTGGTGGTCAGTGCGCTTCCACAGAGGGAGCGCTGCTCAGCTGACCAACGGTTGCCAGATGCCAGGCTCATGGCTGGCGAGTGCAGCTGTGGTGGCGCAAGCCTCTCCTACCTCTGCAGCAGCGCTACTGAGTGGCTGACAGCAGCAGCAGCAGGCGCAGTGGGGCCAGGATGAGCTGGAGTGGCACTGCATCCGGCCTGGGCTCCAGCTCCTCCTCGACCACTTTGCACACTACTACATCCCTCAGGGGATATCGGACTGCCAGTTTTGGCCAATCCCCTTAGGCCAGGCTGGGGATCGGGCCGAAACCAGCAGTCCAACATCCCCCAAGGGGTCCCAGATTGTGAGAGGGCGCAGGCAAGGCTGAGGGACCTCACCAGTGCACAAATCCGTGCACTAGGCCTCTAGTTTTATATAATAATTCATTTATATATAATAAGTCATTTATCCATTCATCTGTTGATGGGCACGTGAGTTCTTTTCACCTTTTGGCTACTGTGCAATGCTGCTATGAACATGTGTATACGTGTATTTGTTTGAGTATCTGTTTTCATTTCTTCTGAGTATATATCTAGGAGTGGAAATGCTGGATCCTATGGTAATTTTATGTTTAACTATACCTATATATATGGGTTTAATTAAACCCATACACCTATGGTCAAGTGCTCTTTAACACAGTTGCCAACACCATTCAATGCAAACAAATGAAGGTGGACTCCTTCCTACCTTACACCATATACAAAATTAACTCAAAATGGGTCAAAGGCTAATTATAAGAGCTAAAGTTAAATATTCGTAGGTGGAAACATAAGGGTAAATTATCAAAACTTGGATTTGATAAAGGATTCTTAGATCTGATAGCAGAAGCACAAGTATCAAAGGAAAAAAAACAGATAAAGTGGTCTTCATCATAATGAAAAACTTTTGTGTTTCAAAATATAGCATCAAAAAAGTGAAAAGAGCCCTAGACAGTTTGGCTCAGTGTATGGAGCATCCTGGATTAGAATTGGAAGGCAAGACCTACAGGATACAGAATACACTATGATCTTTAATTTATGAAGATTAAAACAGAAGGATGAATAATAATTTATTAAATGAAAGAATCTTTAGATTAGACTGTTATAATGTTAATGCTGCTTCTAATAAATACAGAAATAAATGAACTTACCATTTGGAGTAGTGTTCTAAGAGTAGAAAAAAATTAAAAAATTACCCTAAAAATGTTTCTGGCACATGGGCAGAACAGAAAATTACGCAAAAGGTTTTCCTGGTTAGGGATGCCACAGAAAGCAGGGTCCCTGGGTCACAGGAGATGGTGGCTATTTTCTACATTAATATCTGGCAAGATTGAGGCATGACTTTATTTTCAATAAATAAGCTGCAGCCCACCCGGTGTGGCTCAGTGGTTGAGTGTTGACCTATGAACTAGGAATTCCTGGTTCGATTCCCGGTCGGGGCACATGCTCAGGTTGTGGGCTTAATCCCCAGTGTGGGGCATGTAGGAGGCAGCCAATCAATGATTCTCTCTGATCATTGATGTTTCTATCTCTCTCTCCCTCTCCCTTCCTCTCTGAAATCAATAAAAATATATTTAATAAATAAATAAATAAACAAAACAAAACAAACAAACAAACAAACAAACTGCAGCTGAGTCCTGGGGCAGTAGAAGTAACAGTAATTATTTCCCAAGATGTGCTCTTTTTTGTTTTTATATTACAGCTGACCTTCAATATTATTTTATATTAGTTTCAAATATACAGCATAGTAGTTAGATACTTATATAATTTATTAGAGGCCTGGTGCACGAATTCGAGCACCAGTGGGGTCCCTCGGCCTGGCCTGTGGGATAGGGCCGAAACCAGCTCTCCAACATCCCCTGAGGGGTCCCGGATTGCGAGAGGGCGTAAGCCAGGCCGAGGGACCCCACCGGTGCACGATTGGGGCTGGGGAGGGATGCAGACCCCAGCAGTAAGCTAACCTACCAGTTGGAGTGTCTGCCCCCTGGTGGTCAGTGCATGTCATAGCGACTGGTCGACCAGTCAACTGTCTGCCCCCTGGTGGTCAGTGCACGTTATAGCGAGTGGTTGAGCAGCCTTAGCATATCATTAGCATATTATGCTTTGATTGGTTGAACGGCCTACCAGTTGACCAGACACTTAGCATATTAGGCTTTTATTATATAAGATGAAGTGGTCCCCTCAATAAGTCTAGTACCCACCTGGAACCATACATAGTTATTACAATATTATTATCTTCCCTATGCTGTGTTTTACACCCCCATGACTATTTTGTAACTATGCAATTTGTATTTCTTAATCCCTCCGCCTTTTTCACCCACCCCAGTCTGGCAACCAACAGTTTTTTTCTCTGTATCTATGAGTCGGTTTCTGTTTTGTTTGTTCATTTATTTTGTTCCTTAGATCCCACATATAAGTGAAATAATACAGTATTTGTCTTTCTCTGACTTATTTCACTTAGCACAGTAGTCGGCAAACTGCGGCTCACGAGCCACATGCAGCTCTTTGGCCCCTAGAGTGTGGCTCTTCCACAAAATACCACGGTCTGGGTGAGTTTATTTTGAAGAAGTGGCATTAGAAGAAGCTTAAGTTTAAAAAATTTGGCTCTCAAAAGAAATTTCAATAGTTGTACTGTTGATATTTGGCTCTGTTGACTAATGAGTTTGCCGACCACTGACTTAGCATAATACTCTAGTTCCATCCATGTTGTTGCAAATGTTAAAATTTCATTCCTTCTGGCCAAGTAATATTCCATCATATATATGTAACATATCTTCTTTATCTACTCGTGATGGACACTCAGGTTGCTTTTATATCTTGATTATTGTAAATAATGCCGCAATGATCATAGGGGTGCATATATCTTTTCAAATGTGTGTTTGGATTTCTTCTGATAAATACCCAGAAATAAAATTGCTAGGTCATAGGTAGTTCTATTTTTAATTTTTTTAGGAACCTCTGTACTGTTTTCCATAGTGGCTGCACCAATCTGCAATCCCACTAACAATGTACTTGTTGTTTGTTGATTTATTGATGAACTTATTGATAAATTGAGGAAATTGAAAACTCACCTGAAAACATTTTTACAAAATCATCAGTAGACATATTCATCACCACATCTGCCTGGTCAGATGGCTCTCCATATCCGGCATTCCCACCCTTGTTTTTAAGATCAAGAAACCATGTTCCACCATCTTCACCTACATTGAAGGTAAAGATATAGAAATAAATGCCAAAAAAGCCCTGTTCTTCTTCAACATAATAACCATTACAATTACAATAATCTTATATACTGCTGTTTCCCAGGCTAAAATCCCAAGGACTCTATCATTTTCAGCAAATATTTATTAAATACTTACTTTGTACCTGGCACTAGGCTAGGCTTTGAAGACTCTGCATAAGCTAGTTCTTACAAAAGAGGAATTGGATGGTGATGTGGAGCCAGGAAATCCCAACTAAAACTGAGATTTTAAAGTTAATAAGAACTAGCTAGATAAGAAACTAAAAAAAAATAATTAAAAAAAATAGTAAGATCAGAAGATAGAAAGAGAGTGGATATTGGAATTGGGAATGGTGAGTTGCTTTGGACATTTTCAAACTGAGGCATCTTTGTGCTAGCCAAGTGAATATGTCAAATGAAGTCTTACTAGATTGGAAATAGAGATATATAAGTAATCTGTTCATATGGTCATTGAAGTCTTGTGAGTGGTTGGAGTTTCCTAGTGAAAGTCTGTGGAGTGCTAAGACAGTGATCTGAAGAACATCCTTAAAGGACAAAGGAGAAGCATCTGACACAGGATACTGAGAGGGCATGATTACAGATAGAGAAGGAAAGCTCTTGTCAAAGAAGCCAAGAAAAGGGAGGATTTCCAGAAGGAAACCTTGGTCAACACCATCAAATACTCCAGAGTTGTAACAAGGTAAGAATGACAAATGCCCACTGGTGACACAAAAGCCACCAAGGACCTTGGCGAAAACAAATTCAGGGAATGAAGAAAAATGATACCACAGCAGAGTGAATCACAGATGAAAACAAGTTTTACTTATTGTGTTTGTTTAAAATTATTGAACAGACTGAGAACGTTAAAATACATTTGGGAAGGAATAGGTGGAAGAGAGGGCACAATTAATAGCACAAAGTCCCTGAGGAAGCCAGAGGAAACGGAATCTAGATCTTTGCTACTCAAAGTGGGATCCATGGACTGAATACTGTCATCAACTACCAGAAATGCAGAATTCAGATCCCACCTCAGACCTGCCTACTGAATCAAATTCTGCATTTTAGCCTGAAACCAAGGTAATTAGCATAAATTTTAAAGCTTGAGATGCACTGATCTGGAGTTGAGCTCTATTCTTTTGGGAGGAGAAGAGAGGATGATGCCTATAATGGTTAATTTAATATCAGATGAAAGGAAGCTAAAGCAATTTATCTGTAGGCTTATATTATCTCTGTAAAAGAGGAGATGGGGTTATCCACTGAAACTAGCAGTGAAGTGGTGAAGGGAGAGATGGAAGATTTGAGGAACACTGAGGTTAAAATAGTCACTGGAAAATGAGGTAGTAAGCTATCACAGAAACACAGAATTCTGAGGTGCTGCTTAGACCCCAGTAGAGGAGGGACGATGATGAATTTCTACTGATACAGATCCACTGGGTGGTGTGATTTTTTATTTTTATTTTTTGTTTCTCCAGCAGATTTAGCAGTCTAGATGCAACTGTGGGGCAGCCAGATAGTTTGATTTAGTCAAGACTAGGTTTTTGGCAGATTGTGACATAAGCACAGAAGATCCAGAAGTTTAGGATATAGGCAAGAGAGTGATTGAATCAATGTACGTGGATTCTAAGGACAGAAAAAGAAGGAAAGCTCGGCCATTGTGGCTCAGTGGTTGAATGTCGACCTATGAACCAGTAGGTCACGGTTCAATTCCCAGTCAGGGCACATGCCCCGGGTTGCGGGCTCAATCAGTCAATGATTCTCTCTCATCGTTGATGTTTCTATCTCTCTCTCCTTCTCCCTCCCTTTCTGAAATCAATAGAAATATATTTCAAAAAACAAAAACAAAGAAAAGCAAGTAAAAACAGGAAGGTACAGATGAATTAAGATAAAATAGAGGAGAAAAAAATAAAAGAACTGATAATGTCAAAGTTTCCATACAGTAGGAATGAAGTAGCTATTCTTAAAACTTTCATTAACATGTTAGTACTATATTGAGAAGAAAAATATTGAGAGGTTTTAAAAAGCTGACTACATTCAGACTGACTTGAATCATCTCAAAAATAAAAATGGCAAGTGCCCACGGTGGATGATAAATTATTATATTATATCACCCGTCTTGATGATAAATATTATATCGCATGTCCTTCTAAGTAGGATTCCTCTCAATTACTTAACAGTGAAAGTATTTGTAACAAAATTTTATTTTATATATGTCCATATACACTGATATTAACTTAAAAGTACATATCAGTAGCTATTGGTTATTCTGAAATGGCTACATTCTAGGGTAAGGGTTCTCCATACAGTCAACTAGATAGGTGATTCCTGGAGGCTGATTTCTGTCCAAGGGAAATAGCCTCCTTTGTTTCCTGAAACACTCAGATAACCAGCTGTAATCCTTACCCGAGAGTTCAAACTGATAAACTGCCTGAGTGGCTTTAACAAGGTCATCACTGAGAGAGGCCTTAACAATTCTGAATGTTTCTTTCACAGCTCCAGAAGGTGGTTTTGATGGTGGCTGCAGCTCTTCTTTCAACTTTGTACCAGCACCTGCAAAATATTGTTGATGAAAATGGCTTTAAAGGCTAGGCAATATAAGGCCACACACAAAATTAATTAACAGAATAAACTTGCTACCAATTATACCTGTTTGACCAAAGTGACCTTAAATATATTCAATGGCATCTGAAAGCATAAATCAAACTAATGAAATAACAGCCAAACACATCAATTTTTACTCTCCAAGTAAAAGGCTGATTCTCATGTTAGATTTAATAAAAGCAAACCACTACTAAAGTATACAGTGCTTATAATCAATGGACCTAAACAAACTATTGGAATTTTAGGGGATATTAATTAATCACTCCTTTATTACCCACTCTGAATTCTAAAACCAAATGAAAAAAGAACACACCAGAGTCAGAAAGATGGAGATATCAGCTGTGTACTTGGTGGAGCTGAATTGGAGATCATAGTCAGTAGAGTCAGTAGACGACAACTATGTAAACTTTAATGGCAAGATACATTTAGAGCATCTCAATTACTTAAAAAAACAAAAACACAGCTAGCAGCCCCAAGATAGCTTCTCCTAACTTCACACTAAATAAATATAAAAATGTACAAGCTAGGCTGCGGCAGCTCAGTGGTTGAGCATCAACCTATGAACCAGCGGGTCACAGTTAGGATTCTGGTTAGGGCATATGCCCAGGTTTTGCAGGCTCCATCCCAGATCGTGCAGGAGGCAGTCGATTGATGATTCTCTTTCATCACTGCTGTTTCTATCTCTCTCTCCCTCTCCCTTCCTCTCTGAAATTATATATATATATATATATAATTTTTTTAAATGTACCAAAAAAAAAGACAAATACTAAACATCCTAGACTGACACACCTTTTACTGTCAGGATCTAGGAAAAAAGATCAATAACTCTAAGGTAGATGAAGTCAGCCTCAGAAACACAGGACTGTCTGTGCTTCACACCGCATAAAAGATCTCAATGGAAGAATAGCTCTGCTTATCTGAACAAAGAAGAAAGGTTCTCACATCTTTAACCCTTTGCACTCGCTTCTTTTTTCTTGATTCCTGCTACCGATGCTAACCCTGTCGAGTCACACACGACATCCGAGTGCAAAAGGTTAAACCACTGGATCAGACTCTGATCTTAGACTAAAATCTATCCGTCTGTTTTATGATACTGATTTCAAGAAATCCCCACATTTCTTCTTTTTAAAGTAGCTATCTTTTTTTTCAATTTTTAAAATTTACTTATTGAGTTTGAGAGGGAAAGAAAGAGTGAGAGAGAGAGAGAGAAACATCTATTGGTCGCCTCCCACACACGCCTCAACTGGGGATGGAACCTGAAACCTGGAGATGTGCCCTGACCAGGAATCAAACACACCACCTTTTGGACTATGAGACTACGCTCCAACCAACTGAGCCACACCGGCCAGGGTGCCCCTATATTCAATCCAATTTCACAGCTCCCAAATACCAGAGAAGCAGACAGAAGGCGAGTCCTAGTGGTGGTTCATCCTGGGGAGAACACGCCACCCAAAACACGACTGATAAAGACGGGGAAGGGAAGAACCTTGGCATCTCAGCATGCTGAAGAGAGTAGTTTGTAAGCGGAGGAGGTAACAGAAGGTCCCATGTCAGCCCTGCACACAGCACTAGCAGAAGACAGAAATGTCCAATTCTCTATTTTGGGAAAAATATGTAAGTATCTTTATTTTCCTACATAAAATATGGTCTGTATCTTACCATGTGATTCCATTTTCTTGGTAATTGTATCCGGGTATTCATCTAAGAAGAAATCTGGTAACAAAGGATGGCCTGAAAAAATGACCCCAAAATAATCAGGTTACTGTAAGAACTTCAATATATTAAGATTTTAACACCTGTTTAATAAACATTATATCTGTTTTTATTTAAATGGTACAAAGCAAAGACCCCCATGAGAACTGTTAAACTACCTGACCACTAAGCTAAAATACTTTCCCCTAACCCAGTTATCCTCCTTTCCTATGGCAAATTTCATCCCTAAGATCTAACCGAAGAGTCACATATTAAGCCCTTAACTGATCTCCCAAGAGCCTTTGCCCCCTTCTCATCTATCCATGAAACCTTTCTGCCTACATCCCTCCAAGGTGCTTAGGAATCATTTCCTACACTGGCCCCCTAAGATAAGTGAGTTCCTCATTAAAAAAGGACTTGTCCCATCTTTGTCTCTGTATGTCTGCTCCCCCCTCTCAGATTAAAAACAAAACAAAACTGGACGTCAGGAATGCATTGGGTTTGTTATATCCTAACACTTACCACAGTACCTAATCATATTAAGTTCTCAACACTCTCAAATCTAAAATAGGGTTTTTAATTTAAATCAAATTTAAAATTTTGTGTATAAAGACACTTTATCTTTAATACCTGAAGTGATAATTACACTATACCAGGCCCCAGAAGACCTGGATCTGATTCAGGTTCTGCCACTTACTAGCTGTTACTCCTAGACAATGGCTTAATAATCTCTTTGGACCTGTTTTTCTACTGTAAATATTAACTACTGAATACAGTGATTGCAGCATATTCCAGGCACTGTGCCAAGAACATTATATATATTATTGCATTTTGTTCTTACCAAAACCCAGTGTGGAAGGTATCATTATAATATTTTACCAGTAAGGAAAGTGAAGCTCAGAGAAAGTGGGTGACTCACCTAAAGTGCAGCTGAACTGGGATCTGAACCTGAGTTGTCTTTTCCCAAACTCCATGTTCTTACTCACTAAACAATATTGCTTCCTTCACAGGATTACTATGAGATTAGCTAGACAATGTATATAAAAGTGCTTTATAAAACTGTGAAGAGCTATTTAATTCGATTCAGTTCAAACTGAAGAAACAGAGATGATACAAATATAAACATTCAACCTAATGAATAATATTTAAAATATACTTTAGCACAAATAAGCTAAATATAACACAAACTGAGTGGCCAGATTATTGATCTCTGAACGCATAATAATCTGGCCACTCAGTGTATATCCTATATAATAAAAGGCTAATATGCAAATTGTCCCCTCAACCAGGAGTTCAACCAGCAGGCAGGCTGGCCAACCGCCCATGTCCCCTCCCCCTGGCCAGGCTGGCCAGACCCCACCCATTCACCTATTCACAAATTCATGAACCGGGCCTCTAATACACACACACACACACACACACACACACACACTGAGTGGCCAGATTATTTTGCGTTCAGAGATCATAATAATCTGGCCACTCAGTGTACATTAAATATGTCTATTATTTAGTATATGTTATATTTTATACATAAAGTAAAATGAATTATCATTACGATCATCATCTGCAATTTCAGAGAGGAAGAATGATTTGTGAACAAGGGGAGTGCTGAGAACTTTTCACATCACACCCTTGTACATGGGACAGACTCTGCTCACTCACCTTCACCATTTACCATTAAGCTACTCTAAGAGATTGCACCTCAGAGATAAACTTTTAGAAAAAGCCCATAATCTTAAAAAGTTTTTGTGAAAAAAACCACTACTATATCTTCTGTTACCGTATCCTTGAATAAAATCTTTACTCTGTGATTTTAAGACCAACTTTAAAAATAATTTTCATATTTGGTTTCAAGATTTGGAAATGGTTAATAGTTGATGTGACCTTTTGCATGACCTTTCTATATCCCTTAACTCACTTCTATTTTTCCTTTCTTCTTTAAGATGTGTTGGTATGGGGTTTTCCCTTTATTGGGAAGACACCTTTTAAAAGAGCATATTAATTTTATAATCACAAAACCACACACACAAAAGAGATGTGTATTCCTTGCAGAAAATGTGGGTAAATGCATCACTATATTTAACAATAAGCATTACCTGGTTTAATTGCATAGACATCAAAATCTTTTATTCCTTCTTCTTTTAAGATATTTTCATCAATAATAAAGTTACCAGTAAAACTTTTAGGCTTTTTTAAAATGGAATACGCAGCATCTGCAATGATGTCAACTTTTCTACATTGGCTTTCAATACCGGATCCTCCCAGCATATCCATAGCAGCCGTGTGTATGGCTGTAGAGAAAACATACGCATCCATAACTCCAAATCAAACAGTATGACTATGGAAGCAACATCAAGACAGTTAATTTCTCAGGTGATGAAAATAAGGTCCAGAGAGCTTGAAGCATTTGCTAAATGTTTTATTGGCATTAACTGGATAGAAAACATATGTTCCTTGCTCTACACAACACTGCCTTATACACTGAGTGGCCAGATTATTATGATCTCTGGACGCATAATAATCTGGCCACTTAGTGTATATCCTATATAATAAAAGGCTAATATGCAAATTGTCCCCTCGACCAGGAGTTCGACCAGCAGGCAGGCCGGCCGGCCAACCGCCCATATCCATATCCCCTCCCACTGGCCAGGCTGGCTGGACCCCACCCATGCATGAATTCATGCACCGAGCCTCTAATACACACACACACACACACACACACACACACACACACACACTGAGTGGCCAGATTACTATGTGTTCAGAGATCATAATAATCTGGCCACTCAGTGTATAGAACTTCATCATGAGACTCACAGCAAAATTCAATTAGACTTTTCTGATCCAGAATACTTAAAAATTTGCATACCATTCTTGAGAGTTAAGAAGCCAGTAAGGTATAATAGCAAGAGCACTGAGCTGTAAGGTGAGATTTTTATGCCAACTATGCTATTTTTGGCAAGCCACTACCATCTTTGGGCCTCAGTTTGTTGTTTCTAAGTATGGAGCTCCTTTCTTAAGTCTATTGTCTCTCTTTCCTCTCTACTAGAATATGGAGACTTTGTTTTTATTTTTCATCACTGTATGCCCAATGCCTAAAACAATGACAAACACACCATAAGCACTTAATAAGTACAAGTTAACAATAAGATCCACCACATAAAATTCAGTGATGATTTTTGGAAAGGAAAATAAGCAATATCTGTAATGAAAGCTGATAAACCTTGGGTCACAAGATTCCTACAGGTGACCATACAATTTGAATCTAATTAAGGAATAAACTGGGAAAGCTTCAGATTGATTCTTCTGGTTACAGCTTGCTCAAAACAGACAGTAACAAGCGTCTTAAAATCAATGGAAGATTTCCTTTCACATAAATATATGCAGTACGTATCAGGTTTAAAACATCAGCATTGCCTTTGAGTCCTCCTTCTCTGGGGAAAGAGCTTATCTCACCTCTTTAACACCTGCTGGCCCCTACCAAGCACACACATATATTCTTTGGTGCATTCAATGAACCAAAGATATGACTTACAAAGTGTACCACTAAGGAAAAAAAACCTCCCAATTAAACTATGATATATCATCAATTGTAAGAGCATTCTAATATCAAAGATGTAAAGATGTAAAAGCCTGGGCACCTCAGAATCAATGAAATATGGTAAAAACTGCCATGAGAACAAGTTGGAAAGTAGGTCCTTTGGAAAAAAAAAACTAGTTTTTGTTTCTAGCACCAGAGAAGCCAGTTGCCACCTTGTCACATTGGCCTCCCTAGTTAGCTGAGTTCCCAAGTCCATCTGCAATGTGGTCCAGGTGATAGAGGACTGCAGCTGTTGTGATACTTTTATCTTCCTCTCTGTGGTCAGCACCAAGATCAGTAGCTGCATTCCCAGACTCCTCACCCCAACCCACATGAAATCTATCCCAAGTGGACCTTCTTCTTCTACCACCGTTGTTCTGACCAGTCAAGAGGTAAGAAGCAGTAGACATTTTGAATAGCAGCCCTCATACCTCCTCTCCTCCCGCCCTTCATTTCAGCAGAAATTATGAAGTGGATTTTATAAAAAGAAAAAAATTGTATTTTTAAAAGTGACCTTATTGTAGGCCTGAGATCCTCATGCTGTGAAACTAATAGAGGCCTGCTCACTGATCTCCTCTGGATGTGTTGAATTTGGTGTGGTCAAAGATCTAGACCCAGAAGGGCTCATGCAGCTGGTGTAGAGAAGGCACACCGAGCCAGAGAGGACAAACAGCGAGTGGACCAGGACACTGCTTTGGTTATTGATAATAAATGTTACGCTATATCCATTCCATTAAGTGCAGTAAATCTCCTTTTCCTTAAAGGGCAGTAATGTTGGGATATTATTCAGCTTCTAGCAGACATAGAAAGAGAGCCACTCTATACAGTCTAGGATGAGGAATCATATATTTTTTAATCCTCACCCGAGGATATTTTTTCCATTGATTTTTAGAGAGTGTGGAAGGGAGATGGAGAGACAGAGAGAAACACTGATGTGAGAGAGACACATTGATTGGTTGCCTCCTGCATGCCCCTGACCAGGGCCAGAAGCTTGCAACTGAGATACGTGCCCTTGACCATAATCAAACCTGGGACCCTTCAGTCCCCAGGCCGACACTATCCACTGAGCAAAACTGGCTAGGGCTATTTTTTTTTTTTAATAGAGACCTAAAAAGTAGCCAGCACCTTGGACACACTCTAAAATCCATTTTCATTGCCTCAATTATAAACAACTAGTGGCCCAGTGCACGAAATTGGTGCACGGGGGATGGGGGGGAGGGTGTCCCTCAGCCAGGCCTGCACCCTCTCCAATCTGGGACCCCTCAGGGGATAACTGGCAGTCAGACATCCCTCTCACAATCCAGAACTGCTGGCTCCTAACCACTTGCCTACCTGCCTGATTGACCCTAACTTCTTCTGCCTGCCAGCCTGATTGTCCCTAACTGCTCCCCTGCTGACTTGATTGCCCCTAACCACCTCTGCCTAGGCCCCCCATCCGGGACCCAGGATTCCCTCCTCCAGCCAACCACAGGCACCCGGGATCCGGGCTTCCCTCTCTCTGGTCAGCCATAGGTGCCCAGGCCGGCTGCAGCCACAGGGGATGGTGGGCAGGTGGCTTCGCCTGGACTGTAGCCGCAAGTGATGGCTCCTGGGACTGCGGGGTGGGCTGCTTCTCCATCTACCAGGCTATAGCCAGCCGCAGGTGCTGGTGCCTGGTTTCTCTGTCTCCCCCAGGACGTGGAGCAGGCGAACGAGAGGCTTCTCCATCTTCCCTGGGATGCAGTGTGGGTGACTTCTCCAGCTGGCTATGGCCTGGGATCATGGGGCAGGGAGCTTCTTCATCTCCCGGGATGCAGCCAGCCTCAGGCGCTGGGGCCTGGTTTCTGTCCCCCCCCCCCCCCCCCCACCGGACGTGGGGCAGGCGGACGTGAGGCTTCTGCTGCTGTCTGCGGCCTGGGATCAGGGGGCAGGGGACTTCTTCGTCTCCCGGCTGCAGCCAGCCTCAGGCGCTGGCACCCGACTTCTCCGACCCCCCCAGGCCCGGAGCGGTGGGGGGTGGGGGTAGCAGGGCTGCTGCCATGGTTTCAGGTTAATTTGCATACTCACTCTGATTGGCTGGTAGTGTAGTGGAGTGACAGTAATTTGCATGTTTCTCTTTTATTAGTGTAGATGCTGTATTCTAGATAGCTTTCCTGGCTCCTCTCTCCAGTCTTACAAGCCATCCTATATTCGGATGCCAAATTAAACTTCTTAAACCTCATCAACAACCATATCACTCCACTGCTCCTGTTTTCCCACTGCTTATTATATCTCTCCTGCTTCTAAGATTCTAAAGTGGTTCTCTACTGAATATAGATTAAAATTCAAGCTCCTAAACTTGGCAATCAAGACCTGGGACCTAGTTCATTCATCTTCCCCCACCACCTCATACCCACTCAACATTCCATCTGAGCATTACAGTTGCTCAAGGTCTGTGGGAAATAAAAAGCCTACACCCTATCACACAGACACCAGATCAAACTCCTTGTAGTTCCACCAACACAGTATTTTCCCATACTACAGCCTTTCTTGTTCCCTCCTGGAACGAGTTCCCTCTGCCAGGAACACCTTGCCTCGTTCTCCTTACTAACTCCAACAGATTCTTGTCTGTTTTGTCCTATAATGTATGTTAAGCAACTAGAATAGATGCTCAATCAATATATGCTGGATAAATAAAATATAAAATTTTTACAGTTAGACAAGGCCCTTTCTAACTTTGTTACCCCTGGATCCCCAAAAACTAAAGATTTGGAGGGTGGGAGCAGGGAAGGAAGAACAAAGTGCGATGGCAACCAAATCTTTCATCTTTCACAATAAATAGTAAAACTTTTTGAAGGTAAGGACTGCATCACATTCATCTTAGTACCTCCTAATACCTTGTACAGAGAAGACACTTAATAAATTATATGAATAATGAGTAAATAGTACAGAGCACTGTGCCTGGAAGATAAAAATGTTTGGAAGATAAATGAATAGAAAGTTACATACCAGGAGTACAAAGAGGGAAAATATTATGTTAGGACTTTTGTTATCTTGGAGACCTTCCTTTCTAACGAACTACGTGAATCTCACTATCTTTTAACTTTAGTAATAGCAATGTTTGATGTGGGAGGAGGAGAATGAGAAGAAAAGGAAGTAGGAAGAGTCACAGTAAAGTGTAAACTTTTAAAGTCTTTGACTGTGATCCACAATAAGTAACACTTTTTACTGACATGACTAAGAATATATAATACATACACATACACACTCACTAACATATTTTATTCATATGTAACATTTATATAGGAAACAAAAGTTTATGAAATAATACTGACCCTTACTATGTGCAGTACTGTCTAATATTTTCTATTTTATTCCATTAGAAATAAAACAAAACAAAAAATTCTGGCTGCTGCTTACTAAATCAATTTCACAATCCACTAAATTGATTTTATGCCTCACTAAGTAGATTTCATGATTCACCAATGAGTCTTGACAAGTAGTTTGAAAAATGTTGTAGAAGCACTTTTTTTCACGCTCACCTTATACCCCATTGCAAAGAATATTACTTTCTAGAAAATCTTAAAAGGACTGTGTCTGACACAGAAACATAAGAGATACAAAGAAACAATAAAACATGATTCTGATCCCACAATGAGCTAGTAAGTAAAGGAGTCTTGGTCAAATTACAAAAGAAAGAAATTTTTAACAATTGATTCTTGGAGTCCTTAGAATAAAGATGGCGACTAGAGAGCTGGCTGCGAAAGCTTTATTTTCCTAAGTTACATCAGCAACGTGCCCCTGTGTTCCATAAATTCTTCCCCACAGCACCTTGTTTCCTCAGCTTCAACCCATGGGCCATCAGACCCCTCCCAACTGGTTGGAGCTGAGGAAATCCCTTCACCCACTGCACAGCAGATGGGCAGCAAAGATGAAAAGAAATCCTTCATCTGTTCCTAAACTAGAATTCTGGGTATATTTTACACTGCCATATGTGGCAGTTCAGTTCAAGAGTACCTGTAAGGCTACAGTACTTCATAAAAATACTAGATTAAATGGGCTTTTAACAGTCAATTCCTACTGACCTAGTCATCTACCAGGTGAAAAGGCCAAAAAAGTATTCCAGTACCCTACAGTGTTCACCCCATGGTAACTGTCCAATAGGTATTTGTGGAGTGATGGAAATAAATAAAACAATGCCGTCCATAAATTCTAAAGCTGCATACAAAGTCCAGCCATATGTAGGTTCTTGTCACCTCAAGGGGGTCTAGGCACTCTGTGAGCTCAGAATTCATGTGAAAGTAACAGATAAATCAGTTTTTTATAGTGGAAAAAGACAAAGGTAGTAAGAATATAAGAAACTAAAGAAATATTTGTTGGGATGTATGAGGATAAAACAACAGCATGAGAATCTGCAGAATTTAGTAAGGTCTCAAACATGAGGATGGAGAAAAGGTTAGGGAAGCACAGCTGGCTTCCTGTTGGCTTTAAATGAAACTCTTCAAGTGTCCCAATGTTCAATGTTTCCAGTATAGCGATCTACTTAAGAGTCAGTCATATAGTCCAAGTGAAAGCTGGAAAATGTCTTATATGTACAATAAAGAGTTTAACTTGTTTCCCAACAGACAGACTGAGGTTACCTTTTACAATCTACTCATTCCTACCCCACCCTGCTCACCCAAGATGCATCTCAAGAGTGTCAAAAACAATAAATGAGTCCTAACTGGGTAGCTCAGTTGGTTAAAGCATTGTCCCAATATACCAAAGTTATGGGTTCAATCCCCAGTCAGGGCACAGACAAGAAGCAACTAATGAATGCATAACTAAGTGGAACAACAAATCAATGTTTCTTTTGCTCTCTCTTCCCCTTCCTCTCTTTCTCTGAAATCAATAAATAATTTTTTTAAAAGAACAATAAATCCAGAACTGAAATATCATTGCTGTTATGAACACATAAACAACTGTTGGACATAGAAACCAGGACTCAAAAGAACTGTTGGCCCAGAAAGAAACTCACTATAGACTGATTCATTTGCCTCTCAGCATAACTATTATTGCTTGTCTCATTTTCGGTTCCTCTAAGTGTATTCCTAGTATCACATGAGCTCACTCATCTAGGGGAAAAGATGAACAACATAGACTGAAGAACAAGAACAGCATTGATCAGACTGTCAGACCTCAGAGGGAAGGTAGGGGAGGGTGGGGACAAGGGAGATAGATCAACCAAAGGACTTGTGTGCTTGCATATGAGCCTAACCAGTGACCACGGACAACAGGGGGAAGGGGGCTTGCGTGTGGGGGGGTTTGGGAAGGGAATGGGGGGGGGGTTGATGACAAATATGTGATACCTTAATCAATAAAGTAATTTAAAAAAAAGAACAATAAATGAGAATTAAGAAAATATTTTTTCAGTACAATACCTGTTTTAGGCCATAATGCGTTGACTGCAATTTCACCTTTAAATTCTTCTGCCATTCCAAGCACACACATAGACATACCATACTTAGCAATGGTATAAGCTGAAAGGAACCACGAGAAGTAATAGTTAATTAAGAAATAAATTAATTCCTTTCTATTACTATATTTTCCTGATACATTTTTTAGAATTCTTTAATAATATAATAAATACAAAACATAGTTTTTAAAACATAACTCTTTAAAAAAAGTTTTTATGGAGGTATCTGAACAGGGAAGAGCTTCTTTATATATTTCCATCCTAATAATTTATTAAAAGAAAAGACACAGTAATAAACTTTAATTTCCCTTAATATTATTGGAGTAAGTAACACTACTGTTTCTTAATCTGTTTTTTTTTTTTTTTTTTTGTAAAGCATGAAAGTGTTCATTTAAAGGGAAACTACTGGTAGTAAAATAATAACAACTAAAGGCTACAAACTTGTTTATTAACCTTGTCAATGGAAATAGAACTTCTTTTAGTTTGCTTTGTGAAATAAGGACTAAGTCTCTGATACAACTATTTTAAAGGAGGTACTTACACATAAATCTTGTTATTTAACACACCTTGAATCATTAGTTTGCTGTGGAAGGTAAAGTATTTCATGGATATTTTTAACTAACTTTATTGAAGAACTAGAGGCCTGATGCACAAAATTCGTGCAAGGGGCTTGGCCCCCGCCTGCCACAGCGGCCGCCTCTGCGGCTTCGTCCAGAAGGTCATCCGGAAGGACATCCGGTCGAATTAGCATATTATGCTTTTATTACTATAGATAAGTTACATTCAATAAAACACAGTCATTGGGACTTGAGGGAGCTTTCTGGGATGATGGAAATGCATATCTTAATTTGGATGTTGGCTTTACAGGTGTATACATTTGTCAAAACTCATCAAACTGAACCATTAAGATCTGCGCATTTTAATGAATATATTTTATACCTAAATTCTATAATTACAGACAAAAGTTTAAGAATCTACTTTCCAAAATGCTACTGATTCTGCATAGAAAATGTAATGCTGAATGTATATGTAAATTGTGATTACATAATAGATGCACTGATTTAATGCAAAACAAATAAACAAACCATCCCCTCATCCTACCACCTACCACAGTGCTGTTTGAACCACAGTGGATTTAGGTTCAGTGGTGGGCTGAGATTGAGGATATGAGCAATTTTACTCTTTTTCAAATGAGGAATACATGCTTTAGACCTGAAAGCGAAAGAAAACACAAGCCAAATGAATAATTTTCTAACAACCATCCCACTTTTAAAAGTTTTATTTTAATCTACTTCTACAGAGAAACTGAATTTGTTCAGTAATCTATAGAGTACTTTTAAAAATATATATATATTTTATTGATTTTTTTACAGAGAGGAAAGAAGAGGGAAAGAGTTAGAAACATTGATGAGAGATAAACATCAATCAGCTGCCTCCTGCACACCCCCTACTGGGGATGTGCCCGCAACCAAGGTACATGCCCTTGACCAGACTCGAACCTGGGACCCTTGAGTCCGCAGGTCGACGCTCTATCCACTGAGCCAAACCGGTTAGGGCTATAGAGTACTTTTGTTGTTTATTTTTACTCTTCTAGAATGAACATGGGAAAAGCAACTAATTTTTCAACCTTGAAACTTTGCTTAATGGCCTGACAAAATAATCTACTTGATGATAATAATAAAATCCTTGGGCACATTAGCCTTAAATCCAACTGAGGTTATCCTCAACTACATCCTTCAAAATTCTCCCTCCCCAACACACACTTCTCCCTCCCCAACACACACACACACACACACACACACACACACACACACACACACACACTTTTCAGTAACAGTCAATGTAATTGTCAGCAAGCACAGCTTGTACTGTGCAAAGAACAAGGGTATTCCAGTCAGACACACCTCGGTTCAAATCCTCCTTCTGCCCCTTCCTTGTGTGATCCTGGGGAAAATATATAGCATTCTACTTCTCAGTTTTCTCATTGGTAAATGTTGGTAATGCCTGCTACCATCTAGGGTTGACCAAGGGATTAAAATGAGATGATATATATGAGATATTTAAAACAGTACATATGCTAAACCCATGAAATAAACTACTGCTATTATTACTATTATATAGGTTGACTTATTTCATCTTTAGTAGATGTGATATTCCTACTATGCTGGAATTATAATTTAATAACATAACTCCCAATACATTTCCAAAGTTAATTTGCACCAGTATGCAATGCAATATGCCTTTGGGAGCAATATTAAGTTTTTGGTTTTTTTAAATACCGTTTATAAAGGTAGGCAATTTATTTTACAGGAGACTCAAGTCCAATATTTAAAAAATTTTCATTATTAAGCTATAACATGTTAAATACTGTAGCTTAGTAATTTTATAGCTTTTCATTTTATTTCACATTCAATAACTTCTAGAACTTTGAACTTGTCCACTCTTCTTTCAAGTCAGTTTTCTTATTACAATACTAGAGGACCGATGCACAAAATTTGTGCAAGGGGCTCAGCCCTCGCAGCCTCGGGGGCTTGCCTCAGCCCTTGCAGCCCTGGCTTCGTCCAGAAGAGCTTGGCTTTTTGGCTGTCTGGTCTAATTAGCATATTACGCTTTTATTATTATAGATTCTTGGAACCATCATCAATGTCTTCTCAAGTTTATAAACCAATTACAATCAATATCACTAATGGATTTTTATATATATTATTCCTTTCCAAAGGTGCTTCACTTTTATGGGGGTGAGGTGGGGAGGGGCAACCAATATTAGAGCTGACAGTGATTAAAACAGTGAACTGCACCTCAAAACATCAATAGGAAACAAACTAAATCTAATCCAGGCATAAGACCATATTTCACATTCAAAGGAATGTAGTTTAGGCCATCATTTTCATTTTTAGAAAATGACCTCAGAATAGATAAGGGTCCAAATTGTTCTTGCCAAATGGGTTTCCAAAGACATAATTTCACAAGGAATGAACAATGAGAACCATGCATTTGTGTTTACATAAGTCATAATGTCAACTAAAAAAGCCAAGCCTTTGACCCATTCTTTGTTTGGGAACTGAACTGGGAATTCTCTCTTAAGTGGCAAAGAGAGTCAATTTCCTCAACAATACACTAGCCACACAATCTTGCCATACAGTAGATGATCATGTTTGTATTCAACATGAGTAAAGCACTGATCTGTCTGTGTTTCAAATCATAGAGGTGTATTTAGTACTTAGACTTCATGACATAGTCCATTTTTTACTTTTTAGCAAAATACTTTTGTGTCTTTGTATCTAGTGAACAATACAATGAACAAACTTAATTTCTGCACCTCTGTGGAACATTTCTACAGTAAGTAAGTTTTTTAAAAATATTTATTTTTATTGATTTCAGAGAGGAAGGGAGAGGGAGAGGAGAGAGAGATAGAAACATTAATGATGAGAGAGAATCATCAATTGGCCGCCTCCTGCATGCCCCACACTGGGGATCAAGCCCTGGGCATGTACCCTGACCGGGACTCGAAACATGACCTCCTCTGGTTCACAGGCCTACGCTCAATCACTGAACCATGCCAGCTGGGCATCATTGATGTTTTTCTCTCTCTCTTCCTCTCTGAAATCAATAAAAATATATTTGAAAATAAATAAATAAATAATGTGATTCATAATGAGCTTCCTGTTATTTATATAACTAAAACCCAAGTGTTTTTCAAAGGAAGGAGAGACTCTTGCTGGCTTGAGTAATTAGAAGACTTGGTATGCACATATAGGGTGTTCCCATAAAATATATACACACACTTTGAATAATTATAAAGGCAGTGTTTATTAAAATATATTTCATTTTCAAAATTAAGCTAACAGCTACTAAAGTGTGTATATATATTTGGGGGGTACCCTGTATGTCTTTCTTCATACAAATGTTTGAAAATACATGAGCTATACTTTAGTACTTATTAGATTTACAGAAAAAAAAAAAGGATCTCTGAATAAAACAATTTATTTAAAATACTATCTACTAACTTGGAGCACTTTTAGGCCTTTTGACTGGATTTTAAACTGTATTGCCAATCTGTTTCAAATCTGTTTACTACTATCTTTTGAGAAAACATTACAACATTTTCCCCAACAATTTTTTTTTTCTTTCTAAACAAAGTATTTTTGTAAATTGAGATGAGTTGTTTTTTTTTAAACTTATTTTTATTGATTTCAGAGAGGAAGGGAGAGGTAGAGAGAGAGAGAAACATCAATGATGAGAAAGAATCATTGATTGGCTGCCTTCTGCACACCCCCTATTGGGGATCAAGCCCACAACCCAAGCATGTGCCCTTGACCGGAATCGAACCGAGGACCCTTCAGTCCGCAGGCTGACGCTCTATCCACTGAGCCAAATAGGCTAGGGCTCTCCCTGACAATTCTTTAACTTACGTAAGGTAGGTGCCTCTGGTGTTGACATTCATCATCAAATCCACCCTCTTCGTAGGTGTTTCCAATGTGTTGGTCAAGCTAATAGCACTGGCATTATTCACCAAGACATCAATTCCTGTTTTCAAATAATCAACTCCCTATTAATGTAATTTAAACTTAATAACAAAAAGAAATAAAAACATTTACTCTGTGTAGTTGAACCTAAGTTGGTTCACAAATACTTCTTTTAGATAAACTGACTAATCAATACACCAATATAAAACTAAGTAGCTGTGTCAAAATACCCAAATGATTTTCACTAGCACAATGGAGACAGACCATCACCAGAGCTCCATGTGAAACTACAAGGAGGCTTAGTCCTTGGTGGTTTGTAGCTTCCATTCTTATCTGTTCTCTTATGTCCTGGTCATCCCTCCTTGTCTCCAAGAACTCAAGATTAACTTGTTTAAAATTTTCCCTCTTCTCTAGCATCTTTCCAAAGGCTGTCCTCCTTCCAAGCACACAGATCTCCCTCCCTTCTAAGGCCCTTTCTGGTCTTGGGGACTGGGACCAGAGTTTGGATTCCAGGCAAATCATCAAAGATCAAGTGTGTTTTGGTAACTCATTTATAAAATAAAATGAATCTAGAATAATGATTATTGCTGCACCTTGTATCCAGTCTTCCATGCCCAGCCACTGCATATGTAACATATGGTTATAGTAATTGAAGAGAGGCAAGAGAATGGAATGGGATCTAAGGAACTACGTTTGGTTAGATGTATGTTATTGTCAAGATCCTAACCTTATATTGGATGGTAAATGTGTTATATTATCAAAATAATTCTTGCCAAATAAAAAAAAAACCCCTCATTAGAAGGTTTTAAGCTACATTTCTATATGAACAATACTCATTTTTGGTTATACTCCAAAGACTCAAAAAAATTTTTAATTGAAGTTATAATTACACCTATATTTTATCAATATTCAGTAATTATATCAGAATTATGGCACTACCTCCAAATTTCTCAACTGCTTTCTCCACTGCATTACTGATTTGCTGTTCGTCTCTCACATCAACAATACATGGCAAGGCCTTTCCTCCAGCGGCTTCAACTATGAAGAATAAAGAAACAAAAAGAGCATTAAAGCATGTAAATATTAAACCTTTCATTCTGATATGAGTCAAAAGAAATAAGTACCCCATTTTCAGAAGATCAATATAAATAACTATGTCTTATAACCACTACAGTAGGACAGATTGTCTAACCCATATCCAGCCTCAAACTAGATAGACTAGTTCCATTAAAAAACAAAGAGGAATTTTAAAATTCTATCAAAAAGCTAAAAAAGGAAGGTAATCTTAAAAAACTATTATGAGCCCTGGCCAGTTTGGCTCAATGGTTGAGCATCAGCCTGAGGACTAAATGGTCGTGGGCTCAATTCCCAGTCAAGGCACCAAGGGCATGTACCTCAGCTGTGAGTCTGATCCCCATCTCTGGTCGGGGCTCATGCGGGAGGCAACCAGTCGATGTGTCTCTCACAATGTTTCTCTTTCTCTCCCTCCCTTCCACTCTCTCTCTAGGGATCAATGGAGAAAATATCCTTGAGTGAGGATTAAAAAAAAAAAAAATTATGAAAATTTTCAAAAAATATAAAGAACAGTATAATAAACTACCATGGATCTATCACCTATCTATATATATAAAAGCCTAAGTGACCATCCAACCATCCGACCAGTAGCTATGACACTCACTGACCACCAAGGGGCAGACACTCAATGCAGGAGCTGCTGAGCTGCGGGGACTTGGCAGCTGTGGTTCTCAGGTGATGCACCTGGAACCAGAGAGGAGGGAGCCCCATTCCAGAGTGTGTCACCCGAGAACTGTCATCTCGCAATCCGGGACCCCTTGGGGGATGCCGGAGAGCCAGTTTCAGCCTGATCCCTGCAGGCCAGGCTGAGGGACCCCACCGGTGCATGAACCCGTGCACTGGGCCTCTAGTCAATGATTGTTAATATTTAGCCAGTACAATTTGTCTACATCCAAACTCATTTTGTTTTTTGCTGGTGTATTTTTTTTTTTTTTTTTTTTGCTCCTCACTCAAAGATATTTTTCCATTGATTTTTAGGGAGGGTGGGAGAGAGAGGGAAAGACATAGAGAAACATCGATGTGAGAGAAACACATCAATTGGTTGCCTTCTGCACATGCCCTGACCAGGGCCTAGGCCGGGGAGGAGCCTGCAACTGAGGTACATGCCCTTGACCTTGGTTGAAACCGGGATCTTTCAGGTCCATAGGCCGACACTTTATGCACTGAGCCAAACCAGCTAGGGCTGCTGGTATATTTTAAAACAAATCCCAGACATCACTTCATTCATCAATATTTGATACGTATTCTCTTAACATAACCACAGTGCTATTAAAATAACTAACAAAACCAACAACCTCAGGTGAAGTTGAATTTTTAAGCTCTCCCTCCTGGCACTGTGCCTGGCACAATGCCTTGAATATAAGCACTCGGTAATTATTTGTGGACTGAAAGTGTTATAATAATGACCTGAAAATGGTGCAGAAAATAAATAACATGGAGAGCTTTTTCAAAGTGTTCACATCATCCACCTCTCAAATTCTCTGTTTCCACTCTCCCATTCTCCACTCAGATCCAAGAACAACTGCCCTCATGAGACACAATTTTTAGTGGGAGTCTCTCATATCACTCAAAGTGTTAGAGGAGAAAAATAGTTCCCAACCACTGCTCTAAGGTGACAAAATACTTTTAAGCAGATAAACTTATTTTTAGGGTAGCTTTCAAAGAGCTATAATTAAACGCTCCAGTAAATTATCTATGTATTGCAACCATGATGAGGATATTTCATGAAATGGCACTGTCACACTCACTTTCTTCAGCAGCAGTATAGATTGTGCCTGGAAGTTTGGGGTGTGCTTGAGTGGTCTTCGCAGCAATGACAATATTTGCTCCGTCCTTTGCTGCTTTCAATGCAATAGCTTTGCCAATACCACGGCTTGCACCTGTGATAAAAACTGTACATCCTGCCAGCTTCCTACAACAGAACAAATGTGACTTTATTAGAAACCTCAATGCTTTATTTACTTACCAGTATGAAGAACGTATAAATATATATATATTTGTAATGTTTCCTCCTCTGTGAAACTTTCTCTAAACCCTCCTCCCTCCCCATCTGATTAGCTAATAACTCTACTGTACTCGCATTGCACAACAATTTATAAATTATTTATTACAACTTTAGTTGGCCAGTCTTGCAGTGATTTGGCAAACAAAATCTGCTCAAATGAAAAGTAAGTCTTAACGAGAAACAAGGAGTTAAAAAAATACATAAATATGTATTTTTCTCCCACAGAGAAGTGTCAACAAAGCTTATAAATGAGTGGTGGGGTTATGAATAAATTTTATTATATTCTTTGGGATTTTTCATATTGTCTACATACCACTTAAAAGAAATGACCTAAAAGCAAATAATTGTTCAATGGATGCCCATCTTTGTTCATAATAGCCAGAATGGAAACATTGTAAATGTCCATCAACAAATGAATGGATAAATAAAATATGGTATATCCATACAGTGGAATATATTCAGCATACTCCTGCACAAGCCCCACTGGGGATCAAGCCCCAACCTGGGCGTGTGCCCTTACCAGAATTGAACGGGCAACCTCTCGGGTGTATGGGACAATACTCAACCAACGGAGCCACACTGGCCAGGGCCCAATTTTAAAAAATCTTGGCCCTGGCAGGTTTTGCTTAGTGGTAAGAGTGAGGACTGAAGGGTCTCGGGTTCAATTCCTGGACAAGGGCACACCTCAGTTGCAGTTTTGGGGTGTGTGTGGGAGGCAACCAGTTGATGTGTCTCTCTCACATAGATGTTTCTCTCTGTCTCTCTTTCTCTCTTACTCCACCTCCTCCCTCCCTTCCACTCTTGCTCTAAAGATCAATGGGAAAAATATCCTTGGGTGGGGATTAAAAAAATAAAAATACAAATCTTGGTTTAAGATGGCCTTATAGGTTTGCACAAAAACACAAACACCTTAAAAGAAAAGACTGATAACTATGACACAATAAAAACACATTCTACATGATAAATTACATAATCAAAGTCAAGATAAAGTTTAAAAACTGAGAAAAATATTTGTGATACATAACATAGAACATTTTTTTTTTAAATAGAGCTCTCAGAGATCAATCAAAAACTTTATTGTGTAAGCCAGGCAAAGAAAAAGATACAAAGATGGCTTTACCAGAATTTCTCAATTTCTGTACTATTTTGAACTAGATAATTCTTTGTTATAGGGGGTTACCTTGCCCATTATAGGGTATTTACCAGCTTCCTGGACTCCAACTATTAGATACCAGCCTCTTAATTGTGGCAATCAAAAATGTTCCCAGCCCTGGCCGGTGTGGCTCAGTTGGTTGGGCACTGTCCCTTGTACCTGGAGGTAACCGGATTGGTTCCTGATCAGGGTACATGCCCAGGTTATGGGCTCAATCCCCGGGGGAGAGGGGGGGGACATACAGGAGGCAGCCAATCAGTATTTCTTTCTCTCCCTTCTTCTCTCTCTAAAATAAACAAACAAACAAATAAATAAATGTTCCCAGATATTTTCAAACATCCTATGGGGTCAAAAGTGCTCTTTTGAGGACCACTGCTTTAAACATACCAAAGATCCTCATCCGCACTCATGATTCAAATTTTTACTATAATGAGGTTCCATTTTTTCCTCTAGATTTTTATGATCAAAACAAACATTTTTATTATCAAGCTGTTTGCCAATGTGTTGGATTAGGAAATCTCATTCATCCTTTTGGGCGTGCAACCTTTTTAGAGGGCTGTTAGTATTAGCTATCAAAATTTAAAGTGCATATATTTTTTGATCCAGCAACCTCACTTCCAGGAACTTCTCATGTGGATATACTCAAATACGTGCAAAGAAGTGAATATGTGGATAATCATTGTAGCAAAGATGGTGTAACAAAAAACTAGAAATGGTCCCATGATATCCAATGATGGATCTGGTTAAATCAATTATGGTACATCAATAGAATACTATGTAACCATGAAAAGGAGAAAAGAGTCTGGCTGGTGTGGCTCAGTGGTTGAGCGTTGGCCTATAAACCAGATCATGGTTCGATTCCCAATCAGGGCACATGCCCAGGTTGTGGGCTCAATCCCCAGTGGGGGGCGTGCAGGAGGCAACCAATTGATGATTCCCTCTCATCATTGATATTTCTATCTCTCTCTCCTCCATTCCTCTCTCTAAAATCAATAAAAATATACTAAAAAAAAAAAAAGGAAAGAAGAGTTATATGTATTGACAATGTGTGTCCTAAGACAAATAGGTACAGAAGAGAGTTTGCTACCATTAAAAGTGGTGTATGCAATGCAATCTACAGAGGATGTATTATAGAACAGTACACTTGAAACTTATATAATCTTATTAGCCAATGTCAACCCAATAAATTTAATAATTTTAAAAAATGTGGTGTGTGTGTGTTTAGGGTGATATACAAAATCCTATCCTACCCTATATAATAAAAGGGTAATATGAAAATTGACCAAACGGTGGAACAACCAGTCGCTATGACGTGCACTGACCACCAGGGTGTAGATGTTCAAAGCAGGAGCTGCCCAGCCAGAAGCTGGGCTGACGGCTGGTGAGCACAATGGTGGTGGTGGGAGCTTCTCCCACCTCCACGGCAGCACTAAGGATGTCCAACTGCCAGCTTAGGCACGGGGAGCGGGCCTGAGCTGTCAGTCAGACATCCCCCGAGGGTTCCCTGACCCGGAAAGGGTGCAGGCTGGGCTGAGGGACTGCCCCCTCCAGTGCACGAATGCTGTGCACCAGGACTCTAGTATATTTATAAATGCACAGAATATTTTTGGAAAAATACCAGAGAGTAACAGAATTGTTAGTTAGGGGTGACAAAAACTCACTTTTGAGCTGTTTAAATCTTTTGGCCATCTGTTTGCATGTTTCAAGCAAATTACATAATGCCCATGCTACTTAGCTCAATTTACCCATACTCTATAGAAACAAAGCAGAACGGTGGGTTGCCAGGAGCTGGGGAAGGAGGGAAGTTGTTTAAATGGGTATTGAGTTTTCTAAGTTGAGAAAGTTCTAAAGATTGGTTGCACAACCATGTGAATATACTTTCTGCATATGATGTTGTTAATCCTCACCCGAGATATTTTTCCATTGATTTTTAGAGAGTGGAAGGGAGTAGAGACAGAGAGAAAGCAGCAGATGGATTGCCTCCTCTAGGAGCCCCTACAAGGCCATGGGTTCCAACTTGCAACCCAAGTACAAGCCCTTAACTGAAATAGAAAATGGGATACTTGAGTCCACGGTGGGACGATCAATCCACTGAGCCAAACCGGCTAGGGCTGAATATACTTACTACTGAACTATACACTTAAAAATGGTTAAGATGGCAATTTTTATTGTGTATTTTACCACAATTAAAAGTATTTTAAAGCGAAAAAAAATCCCGTCAAAAATATCTATAAGATTAGTTTTATTAGTTACTCATTTGAAAATCACTTTTTAAAATATTCCATTATTTTATTTTTCCAGAATTGAGCGTTCTGCCCAAGAGAACAACGCATTAGGTGCACAAGTGTTCCAGTGACCTTTCACCTAGAACTTTCATGCCTTCAGCTATGGCTCAAGCCAAGATGGGGCCGGCCCTACGGGCGGCGGGGTAGCCCACTCAGGACCCTTTACCTGCGGAAGAAGTTTATATATGGCTGCCACCCTGAAGTATACAACTTTGGGTTACTTTTCATGCGTTATAGCAATTCTAGGAACACTGCGTCCAGCGCGATCCAGCATTCCGGAGCGCGACGGGCAGCTTCCTAAACCCTCCCACCGCCGCCGCCGCCGCCGGGCCCCTCGGGCCATCCACTCAGGCGCACTCCGCGCGGCCCGGTCTTTCCCCGCGGCTCCCCGGTCCCCTTACCCGGTATTGGGTAACATGACTTTCGCAGTTCGGAATCGGGGGCGACAGCAACGGCAGCGAGTGTACAGTGACAGGCTGTCCTTTCCTCCGCATTTAGTCCCGCCCCAGGCCCCGCCCCGAGGCCCCGCCCCGAGGTCCGCGAGGACGGGGCGCTGGAAGCCGGACGTTGCTGAGTGCGCTTGCGCACGCGGTGGGCCCTCCCCGGCGCTCGGCGCTAGTTACTACTTCCCCTTACCAGACCGTGGAAACCGGCTCTCTGCGCAGGCGCTGTAGGAGACAACTCTGCCCCGCCCCTCTCGCGGGCTCTACAGTGACAATCGGTCTCCAGCCCGCGCGTAGAATACTGGGCGCGTCACCTGCTGCGTACGCCTTTTCACGGCCCATTAAGAACTCCTGGTCACAGGGCGGCGTTCCGTTGTCAGCGGGGTCTCCGTTTGAGTCGTGCTTTAGGACCTCCACTCTGACCTGGGAATGCTTTGCCTCTCGGACTTCCCTCCTGCCACGCGCACACCTGGGCGTCTGTCCGGCTGCACGCCCTCCCTCGGAGGCTGCTCTCAGGAACGATTTTCCTCGCAGATACTTTAGGTCCGAAGCCCAGCGAGTGTCGCATTTCGACTCCCACGGAATCTGGACTAAAGCCGGTCTGACCTCGCGGGGCTGTAGATGGCACTGGTGAGGGGGAGCTTCTGGATCCGAGCTCTTTGCAATAGTCACACCAAAGAATTCAGTTAACTCTGATTTTTTTACTCTTAGCCGATATCTCAACGAGGCGATCTCCAAACTCAGTGACAGAATAAGGTCAATTCCGTGATCCAATATTGCTTTTGGTAGTACATCTTGGGCATGACTCAGCTACCCTAATGAACTAAAGACTGGCATATATTTAGGTAGACATGAAGAAATTGCTTTGTATTGTGAAGTGGTAGAACAGGATGATGAAGTTCTTTCTGGGACTAGAGAAACCAGCTTGGAGACTCCCTAAGGAGCTCTATTTACTCATGTATGTCACTTGCCAGGCCCCTATAGACATTTGAATTTACAATCCATGATATGATGTTTAGATACTCAGGAGGAATTTTCTTATTCAACTGATATTAGCTCCTGCTATGTGCTGGTCACTGGAGCTACAGGCAGGGCAAAAAAGACAAAGGTCTCTGTCTATGCAGGAGGAATGAGGAGTAGCAAATGTGTACTTTAGACTATCCTATAGCCTATATAATAAAAGCCTAATGTGCAAATTGACCAAACAGTGGAACAACTGGTGAACAACCGGTCGCTATGATGCTCATTGACCACCAGGAGGCAGATGCTCAATGCAGGAGCTGCCCCCAGCCCGCAGGCCCCAGGCCAGCCAAGGTGGGTGTGAGTGCCCCCCCATCACTCCATCCATCTCCCCACAGAGGGAGGCGACCGGAGGCCAAGGTGAGTGCCAGCGGGGGAGCCCACCCCATCACCCGCCGGTCTCCCCACAGATCGGCCCTGATTGCCGGCCAGGCCTAGGGAACCCTACCCGTGCATGAATTTCATGCACCGGGCCTGTAGTTGTAAAAATGAAGTGTTTTAGAAAGATTATTGATAGAGACTGTCATTAAAAAAAAACTATACTCAAGAAAGTGAAAGACAACGATAGAATGGAGAAAATATTTTCAAATCAAATATCTGATAAAGTCTAGTATCCAGAATATATAAAGAACTCTTAACTCAGCAACAAAAAGATGAACCCAATTGAAAAATGAACAAAGGATCTGAGTAGACCTTTCTCCAAAGAAGTCATACAAATGGCCAGCAAGTACATTAAAAGATGCTCAACATCATTAATTATTAGGGAAATTCAAATCAAATCCAAAATGAGATTTCACTTTACACCGACTAGGATGGTTATAATAGAAAAAAGAAAAAAAAGGAAGTAAATGTTGGCCAGGATGTAGAGAAATTGGAACCTTCTTACATGGCTGATAGGGATGTAAAATGGCATAGCCACTTTGGAAAACAGCTTTGCAATTCCTCAAAAGTTAAACATCTGTTACCAGCTACTGGATATTCACATGCAATTACATTTTTAAATGCACACCCGAGAAATGAAAACATTCAGAATAACCACCAGATGGCACTGTTAAATATTCAAAATAAAATACCACAAAATGTTAATTTATTAACAAAATTGTGATAAATTATAACCTGATTTGGATTAAGGCAAAAATAGCATGAGGTTCTCTGTAGGACTCCCATAAAGGGGAAATAAAAAGAGGTATACATTTGAAATTCCTTAAAACTGCATCATTAAAATAGTACATGATACTCTAATTCATTTTTATATTATTTAAATTATCATAAAGTAGTCAAGCTTGTCTTCACTTTATGACTTATAAAGTCTATTAAGTTTAATTCTCCAATATTAAAAAGTAATTCTCAGATACATAGGAAATTGAAAATGCCAACTTAAATTGAAATATCAAAAGATAAAACACTGAAAACTTTAATATTAAATTATCAAAAAAGGACTCTTGTAGAAGAAAAAGACTCTTCTATCCCTGGCCCCTTGTATAAAAATATACTTTTAAGTGTATAATGAAGTAACATTCACATTTGTTGACCATAACCCGCATAAGGAAATAAATTTTTATCCAGACCCAAAATCCAGTTTTCTATTCTATTTTAATCTATTATATTTTATCCTGTTCTTTTAAAATTGATCATAACCTAGTAAATTATTTTGATGACTCATTAATGGATCATAACCTACCCTTTGAAAAGTATTGCTTTAGCCCAGCTGGCTTAGCTCAGTAGTTGAGCATCCACCTATGAACCAGGAGGGGGCATGCAGGAGGCAGCCAATCAGTGATTCTCATCATTGATGTTTCTCTCCTTTCTAAAATCAATAAAATTATATTTCAAACAAACAAACATTGCTTTAGTGTGTTGTAATTTTTGAACTTGCCTTTTAAGATATCCTAGGCCTCTCCAGTCAAATACAAATTACTAATTAATGGTCAGAGGCCAACAGGATGTGACTAAGAGCAGGTGGAGGCTTTCAATGGCTTTGAATGTCAGGGATCTCAAAACTTTCCATTTCTTTCATCCACAAAACAGCACACCTAATTCAGAAGCTTAAATGGGGAAATCCTCAGGATTTTGAGGGTATGGCAGTTGTTTCTGATAATGAACCAAATCTTTCTCATAGGACTCCTAGCTTTGCCTTTTGTTGCTCAATGAATTATTGCCAGTAATTATTTAATAACTATTGGATATTAACCTCACTGCTGTATTTTATTTTATTTTATTTTATTTTTTTAAAAAATACATTTTATTGATTTTTTACAGAGAGGAAGAGGGATAGAGAGTTAGAAACATCGATCAGCTGCCTCTTGCACACCCCCCACTGGGGATGTGCCCGCAACCAAGGTACATGCCCTTGACCGGAATCGAACCTGGGACCCTTGAGTCCGCAGGCCGACGCTCTATCCACTGAGCCAAACCGGCTTCGGCTCACTGCTGTATTTTAATGTCTACATATATCTGGTAATACATGATTCCAACAATCTAGACAAAGTGGAAGTTTCTAATACTACCCTTCAGAGATAATCATTGTTAACAGTTTGGCATATATCCTTTAAGATTTTGACATTTTTATATAGATTTTGATCATTTTTAAAGCATAGGGGAGATATCTATAATAATAAAAGCATAATATGCTAATTAGACCAGACGTCCTTCTGGACAACCTTTCAGATGAAGCCAGGGCTGCAAGGGAAGCCCAGCTCCCGTGTGCCAGAGGGAAGAGGGTGCCGGCAACCTGGGGAAGGAAGGCCTACTCTTGCATGAATTTCGTGCATCAGGTCTCTAGTCTACATAATAAAAGCCTAAGCAACCTGTACAGCTGAACGACCAGAATGACTGGTTGCTATGATGTGTGCTGACCACCAGGGGGCAGACACTCAATGCAGGAGCTGCCCTCTGGTCATCGATGCACTCCCACAGGGGGAGTGCCGCTCAGCCAGAAGCTGGGCTTATGGCTGGCAAGCGCAGCAGCAGTGGCAGGAGCCTCTCCTGCTTCCGTGGCAGCACTAAGGAGCAGCGAGCCAAGTGGTAAGGAGCAAGGGGTCCCGGACTGCGAGAGGGCACAGGCCGGGCTGGAGGAACTAGTATACTATGTTGTTTTGGAACTGCTTTTGTTTTACTCAATGCTTCATAGACATCTTCCCAAGTTTACACCTATAAGTTTATCTTAATAATAGGTGCATAATTTTCTTTTATAGTAATGTACACCATATTAATTTTACCATTGTCATTTGTGATGGACATTTAAGATATTTCAAAATTATCTTTATGATAAACAACATTGCAATAAAATTCTTTGTGCATATATCACTCTTCACTAACCATATTACATTTCCTTAGAATTTCCTGGTTTGCTCAGTAGATACACACATTTAATACCCTTCAGCTAAAGATTGTGCTAATAATTTACACCAAGATTTCTCAACCTTGCCATTACTGACCTTTTGGGTTGGATAATCCTTTGTTGTAGGAGTCTACAGTGTACTGTAATGTGTTTAGCAGCATTCCTGGCCTGTATCCACTATATGCTATTATTTTATTTATTTATTAATTTATCTTGTTAATCCTCATCCGAGGATATTTTTTTGTTGATTTTTAGGGAGAGTGGAAGAGAGAGGGAACGACAGATAGAAACATCAATGTGAGAGAAACACATGGATTGGTTGCCTCCTGCACGTGCCCTGACCAGGGCCGGGGCCGGGGAGGAGCCTGCAACCAAGGTATGTGCCCTTGACTGGAACTGAACCCTTTGGTCTGCAGGTCGACACTCTATCCACCAACCCAAACCATCTAGGGCTCCACTATATGATATTATTCCCCTCTCCTAGTTTTCTTTGTTCAGTGTGGTAAAATATACATAACATAAAATTTACCATTTTAACTATTTGTAAGGGTATATTTCAGTAGCATTGAGTACATTCACATTGTTGTGTAACCAACGCTATCATCCATCTCCATGCCTTCCAGTTTTAACAACTAAAAATGTCTCCAAAAATATTAAATGTTCCCTGGAGGGCAAAATTGTCCTGGTTGTTTACACCATCACAGAGTTGAATGAGAAAGCCAAAATGTCAATATCATTAGGAGGAGGAGGAGGAGGAGGAGGAGGAGGAGGAGGAGGAGGAGGAGGAGGAAGAAAGAAAGAAAGAAAGAAAGAAAGAAAGAAAGAAGAAAGGAAGGAAGAAAGAAAGGAAGAAAGGAAGGAAGAAAGGAAGGAAGAAAGAAAAGAAAAGAAAGAAAGGCAAAGGATCTGTAATAGATTAAAGAAGACTAAAAAGACATTACAACTAAATGCAACACATGATCTTGTACTGGATCCTGTATAGAAAAAAATTGCTATGTTAACACAACCAATTGGAATATGTACTAAATTAAAATATTGTGTCAATGATAAATTTCCTGAATTTGATAACTGTAATGTGGTTATGTAAAAGAATGTCTGGGTTCTTAGTATGAATATTAAGGGGTAAAAGGAAGTGAATATGTACCAACCCTCAAAAGTGTGTGTGTATGTGTGTGTGTATAGAGGGAGAGAGGGTGCTAAAACAGGTGATTTGGGGTAAAGATACTCGAATTCTTTAATTATCACAATTCTTCTGTAAACTTGAATTCAAACTAAAAAGTTTTGTTGGAAGTGAATGAGAATGCTTATTGCTGAGACTTGATTGTCTGCTCATGCTTTTCAACTCTGGTTCCCTGCTAGTTTTGTTCATCAATGCTTCAGAAAAGGTAACCATAACTACTGCTCCGGATAACGTATTAATTAGTCTAGGTCAGTGGATCTCAAACTTAAGTGTGTACCAGAATCATCTGAAGAGCTTTGCAAAAAATGGATTAATGGGTCCGACCTCTGGAGTTTCTGATTCACTAGGTCCTGGACAATAGAGTTGAAGAATCTGTATTTCCAACAAGTTTCCAGGTATTGTGAATGCTGTTGGTTGGGGCACAAAAAGGTGTAGGCCAGAAGTGCCCAGCCTTGCTTACAAATTGGAATCACTTAGGGATCTTTAAAAAATTCTGATGCCTGGATCTTACTACCAGGCATTCTAATTAAATAGGAAGTAAACTCCCAGGTAGTTCTAATACTCAGCCATCTCTTATAATTCCGGGAAACATTTCCCTCAGTAGACAAACCAATCCCTTGATGAGGGCTCGCAGTGGAGTGGGTGTGTGGATCATGCCACGTTTCCCTTTTTTTGCTCTGTTGGTTTATTTACTACACCATTCCCACACAACTCTTTGCCAATGAGTTGAGTTGAGGCTTACAAAAGTGAATTAGTATACATCACTGATTTTTAATCATTGTGCTGCAAGAACTTTTAAAACATACAATACCTGACTATTTAATTAGGAGCACTGACCTCTTTTCCCTTAGATTGTCAAATAAAAAAATGACAATAGTCAACACAACTATAGCTGCCCAGTGTGAACTAATCAAAATTATACCTCTTTTTGTTGCTGGATGGACAAAAATATATTTTTGTTGTGCCGCAGAATTTTAATTATTAGTTTATGTGTGCCATGGGATGAAAAGGGTTGAAAATCGCTGCTATAGATATAAAAAATTAACTTTATATGACAACTGCTATGTGAGAGACTACTATTTGCCTACCCATTACACATTCTTCACTTCTTACCAACGTCTATTATTAGAGGTGGCACTATGCCCAGGAAAAACACTGCATCTCCCAGTCTTTCTTGCAACTAGGAGTGACCATGTGACCAAGTTATGGCTCTTGAGACATAAGTGGAAGATTTTGGACTTCTAGGGAAGCTTCTTTAAAAAAGCTTCTAACCATTTTGTGAGCTTAAGAATGAAAGCCATTAAACAACAATATTGTCATATGCTCACATAATGGAACAAAAAGAGATTGGCATCTTTGATGAACATGGAATGTCATAACAACCCTGAAACCACTACTTCTAGAATTTTGCATGAGAAATAAAATTTCACCTAATTTAAGGCACTATTATTTTTAGTTTTCTGTTATATGTATCACAATCTAACTCTTAATGATCCTCAAGGCAAAAGTATAAAAAAAATTATATAAACCATTGCAGGGGTCGCTCCTGAACATACCCTACTTTGCTCTGGCTTCATATCTGCTTTCATGCCTGAGAGCATAAATTTTGTTCAAATTTCCTTCTTTAAAATGCTTTTTAATATCTCAACCCCTTTCAGGAGATCCCATGCCCCACTCACACATCTATTGGTTGCCTCCTGCACGAGTTCCAACCGGGGCCCAAGCCGGGGAGGAGCCTGCAATGAAGGTAAGTGCCCTTGATTCAAATCGAACCTGGGACGCTTTGGTCCGCAGGCCCGATGCTCCATTCACTGAGCCAAATCGCTAAGGGTGAATTATTCATTCTATTTAGACTATGACTTTAGCAAGACAGTCCAAGGTGGGTGTGGTTTCTAAGCCCAGTTCCCTTGGAGATATTTCCACCTAATTCTTCCTGGGGTCCTCACTTAATAGTAACTATTATGTCAAATACACCCACATCGCCCAAAGTCGGGCATTAATTCTGAGACACAGTACTCCACTTAGAGTACATGAACTCTTTCCATGCTGAGAAAGAAACATTTGACTCTTCTATCATCAATATAGCTTCACCTCTGCTCACTATAAAAATAGCATTTTAGCCCTAGCTGGTTTGGCTCAGTAGATAGAGCATTGGCCTGTGGACTGAAGGATCCCGGGTTTGATTCCAGTCAAGGGCATATGCTGGGTGTGAGCTCGATCCTCAGTAGGGGGCATACAGAAGGCCAGCCAATCAATGATTCTCTCTCATTGATGTTTCTATCTCTCTCTATCCCTTTCCCTTCCCTTCTGAAATCAATAAAAATATATTTAAATAAATAAATAAATAGAATACAAAAATAAAAAATAAAAGTAGCATTTAATTTTGCAGGACAATGTCAGTCCTCTTTTATCTTCTAGCTTTCAAACTGTTCCTACTACCAGGCATTTAAAAAAAAAAGAATTTAAAAAAGGGCATTCAAAGTTAGCTTAAGAATCAGGTCCATGATTGAGCCATCTCTTAATGGCCACTACTTTGCTATACAAAGATCAAGCTTTGGAATTACCCCCATGTCTTCACTCTGTGCCAACTTATTCTTGAAGGTGTCATCCTCCTAATAACCTTTCCTAAATTAAATTTTATTGTTGAAAGTATTACAGATGTCGCCTTTTTCCCCCCACTAAATTAAATTTTTGATTAAGGTTTCAGACTCCCACTGCTCCCGCTGGAGAGGCTACATGAAGACTTAGGATCCTCTGACACAGTAATCCTCTACCTCCATGAGTGGGGGTAGGATTGGGGAGGAGATGTGCTTTTCTAGTTACATTAATAACATATTCTCATAGAGAAATGTTCCAGATTGTTCTTTAGTTTTGTTTTTCTGTGACTGACCTTTTGCTTATTTGCCTGTTCAAGGTTAGATATTTGCCTTCCCTGTGGGCTCCTCAGTTACGGTAAACATTTTTTAGAACCATATCGGGGAGGGATAACAGCTCTACCCAGTTGTCTGGCATCCCCGGAACCTTTCCACTGACTTTGTAGACCATGATCTGCTTTTTGCATAAGGCTATTATTGTTTCAATGAAGGACAAATAAGGAAAAAGAAAATAAATATATTCTAACCAATATATTCGGTTCCTTATTAAGTACTTATGTCAAAAAATTTAGAGGGAAGATTTGAATTAATGATCACAGTGAAGGCCTTGTTCTAATTGTAAAAAAAAAAATATAAAAATAAATAAATAAAAAAAAAAAATATTTTTTAAAAATCCCCACTTAGAGAAATGAGTTACAATCTCTTCCAATCTAGTTTTTAAATGCTGTAGAGGAGTAGTGCTATAGCTACAGAATTTTCTGGGGAAAGATTCTTAATTCATTGAAGTTTCATTGAGAAAAATAACAGAATATATAAAGACCCAGGAAACAGATAACCCATTATCTTTTCTAAAAAGAAAATATTGAGGATGTAATTTTGCCTACTGAAAGATGAATTTTAAAAACAATATTGTCAATGAGAACTCCCCTAAACCAGTGGTCAGTAAACCGCGGCTCTTTGAACCCTTGAGTGTTCTAACGCCACTTCTTCAAAATAGACTCGCCCAGGCCGAAAACCGACTTCTGCACATGGGCCACAAAGTTTCAATCGCACTGTTCGTGCGTACCTGCACGTGGTATTTTGTGGAAGAGCCACACTCAGGGGCCAAAGAGCCGCATGTGGCTCGCGAGTTGCGGTATGCCGATCACTGCCCTAAACCAATAATTTGAATATTTATAAAATTTAATGTGATAGTTACAATTTTTGATAGAAAATTTACATAATGTGAAACTAATATTCTGACAAAATTGACAATAAAGGTAAAGGAGAGAGTCATCAGAGTTGGTGTGAGGGCTAATTTTTATTTCTCAGAGTGGAGTCAATAAATACCTTGTACATTTTTGCTCCTGAAGTTGATGATTTATGTATGTTATTTAACACTTAAAGATAATTATTAGTGGAACCAACACTAGATCTTCTAATTTATCAGAGAAAGTTGTTATAATGCTGATACTAAACTTTAAAAAGTAGAAAGGAGCTCTGTTGAGCTATAAAAAAAGGAAAAGTTTTAAAGGAGGAAAAGGGGCAAAAGAAGGAAATTATTAGTAAAAGATGCATTGTCTCAGGCTGGGTCACTCTCCTAAGGGGAATGGAAAGATTTTATCTGGTAAATAGAGGCCCAGTGCACGAAATTCGTGCAGGGGTAGGGCCCCTAGGCCTGGCCAGTGATCAAAGCCGATTGGTGCCTTCCGGCTGCCGGCCGTGGCCTTCCTTCGTTCCGCGCCACCCCCTAGTGGTCAATGCATGTCACAGCGAGCGATCGAACTCCTGGTCTCCCGGTCAAACTCGCCAGGGGACACTTTGCATGTTAGCTTTTTATATATATAGATTACCTCACCAGTGCTGACTAGGTAATTCCAGGTTAACTGCTTAAAGGTTAAATTCCTAGGAGTAATTGAGACTGCAATTAGATTAGGATTAAGTCTTGGTTTGCTAATGTGGGGCTTAGCACAAGTGAGTCCATTTTAGGCCTGTTGTCTCTTTTTTAACACTGGAAATAGAAGAAAAGTTTCCCTTTGGTGTTAGTATGCCTTTTACACCCATACTTGGTAATCTCCCTTTTTATGAAAAGGAGAAATAGGTCTCTGGCCCAGAGTCTTCAAGAGATAATAGTATCTGGTTAGAATTTAATATAGCTTACATTGTATTTAGTGACAGCTCTTATGGCAAATGATACTGGTTTTCCATTTATGATAGTGGTATAAAATTTCCTTTTAAAATAATTGCTCTGGCCAGGCAGTTCGGTTAATTAGAGCATTGTCCTGATATGCCAAGGTTTCAGGTTTGACCTCTAGTCAGGGCAAATACAAGATTCAACCAATGAATACATAAATAAGTGGAACAACAAATTGATGTTTCTCTCTAAAATCAATTTTAAAAAGTGAAAGTGATGTTATAAAAAATATTTGAAGAAAAAAGTAAAGTGATTTAGAGAAAAATGTTGAGTAAACAAGATTAAAGATGAGGAGAAACCAAGATGGCGGCATAGGTAAGCACCTAAACTGCTGCCTCGCACAACAATTTCAAAACTACAACTAAAAGACAGAACGGACATCATCCAGAACCACAGGAAAGCTGGCTGAGTGGAAATTCTACAACTAGAAGGAAAGAGAAAAGCTCATGGAGAATCAGAGGAGCTGCAAAGGGCTGAGGTACGGAGACACGCGTGCAGAGAGGAAGGGCAGCTAAGTGCCTGGCTGGCTTTCTCTGGCAGGAGGGAGAAGGAAGCTCTCGACTGCACTGAACCTCAGTTCCGACTGCACTGAACCCCAGTTCTGGGCGAAATCCTGTGGACCCAGGCTCATACGGGGGGAGTCTGGACTGTCAGGTAGAGAAAAAGGCACATGGAGACTCGGGGGAGCCGCGAAGGGCAGGGGTCTGGAGGCGCGCGCACAAGTGCGCGCAGAGAGGACTGACTGCTGAGGTTGCCACTGGCTTTCCCTAGCGGGAGGGAGTCGGAAAGTCCCGACTGCACTGAACCCCAGTTCCGGGCGAGCCCCTGGGGACCCAGGCTTTTACAGGGGGAATCTGGATTGTCAGGTGGAAACTCAGGGGAGCCGCGAAAGGCACAGGTCTAGAGGTGCGTGCGCAAGTGTGCGCAGAGAGGACTGACTGCTGAGTGTGCCACTGGCTTTCTCTAGCTGGAGGGAACCGGAAGCTCCCGACTGCGCTGAACTCCTGTTCCGGGCGAGTTTCTGGGAATCCAGATTCATCAGGGGAGAAACTGGACTGTCTGGCAGCGGGCGAAACTCAAGGGCAGCTTTCTCTCAGAGGTGCTTGCAGCGATTACCACGGACACTGAGACCCAGGGGCCTCATAGGGCAGGGCTGACGGGAAGCCAAGACTGTTTGCTCAGCCCTGAGACTCCGCCCCATCCAAGCTGAGCACAGAGGCTTTTGCAATTTTGCAAGTCTTGTCTCATAAGGCTGTCTCCAGCACAAAAGTTCTCCTGGCATAGACACAGCTGATCCTAATAGCCAACTGGCCTGGAGGTGAATTCCTCCCCGTGATACCAACAACAATCAAGACTTAACTACAACAAGGCTGTACACACAGTCCACAAAGGGGTGCATCAAGAGTGTCCAACTCAGGTAACTGGGGAGGCCAACCCACTGGGCCATATAGGACACTTAGCACACAAAGCTACCCTACCAACTCAGGGAAACAGCAAAAATGCAGAGACAAAGAAACAGATCACAAACAAAAGAAATGGAGAAAAACAAATGACTGGATATAGAGTTCAAAACCACAGTTATAAGGTTTTTCAAGAATTTCCTAGAAAAGGTCGATAAATTTAGTGAGACCCTTGAGGATATGAAAAAGGACCAACTAGAAATTAAACATACACTACTGAAATAAAAAATATTATACAGAGACCCAACAGCAGAGTAGAGGAATGCAAGAATCAAGTCAAAGATCTGAAATACAAAGAAGCAAAAAACACTCAACCGGAAAAGCAAAAAGAAAAAATCCAAAAATTTGAAGATAGTGTAAGGAGCCTCTGGGACAACTTCAAGTGTACCAACATCAGAATTATGGGGGTGCCAGAGGAGAGAAAGAGCAAGATACTGAAAACTTATTTGAAGAAATAATGACTGAAAACTTCCCCCACCTGGTGAAAGAAATAGACTTACAAGTCCAGGAAGCGCACAGAACCCCAAACAAAAGGAATCCAAAGAGGACCACACCAAGACACATCGTAATTAAAATGCCAAGGGAGGCAAAAGACAAAGAGAGAATATTAAAAGCAGCCAGAGAAAAATAGTTAATTACCTACAAGGGAGCACCCATACGACTGTCAGCTGATTTCTCAACAGAAACTATGCAGGCCAGACAGGAGTGGCAAGAAATATTCAAAGTGATGAATAGCAAGTACCTACAACCAAGACTACTCTACCCAGCAAAGTTATCATTTAGAATTGAAGGTCAGGTAAAGAGCTTCACAGATAAGAAAAAGCTAAAGGAGTTCATCACCACCAAACCAGTATTATATGAAATGCTGAAAGGTATTCTTTAAGAAGAGTAAGAAGAAGGAAAGAGTAAAGATAAAAATTATGAACAACAAATACATATCTTATCAACAAGTGAATCTAAAAATCAAGTTAATTAAAAATCTGATGAACAGAATAAACTGGTGAATATAATAGAATCAGGGGCATAGAAAGGGAGTGGACTGATAATTCTCAGGGGGAAAGGGGTGTGGGGGGTGCAGAAAGAGACTGGACAAAAATTGTGAATGAGGGCAGTGGGGGGGGGCAAAGGGTGGGGTGGGAACCGAGTGGAGGGGAGCTATGGGGGAAAAAGGAGAAACAATTGTAATAATCTGAACAATAAAGATTTATTAAATTAAAAAAATATATATCAGCCATCTAACAAAAAGAGTACAGATGATACATGGATAGAACAAGAATCATGGAAATGGTACTGGGATGACCCAAGTTGAAGAAACTGCTCCAGGCAAGTGGGCCTGTGAATACATTCATGGCAATCTGAGGGTTTTCTGCAAGAATGTTTCAATTTTTCACATTTGTGTTTATAATGTTATATAATTATATTCTAGATCATGTGGATAACTATCTTACAATAAAGTGAGGCCATGTAAATTTAGTGCCTACCTTTGTATATACATTTGCTTCCTCACACATTAGTGTCACTTTGTCATGGGCTAATGAGAAAAAAAAGAGAGCTTGATAGGTAAATGATGCATTTGATTCACATAGAAGGCAAGTGATATAACATTCTAAGAAATGCAGGTATATAGAAACTTTTTAATAATGAAGTTATATCCATGCAGATATTCAGCTAATATACAAAGGTTGGCCCTACTAATTATAGACAACATCTATTTTGAATGGTTGGTCTTCATTTAGTACCAGTTATTAAAAATGTTGAGTATCACCTGTATCATTGGTCAAAGAACCTTTGCTGTAGGAGTCAGCACTATATTCATGTTGTGAGCAAGGATTTTTTGTTTTAGCCAGATAATTTTACCTTTTAAAATTAACTGTTAATTTAGATTTCTATTGATTTAAAAATTTTACCTTTATAACAAGGAGACAGAACTGAACCTCACATCACCCTGCTTTGCCCCAGAGGATGGCTGGTTAGCCAGAGATGGGTAAGATTCCTCAGGGAAGGAACAACCTAAGACAGGCACAGTCGTAGAGGGGCCATCAGGAGAGAACTTGGGGGTCAACAGAGGTGGGACACAGACCCTCACCCCCCTAACTTTTCAGGGGCCTGGACCCTCACCCCTTCTGAAGGAAGTCTCCTTCCCCCATGGCTGCTTAACTTCCCATGCCCAGCTCAAATCAGGACCCGGGTAACAGACAGAGACTTGGCCGACAGCAGCTGCCCTCTGACTGCAACAAGAATTGTTTGAGTTGTCTTGAACCCATGGTGTGGGGAAGTGGGTTTTTGATATCTAAATCCAGCCTACCACCAGGAATGCTCAGGACCTACTCAAGAAGGCAAATAATCCTTTCCACTAATATTTACAGGGTAAAATAAGATTGTTGTTAGAGTAATAAATTTGACAGTAAAATAGTAGTCAAGTTTTCAGGCTAATTTAAATTAGCTCATTGAAACAAGCGAATATTCTAGAAAAATTAATAGTACTGGAAAAAAAGCAGTTCCTAAAGTGTTAACTAAAATTTTTATTGGTAGTTCATCTCATGATAAAATTGCATAACATGTAATGAACCTAAAGCAGTTATATTATAGTGCAAAAAATTAAAAATTTAAAGTTATCAAGACTACATTATAAAATTTTCAAAAGCCTCCTAATATTTAAATAAAAAAAAGGGGGGATAGTAGAATATCATGTAAGAAAAAATATCCTGTAAGTAAATTACATCTAGAAAACTTGTACTTTAGAAAATTAATTGTAATGCTAATAGCAAGACACCCATGAAAAACACACATGGTGTCAAAACAAGCCAGAGGAAAATCATCTGGGCAAAAAATGAAAAAGGATCCCAAGTCACATTTGTAGAAAATATTCCTTTATTAACTTTTGGTCGAGAATATGTTTGTATATTTTCAGAAAACAACTCTGAGACCATGTGGATTCCGACAACAGAGAGGAATCGACAGGACTACTCCAGCCATGAAGACAGAAGAGAAGCAGTCCAGAGATGGAAGACGCTGACATCGCCTTGCCATACTAGCAGTCAGCAGCTGTGCGTCACTGCAGGTTGCCCAGGACCAAACCAGAGAGGGTCAGACCTGCATTACCACCATTTGTCCACCATCCAGAACTGAAATATCATTGCTGACATGTGCACATAAGGAACTGTTTGACATTGAAATTGGGTCTCAAAGGAACTGTTGGCCCAGAAAGAAACTCACTGCAGACTGATTCATTTGCCTTTCAGCATAACCATTATTGCTTGTCTCATTTTCGGTTCTTATAAGTGTATTTCTAGTAGCACATGATCTCACTCATCTAGGGGAAATGATGAACAACATAGACTGATGAACAAGAACAGACCCAGAAACAAGGAGGCATGGATCAGACTGTCGGGCCTCAGAGGGAGGGTAGAGGAGGGTGGGGATATAGGGGAGAGATCAACCAAAGGACTTGTGTGCATGCTTATGAGCCTAACCAGTGGTTAAGGACAACAGGGGGGAGGGAGCATGCGTGGGGAGGGGTGTGGGATGGGAATGGGGGGATGAGGACAAATATGTGATACCTTAATCAATAAATAAATTAAAAAAAATTTACCTTTAAGTTAAAAATCTATTTTAGTTTATTGTTTATAAAATCTAGTCTTGTTTCTAAATATTTAACTGCCATTATAAAAAAACTAAGTCAATACTGAAGAGTATCTTCTTTTTATTGAAAGTTGAAGTGTAGAGGTTACATGGGGTATATTCTTTTTTTTTTTTTTAATTCTCATCCTAGGGTATGTTTAGAGAGAGAGAGAGAGAGAGAGAGACAGAGACAGAGACAGAGAGAGAGAGACAGAGAGAGAGAGAGAGAGAGAGAGAAACATAGATGTGAAAGAGAAACATCGATGGGTTGCCTCCCTTAAGTGCCCCAACTGAGATGGAATCTGCAACCTAGGTATTTGCCCTGACCAGGAATCGAACCCACAACCTTTTAGTATATGGGATGACGCTCCAGCCAACCCAGCCACCTGGCCAGGGCTGGGTGTATTCTTTAAAAACACACACACAAAACTATAGTTAAAATCTGTAGGAGTAGGGCTACAGCTTAAGTTTGATTTGTGGGTTTTTAAAAAATATATTTTTATTGATTTCACAGAGGAAGGGAGAGCAAGACAGATAGAAACATCAATGATGAGAGAGAATCATGGATCAGCTGCCTCCTGCATGCCCCACACTGGGACGGAGCCACAACCCCCGCATGTGCTCTGACCAGGAATTGAACTGTGACCTCCTGGTTCATAGGTCGACGCTCAACCACTTGAATAGCTTGAGTTTTTATTCTATATAAGTTTCAACATGTGCATTTCAACATATATAAATTTACCTAAAAAAAAGTAGAAAACAAAAATGAGTAGAGTGGTAGAGAAGGGTAAAGTTATAGATGAAACAAGAATGTCAAAATATTGATGTAGACAGTCCTGAAGTTAAGACTATCAGAAAACAAGTGAGAAGAAAGAAATTGTTGTAGATACTAAGGTTGCCATGAGAAAAAAAACAAACAAACAAAACAACAACAATGTGTAGGGGCAAAGCAAAAATTCTGTTATCAGTTCTCAAGAAGGAGATGGCCTAAAGATAAATCTGGAAAAGTACGTTCTGTGGGCTCAGGTGGCAAAAAAAAAAAAAGAAAGAAAGAAAGAAAGAAAGAAAGAAAGAAAGAAAGAAAGAAAGAAAGAAAGAAAGAAAGAAAGAAAGAAAGAAAGAAAGAAAGAAAGAGAAGGAAGGAAGGAAGGAAGGAAGGAAGGAAGGAAGGAAGGAAAGAAAGAAAGAAAGAAAGAAAGAAAGAAAGAAAGAAAGAAAGAAAGAAAGAAAGAAAGAAAGAAAGAAAGAAAGAAGAGAAAGAAAGAAAGAGCTAATGGGAATATATTCTACCTTGGATTTAGCAATAAACATATACTAAGGGTCCAACTCTTAGTGCAGGGGCTGCAAAAAGTGACCGATACTGTTATTTTTACATTGCTTTTTTGTTTCAAGAAATCCTAACTGTAAATATAAATAGGGTAATGTTAGTTAAATATTAACTACCACTGCATACTGGAATACCTTAAGGTAAATGTTCAAAGGTTGTATTTTGTCCAAACATCATAAATGTGGGGGGTATCTTTTATCAGATAAAGGTGTTTCAGAGGAATTTCTTAGACAAATTAGAATAAAAACACAAGGAAGGCAAAATGTTAGACAATTTATAAACTAAATTATTATGACTGTCTTATATTTCTTTTTTAAAAAAATGTTTTTATTGATTTTAGAGAGGAAGGGAGTTGGGGAGAGATAGAAATATCAATGATGAGAGAGAATCATTGATCGGCTGTCTCCTGCACGCCCCATACTGGGAGTCGATGGAGCCTGAAACTTGGGCATGTGCCTTGACCGGGAATTGAACCAGGGGCCTCTTGGTTCCTGGATCGATGCTCAACTGCTGAGCTACACCCACTGGCCAGGCTGTCTTACATTTAAAAATTATAGAGCAATTAGCAATACAGAATGCTATCTTTTTCACCATTAAGAAACCAGTAGTATACAGAACATAAAGCTTTCATGCCACGTCAGGTCATGTGAGTGATATTTGATCAGTCAGAAACTCAGAAACTTTTACTGAGGACATGGTTTTTCCATGCCTTCTGAATTCTGGGAATAGCCAGGATTCTAAAAGTAGTCTTAGAAGACCTAAATTCCATTCTTTCCCCCGTTTTTGAATCAGACGGACTCACATGGAGCTCAGTCCATGAGAAGTCTTGAATTTATGACCAAGAATTAGGGGAGAGAAAGGTTTCACCTTTTTGTTTTCTTTGTGAACTGTTTTCTTGTACCTAGCCTTCTATTGTTAAAACTACGTGCTAAGTGGTTAGGAAATGTCGTACAGTTTTGTTCATTTTAGTCAGGTACATTGTCTTTACATTGGAGACTTTTCAGAGTTATTGTTAATAATAAGGACAATGAATTACAGACAGACTCACATTTATTTTTTTACTTTTATTTTTGTTAATCCTCATTCGAGGATATTTTTCCATAGATTCTTCAAGAGAGTGGAAGGGAGGGGGAGAGACAGAGAGAAAGAGAGAAACATCAATGTGAGGCACATCAATTGATTGCCTCCTGCTCGTGCCCCAAGCAGGCTGGGGATTGAGCCTGCAACCAAGGTATGTCCTTGACAGGAATTGAACATGGGACCCTTCAGTCAGTGGGTGGACACTTGATCCACTGAGCCAAACCAGCTAGGGCAACATTTATTTTTTAATATTGAAATTTGTTAGCTATCTTAAGGAGTAGAGCTAAGAGAAAGACAAATTTTGTTTTTTAAGTATAGTGTAAATTGACACAGCCTTTTGGGAATCATTTTGGCAATATTTATCATATTTGAAAATGCTTATACTCTGATCTGCAATTCTACTTCTAGGAATCTATTTTTCAAATATAATCATATGCATGCAAAGATGTTCATACATATGTGATATTCTTTGCAATATTGTTAGTTATTTTAAATAATTAGAAGCAATGAAAATTTTCACTGTTTTGTAAAATGTTAAATCATGGTACATGAAACTATGAAATACCATGCAAGATTAAAAAAGAATGAAGTGGATGAAAAATACTGATGTGAAAAAAAAATCTCCAAAATTATCAAGTGAAAAGAGCAAATGAAAAATGGTGAGGGTTTGAAAGGATGAATAGAGAATTGTTATATGGTTATCATGGGCAAGGGGTGGCCTGTGAAGAAAAATAGTTATAACTTTTTAATATTTAATACTTGGAATTTTTCAAAATGAGCATGGATAATTATATATATACACTAGAGGCCCGGTTCATGCACGGGGTAGGGGGGGTGGGGGGGGGGAGGAGGAGACGGGTCCCCTCAGCACAGCCTGCATCCCTCTCACAATCCTGGACCGCTGGCTCCTAATTGCTCACCTGCCTGCCTGCCTGGTCACCCGCAACTGCAACCGCCCCCCCCCGCTGGCCTGGTCACCCCTTACTGCCACCCCTGCCAGCCTGGTCGCCCCCAACTGACTCCCTCTGCTGGCCTGGTTGCCCCCAACTGCCCCCCTCTGCTGGCCTGGTTGCCCCCAACTGCTCCCCCCACTGGCCTAGTCACCCCTCACTGTACCCCCCCTCCAGCCTAATTGCCCCCAACTGCCCCCCCCTGCTGGCTTGGTCATCCTATGCAACCTGCATGTTCAGTCGTTTGGTCGTCCCTCACTAACCCCCCTGCTGTCCTGGTCGTAGGCAGCCATCTTGTGAGGGTGTGAGGATCAATTTGCACATTACCTCTTTATTATATAGGATTAAATATATTATTATGGCCTTTAGAGAGAGGAGAAGAGAGAAATATTGATGTGAGAGATAAACATCACTCAGTTGCCCCCTAGAGGGATGAAGTCGGAGACCTGGGCATATGCCCTGACCTGAATGTAATCTGGGATATTTTTGTGTACAGAAGGATGCTCAAACAACTGAGCCACACCAACCAGGGTTCTCATCATGTTTTTTGTGTAATCAACAGACAACAACAGCAAAACTGTATCAGCTACTTATCTTGCTGATATTTTTAATATCCATCTGGCAATTTACAAGCTGCAACTTAATATTTGGATTTAACATACAAAACAAAATATATTTGACCTTTTGGAATGAGGGACTGAGATCAGATACAGTACTTTAAAGGTACCTGAGATACTTGAAAATTGTTTTTGGCCAATGAGTAAATAAATAAACTGAACCACAGAATCCATTCAACCATGAAGGCTGGAACCTGATTTTCTGGGTACCCCTGCAGTGCTTGACACATAGTAAATAATAAATATTGGCTGAATGATGGGTAGACAGCTTAAATCTTTTTAGTAGCACCCACTTATTTAAAAGCATACCTGTGCGACATTTCTCTCTCATCTTTATAGCTCAATCTGTATTTCTATCTCCCTTCTTCTCTCTCTTAAAATCAATTTTAAAAATTTAAATAAATAAATAAAAGCATACCTGTAACTTGAGCTTCTTGTCACTTGCTTTTCAAATGAGGAAGCAGAGAGGGAGCAGCCCTTCTTTCTGCTTAGAAGGCTAGGAATTTGGTCCAGGACAGAGTTTAGGCAGTGATGGGCAACCTTTTGAGCTTGGTGTGTCAAACTTCGCCAAAAAACGGAGTATAACTCGGGTAGTGTGTCACTTTGAGGAAAAAACATTATTTCACGATATTTATAGTTTAAACAACATAAATGTATAATTGTTATATATAATTATATTTAATAAACCAAAAACTAAATATTTAGTGCTGACACGCGTGTCATAGATTCGCCATCACTGGTTTAGTGGCTCACGTTTTGGTGACCTGTGACTTGAAAACATCATTCCATTTCAGAACTAGATAAAATATAAGAGGGAAAGTTATATATATAATATAATACATAAATTTACATATAATCTACATAAAATTATAGATACACATAATTTTGCTCAAGCTAGAGGAAAAGGCTCTAGTGGCTCTGAATATGGGCAAATCACCGCATTCGTGCCTAAATCTTTATCTGAAAAACGGAAATCACTCTCGCATAGATTTTTGTTGCTTGTTTTTTTTTTTACATGGAGAAAAAAGGAAACTTTTATAAAATGCTGGCATTAGGGTGGTCATTCCATATTGTGCAATGAAAGTTTCCGATACATTAAATCTCAGACTGTGGGGTCGAAAAGCCCCCGGAGACTAAAACTACAAAAAAAATCAAATGTTCCCCAATTCGGTGGTCCCTTCAAACTCCTTCACCTTAAATCGCAACCACACCTAGCGGCCCGGTGCGGGTCCCACAGTCGACTCCCAGCGGGCCACCGGCGGGTCCCCGCACTGGCTTGAGCCCCCGCTGGGGTCCCCGAGCCCGGGCTTCCTCGAACTGCAGCGCCCGGGACTCGGAGGACCACAGCCCACGCCTGGCCTCCGAGCTCGGCCAGGGCCGACCCACCGACAGTCTCGCCCACCCGGGATAATGACACCGCGGTTCGGAGGTTCTCGCGGGACAGTCTCACCTACTCTCCGGAGTCGGGTTCCAAGGCTTCCCCAGCCGGTAGAGGGAGGTAGCCAAGCCAGACGGCCGAACGCGGAGAAGCCGGCGGGAGGGCGGGGCGGCAAGCGGGAGGCACAAGGCGCGCGCTCCCGTGGACACGGGAGGGAGACGGCGGGCGGGGCGCACGCGCGCGCCGGGACCAGGGGCGGGGGGCGGGGTCTTCGGAAGCCCGCAGGCAGAGGGCGCCCTGGAGCCGGGCTGGAGGCCGGCAGGGGGCGTGGCCAGGGGAGGGCGTCCACGCCAGGGGGCGGGGCGGGGCGAGGCGGGGACGCGCTTGCGGGGTGGGGAAGGCGGGGGCGCGGCGGTGGCGGGAGCGTCCCTGGTTTCCGCCCCTGTTTCCCACTCTCCTTCCACCTCCGACCGCCGGGGCTGTGGACAGGCTCCGCTGGCCCGTCCCCCGGAGCCGCCCTGCTGCCGCCGCTCCCTCCCTCCGCTCGCGGTGAGCCCGGCAGTCTCCGCACGGTGCGCTCCCCCCGTCTGGGCCATGGATGGGTAAGTGCTCGGCGGTGCGGCGGTCGTGCGGGGCTGCGCTTGTCCCGCTTCCTTTCGGCTCAGGTCCGGACGCGCCGAGGCCGGCGAGCTGGGTGCGGCACCGGCGGTCGGAGGAGCGGCCCCGGCCGAGCCCAGACGGCCGGGCTTCCGGGCGCCTCCTAGGGGAGCTCGAATTGCGGAGGGGCGGTCCGCCACAGCCTCGCCTTCCCCCCTGGGGGCGCCCCCGTAATATCCGCCCCTCACACCGGGAAGTGGAGGGAAGCCCGGGGGAGCCGCCGGGGCTTGGGGGCCGGCCTCCGCGCCGAGGGTCGGGGAGCCCTGCCCGGCCTCTCGACACTTCCTCTCGGAAAATGGTGCGCGGCGCTGGGGGAGGCGGAGGCGGCGCTCGGGGCGGGCGCCCTCCCGCTCGGGGAGTTGCTGTTTACCGGCGAGGTGGGGCGAGCGCTGGAGCTTCCCCTGGCGGGGAGGCGAGTGGCCGCGGAGAGGCGGACGGCGAGGGCACGCGTCGGTACACGTCTGGGCGGCGACCCGGTCCCGAAGCCAGGGCCCCACGCGGGGGTTCGGCGTGCGGGGGAGCCGGCCGAGGTCCCCGGACTCGTGCTGTGAGCTGTGTTGACGATTGCTGTACACCAGGCGTTTGGAGAACCGTGGACGCCTCCTCCCACCCCCCCCCACCCCCTCCCCGAGAAACTTCGTGAATTCCCTGCCATGTATGCAAAATATTGTATGAGTGCAATTTCCGGGGAGCCTTCAAACGCTAAGTGAATGAGGTCTGTGATCAAAGTAAAAAAGGTTTAGAATTACCGATATAAATGTTTCTCCTGGGGATTCAGGGATATGGGGTGGGACCTGACAGATATTTTAATATTTTTAAGGAAACAACTGGATTAGGATCTTGGTGAATTGAAGGTCGTAGTACGTGTACATCAAGAATTTTTTAAAATTTTCCAGCTCGATCAGCACCTGCCGATCACTCATTTAGGCATTCGAAGCTTTGTTTGGACTTTTACGTGCTTGTGATGATACGATTGCTGTAAAACCCCTCGGTTGTAGAATGTGTAGAACTTGTTTGAAACAGTAAAAGCCGTGTACATGTGGCCATATATAGTCGATGATGGTTGTCATGCTGTGTAAAGACGGTGGGATCTTACAATAATTTTTGCCTTCATTAGATTTCATTTATCCTAGTTTCGTAATATTAAGTCTAAATGATATATTGGGTTAACTCATTTGAATGCATATTGTACACTGTACAGACATTAGACTAAAGTTCAGTTTTACATTTCATTTATGGTTGGATGTCCTTTCAAGTATTTTGTATTTGATGGAAACTTTATTGTTTAATTGAAGCTTCTCTGGGAGATTTGTTGAAAATTCATTTCACATCACCTTATTCAATTACACTTTGTATGTGTGCAAAAATTTGCTATTTTGTGTAATTATGCCACTGGTTTTAGTTAGGAAGGCTGTGAAATTAGTATTTCATTATGTATAGTGAATTGTAAAAACGGTTTGACTTGAGATATGAAAGTAGGTTAGCTTTTTGTATTGGAAAATTTAAAATAGAGGATAATATAGAGGACTGTTGGGTTATGCATTTTGGCTGTTAAATTCTTGGACAACATGAAGTGCAAGCTTACTATTTTGGACAGTGTTTTAAGTTCTGCTCACTCTATATGTGGTTTTAGAGCTAAGAAGGAGTTTAATGATTTAATTAAGGGCAACAAGGTACTGAAAGGTAAGTTCATTTGGGAGATCAAGTAGGTGCATGATTTACTTTGTAACAGGACCAATACCACAGTATATTACATAGTCTTTTTTTCTTTATGCACAAACATCAGTTACTTACCACATTTAAAATTTAGACAAATGAATTTCAAGTTTCAAAAGTCTATAAGGAAAAATAAGTCTACATGGTTATTGTTTAAAACTATTGAATTTGGCCGAAACCGGTTTGGCTCAGTGGATAGAGCGTCGGCCTGCGGACTGAAGGGTCCCAGGTTCGATTCCGGTCAAGGGCATGTACCTTGGTTGCGGGCACATCCCCGGTGGGGGGTGTGCAGGAGGCAGCTGGTCGATGTTTCTCTCTCATCGATGTTTCTAGCTTTCTATCCCTCTCCCTTCCTCTCTGTGAAAAATCAATAAAATATATTTAAAAAAAAAAAAAAAAAAAAAAAAAAACTATTGAATTTGCATCATTGAACAGTCCAGAGTCATAAATTTGTTTACTTTTATTAAGTAATGATGATATTATGGGCTATTAACAACATATAGAACTTACAGTTTTCTTTTAAGGGATATGTAGACAAACTTACGTGAAGACAGTTTCTTTGGAGTTAGAAGAGATGGATTTTTGTTCAGCAGAACTTTATAGGGGTTTTTACACCTTGGTGTTAAGGAATGTGGTTTTGACACAGTGAATTTTGGCTTTCAGGAGGGTAATTACATTTCTACATTTTCCCATAGCCTGAAAAAGATCCTTTTTTCATTATTTTGAGTAGTTAGAAAACAACAAACCACCAGTCAACATCTTTCTAGTTCCTCCTCAAATCCCACTGTCTTGTGTGTGTGTGTGTGTCTACGTGTGTGTGTTCATTTCCTCTTGAGGTAATTTATATTTAAAGTTTTTTCCTAGTTAACTTTTATTTAAATATACAATTTATTTTAAGTTAAATTAACTTACTATTTTTAAAATTTTATATTTGTTTCATATGTATATCATAGTGGTTAGACAATTATATAATTTACAAAGTGATCCTCCAACACAGATTTGATGTGGTAGATTTTATTTAAAAGCTAGTCTTTGAAAAATTTGGTATCTGAAATTTGATGTGTTCTGAGAGATTATCTTAGCTGAATTTTGGTGAGCTCTTTGGGTGGTATATGCAAATTTGCAAAATAGCTACTATTTCTGTAAGTCCACTCTATGGTTTTGTTTCATTTAAAATTTTAGGCTGGTCATTTATACCAGTGATTTAAGAGAATGAACTTGGATGATTTTAATTTTTGGTTTGGATTTATTAAAAAGAGGTAAATGGATAAACATAATCATTTTATTAAAGCACAACTATACTCTCCTAAATACTAAAAGAGAATTTGATTTATTAGTTGTTTCTTACATTTCTATTGAAGCTTTGCTTTTACATCATGCTTTTGCTAGGCTGTCCCATCACTTTTCTTTGTATTAACATTTCACAACTCATCGCATTCTTATTTTTGTTATTTTTATTATAATGCCTTTTCTTTTTTTTTCTTTAATCTTATTATCTGTCTTTTAAAAACTTGTTCTCTAACTTTGTTTTCCATTTTCTCTTTTACTTTTTCCATACAGTGTTGTTACAGATCTTATAGCAGTCGGTTTAAAGGTAGGAATCTTTTACTATCCTTTAATAAGCATTTTTAAATTTTAGTTTTGGCATTTTTTTCCCCCAATGGTGAAATCAGCTCACCTATTCATAAAATGATATGTTTTACTGTGTGATAATAATCTCTTATTTTCACGTAGCTCCATACTAAGTGCTCTTACAGCTATTTTTGGATTTTACATATTTATTAAGAGAGGCCACAATATTATCTTGTGTATCTAAAATGTGAAAAAAAGTTTAGCCCAAAGTTTCACTTGAACCATCATAGTGGGTGTTTATTTTGTTTTGTTTTAGCAGTTAAATGTAACCTAGGTTCAGATTTATTTTGCTATCGTGTCCTTTTTTGTATCTTCTCTTGGGTATGCTTATAAGTAATACAATTATAACAGCAGCTGAAGTTTCTTCAATTTATACTATGTGCCAGCTGCTTTACATGTATTTTCACTAATTATTATAACCGTTCTTCAAGGTAGGTATTAATATTCCCATTTTAGAGATGAAAAAATAGGTTCAGAAAATTTGTATTCAAGGCATAGTGCACCAGAGTTTAAACCCATGTCCTCCTGGCTCCAGAGCCTGGCTCTCACCTTCACCCCCCTCCCCCCCCAGTTATATTAGCTGCCAATAATGAGGATTGAGGATTCTGTCTTAAAGGTGAAGAGCATGAGAGCTGGATAATTAATATTTCACAGTAACGCTTCTTCTAAGTTATAAGTCATTTTAGTTTTATCAAAGTCTTCTCATTTATTTGATTCTAAAGTATAAATCAAGTAAGCAGTGTTCAACAACATGAGGCTTTTACAATATAAATGGGCGTTTTAAGGTAACCTTTAGCAGTTTGGTGTTTGGTATAGCTGAGAACTTGGTTCTAGAATCACTTACAGTTCAGATCAGTGTAGAAAATAGAAAGAAAGAATTCATAGTTTTATTATATGTATTTTATATAACATTGTTACACTACTTTTTACGATCAACTCTCACTAGCAGTTTCCACACTCCCCCCATTTGCATTTATTGGGTCTGTTGGTGGCATTTATATCCTTAAAACCTTAAAAAATAAGCGTAAGTACAGCATACAGCATTTGAGATTAACAGTAGTATGTCCAAGATTACATAATTGGGAGCTATTGCTTATATTATCTTTCGAAGTTGGTGGAGTTACTTTCTTTGGCAAATTTTGAACATATTTTATAACTTGAAAATAAACGGAGGAGCCTCTTTTGGGGGGATGTTTCCCTCAGCCCCCCTTGTTTTTTTCTGATATACCTAAATCATTTTCTCCTTTGGGGATGATAGAGATTAGAAACTGCAGGAAGGAGTATTTAAAGTGAATGTTGTTTTGGTCTTATCAGAAATGTAACTTATGATTCTAGAGTTTGGTAAAAAATGAATACATGAGGCATTTTAAAAACTTAATCATTTTGGATTGAGGAATTATGCTTGAAGGATTGTTATGCCTATTTTCTTGTGGAAAAAAATATATTTTGATGATAACTAGAAGAAAAATTTGAATGTTAGGCACAGGAACTGGATTTGAATACATGATTTGGATTTCTGACTATCTTTTTTGCAGCAAGCACTTTAAAAACAAAGATCAGATCCTACTCTGAAGAAAAGATAAGTTGATTAGTTGATTCACTAGGCAGTCTTTGCTTTTGTAGCCTTAATACTATTAAATAGGTTCAGAAAATTTGTGTTTAAGGCATGGTACTTTGAATACAAGAGATTTCATATATAGAGAGATTTCTCGTAAGATGTCCTTCTTCCTTGGTTCCCGTCAAAGAAAGTTTAGTTACCAAGTAATAGGCCAATAAGACTCATATTTTATCTAGATTACTAGAGGCCCGGTACACAAAATTAGTGCACTGGGCGGGGGGCGGGGGGGGGGGTGTCCCCTCAGCCCAGCCTGTGCCCTCTTGCAGTCCAGAAGCCCTCAGGGAGTGCCCGACTGCCATGAGGTGGGAGAGGCTCCCGCCACTGCCTCTGCACTTGCCAGCTGTGAGCCCAGCTCAGGGCTTCTGGCTGAGTGGCACTCTCCCTGTGGGAGTGCACTGACCACCAGGGGGCAGCTCCTGCATTGAGCATCTTCCCCCTGGTGGTCGGTGCGCATCATAGCGACCAGTTGTTCTGTTCAATCTGCATACTAACCTTTTATTATATAGGCTATAAACCAAAATTAGTGAATTTAAATAAGTCTTTAAAATGTCGGTTATTTATCTTCCTCTATTTGCTGTCTGAATATAATGACTAAACAAATAGTTTTAGCTGGTGCCAAGAGAGGATTCCATATGTTGTTTCATAGGGGTCAAGAGTTTGGGATCCTTGCTCATACTTGATATTGCCAGTCTTTACATTAGCCATTCTAGTGGGTGTAACTAGAATTTGCGTTGACCTTTCATGCTTGTACCCTTTCATGTGATCATTAACCATTCACTTATCATTTTTCTGTGAATGTTAAGTCTTTTGCCTATTCTTTTCAAGTAGGTTTCTTGTAGATAACATATAGGGTAGGTCTTTTCTAAGTCACTCTGACAATCTCTTTTAGTTGGTATATGTAGACCACGCTTCAGGGTATGATTAATTTAGTTGGATTAATATTTACCTTTTACATAACTGTTTCTATTTATTGACTTGTTTTTTATTTTCTTCCTCTTATTAATTTTTTTGCCTTCTGGTTTTTATTGAGTATATGATTTTTTATCCTCTCTTAGCTTATTAATTATACTTCCTTTAAGCATTGTTTAGTGGTAGTGCTTTACATTTTAGTGGTTGCAATATACATTTATAACTCATTTAAGTCCACTTTCAAGAAATAAACACTATATTGCTTTGTGTGTAGTGTAGGTACAATACTTTAGAGCATTTCCAATGTCTTCTTCTTGTCCTTTATGATATTGTTATTCGTCATTTCACTTAATCATATGCAATAATCACCTAATACATTGTTAATATTATTGCATTAAATGAAGTTATCTTTTATTTTTTTTATTTATTTTTTTTTTTAAATATATTTTATTGATTTTTTACAGAGAGGAAGGGAGAGGGATAGAGAGTTAGAAACATCGATGAGAGAGAAACATTGATCAGCTGCCTCCTGCACGCCCCCTACTGGGGATGTGCCCGCAACCAAGATACATGCCCTTGACCGGAATCGAACCCGGGACCCTTCAGTCCGCAGGCCGACGCTCTATCCACTGAGCCACACCGGTCAGGGCATGAAGTTATCTTTTAGATCATTTAGGAATAAGTATAAAATAATTTATTTTACTTTCATTTATTTCTTCTCCAACAGTCTTTCTTTCCTCATGTAGATCCAAGTTTTTTATTTATATACTTTTGCTTCTCTCCAAAGCATTTTTTAAAACGTGTCTTGCAGAATCTACTAACAATAAATTCCCTTGGTTTTTTGTCTGAGAAAGGCTTTATTCCTCCTTTACTTTTTTTTCATTTTAATTTCTTTATTGATTGAGGTATTACATATTTGTCCTCATCCCCCATTACCTTCCCAACCCCCCCACCCACCCCCGCCGCCCCACTCATGCCCCCACCCCCCTGTTGTCTGTGTCCATTGGTTAGGCTTATATGCATGCATACAAGTCCTTTGGTTGATCTCTCCCCTATCTTCCCTCTGAGGTTTGACAGTCTGATAGATGCTTCCCTGTCTCTGGATCTGCTTTTGTTTGAAGGATACTTTTTATATAGATTCTAGGTTGGTGGGTGTTTTTGTTTTGTTCTCCCTTAAGATTAACTTGAAATATTTCACTCCACTTTCTTCCTGCTTGTATGGTTCCTGATGAGAGAGAAACATTTATAATTCTTATCTATATTCCTCTATAGATACAGTGGTTTTTCCCCCAAGACTTTTCTCTTTGTTTTTAGTTTCCTGAAATTTGAATATGCTTTAAATAAGTTTAAAATTTATTGGGGTGACATTGGTTAATAGGATCATATATGTTTCAAGTTTACATCTCAATACAAGATCTGTATATTGCACTCTGTGCCCACCACCGAAAGTTAACCTTTGGGTGGTGGGCACACAAAAATGTATCCCATTTTTCTTCACTAATGTAACTGGTATTTTATTGTCAATATGTAAAATACATTGCATATTGACTTTGTAACTTATGATATAGCTATGTCATTAGTTTTCTTAATTTCTTAGAATTTTTATGTACATGATCATGCATCTATGAATATTATTTTATTTCTTCCTATCAATCTGAATGAGTTATTTTATTTCTTGCCTTAATGTACTATTTAGGACCTCCAGTATAATGCTGATAGAGATGATAACATCCTTAATCTCATTCCTGCTTTGAAGGGAAAGTAGTCTTTGTTAGTTGTACATTTTTCTTAGATGCCTTTTTTCAGGTTCAGAAAATTCTTTTCTATATCTCATTTGTTATTTTTGGGTATCATGAATGGACGTTGAATTTGGATCTTTCATGATTTGTATATTTTAGCTAAGTTGTTATGGGCATAAAGTTGTTCACAATATTTCCTTATTTTTAATTTCCCTTTGATCTGGAATGATTCTATATTTTTAGTCCTGACATTGGTAATGTGTGTAGTTCCCTCCCCCCGCTCCCCCACCCATTGGTTCTAGCTAGAGGCTTTTCAGTATTACTGATCTCTTTAAAAGCCAATTTTTGGTTTTACTTCTGTATTGGTTGATTCTTCTATTTAATCAGTTTCACTCTTTATTATTTCCTTCCTATTTATGTTGGGTTTAATTTGTTTTTCTTTTTTTCTTTTTAAAAAATATATATTTTATTGATTTTTTTACAGAGAGGGAGGGAGAGGGATAGAGAGTTAGAAACATCGATGAGAGAGAAACATCTCTCAGCTGCCTCCTGCACATCCCCCATTGGGGATGTGCCCGCAACCAAGGTACATGCCCTTGACTGGAATCGAACCTGGGACCCCTCAGTCCGACGCTCTATCCACTGAGCCAAACGGGTCAGGGCATTAATTTGTTTTTCTTGACTTGAATTTTTGTTGTTGTTGTTTTGTTTTACAGCCTAAAACAACATTTATTATTGTTAAGATTTAGCTAACGTTTTCTGTGAGTCAGGAATATGGGCCTGCCATCGGTGGGTCCTCTGGCTCTGGGGCTAAGGCTGCTATCAAGGTATTAGTAGATGTTGCTGTCATCTTCTGGGGACGAAATCTACTTCCAAGCTCACTCAGATGGTTATGGCAGAATTATTTACTAAGTCAAATGATTAATTATGAAGGTAATTTATGAAGATAGAATTTTTAGACATGCATAGCCCTAGAACGTTTACTTTCTGTTTACCATCATTTAGGTAGTTGTTTTAAGGATGTACTCCTGTGAACTAAGAACAAGACAGACAGAACTATAATACCTAAATAAAAAAAAGTGGGGAAAAAAAAATTGAGCCAATCCAGAATAATAATGAAAAGATGACTCAACAGCTCTTCTGAAGGCCTAGAAAGCATTCTAGATTGACACAGGAGGAAAGAGGGTTTTAGGAAGGAGATCTTGGGAAGAAAAATAGGGACTAGATAGAATGAATGGTGTCATGAAGATTTGGGTAAAATTTGATGTCATAATAAAGGACAATAGTGTGAGGAAAGTAACGGCCGTTAGAAATCTCATGGAAAGCAAAACTGAAAAAAGAAAATCATGGTCTAACTAGGAACGAAATTAGAATGTGTCATGATGTTAAGGAATCATGGATATAGTACAGCCCTGGCCAGGGTGGCTCTGTTTGTTGAGCCTCATCTCATTCACCCAAAAGGTCACTCATTGGTTTGATTTTATATCCAGGCATAAGCCCAGGTGACAGGTTCAGTCCCCAATTGGGGTGTGTGCAAGAGGCAGCTGATTAGTGTTTCCCTCTCCCTCTCTAAAAATCAATATAAACATTAAATAAAAGAAATTGAAAGAATTCATTTGATCTTGATTCTAGGAACAATCTTTTTCAAGTGGGCCTAAGGCTGTGACAGACCATAGAGTAAAAAATGAAGTATGTCGGGGTTGCATTTCCTTACATAGTGATAACAATGTAAATGTTTATTAGTTTTCCACTTTGAGTCAACCTTTGGACAGGACACAAATGGACAAAGCCCAGAATACTGTTGTTGCAGGGCAGAATGTAATAACCATAAAAAAATAAAATCACAGAGGGAGGAGAGACAAAGGCAGAGAACAGATTACTAGCACTAATAGCTTTGTCGTTCAAAATGGAGAATCAAGAAATAATTTCATATTGACAAAATAAGCAATAAACTGTAAGTATAGTATTTAAAGTTCAAAGGTTTATAATAAATAAAAGCATAATATGCAAATTGACCGAACAGCAGAACGATTGTCCGACGACCTTCTGGATGACCATGCTGTGACATGCACTGGTGCCAGGCAAGCCAAGGCGGGTGCGATGCGATTGGTCAGGGGGCCCTGCCATCACCCCATGATTGCCTCTGCGAGGTGATCCATGCGGGGCTCTGTGATCGATTGCCCCAAAGAGGGAGGCCCAGGCCACCAGCCTGCAGGTTGATCGGTCAGGGGGGCTCCGCGATTGCCCCAAAGAGGGAGGCCCAGGCCACCCTCTGCGTGGTGATAGATCGTGGAACCCTGGCCAGGTGGTCAGGGCCTCCCTCTACTGGGTGATTGATCGCGGAGCCCCCCCAATTGATTGCCCCAAAGAGGGAGGCCCAGGCTACCTGGCCTGCAGCACTGCGGCGGGTGGCCAGGGACTCCCGGCTGGTGGCCACGGAGGGAGGCCCAGGCCACCTGGCTGGTGGTGCTGTGTCAGGTGGGTGGGGCCTCCCTCTGCTGGGTGATCAGTCTGGGGGCCCCACAATCAGTTGCCCCACAGAGGGAGGCCCAGGCCACCAGCCAGTGACACTGGCCTGTGTGAAGGGCCACCAATGATTGCCCCTCAGAGGGAGGCCCAGGCCAGCCAAGCGATTGCACTCCAAGCCTGTCATCCCTCTGTGGGTGACCGGTGATGGGGGGAGTGGGGCGAGGGGGTAGCACCACACAGATGGCAAGCAGTGACAGCGGCAGGGGTAGGGCCAGCTGCCAGCAGCCTGGGGAAGGAAAGCCCTGATAGGCCCTGATCCCCAGCCAGGCCTAGGGACCCTACCCGAGAGGTCTCGGATTGCGAGAGGGTGCAGGCTGGGCTGAGGACCACCCGCATCCCCCCACATGAATTTCATGCACCAGGACTCTAGTACTCACAGAAGAATTAAAATTACTAGCACATATTTCAAACAGAGAGGACAGAAAAAAGGAAGTGTAAGATAAGTTTTAAAGTTTTCACACTAGAGATTAGTTTATTTTTAAAGTTGATAACCCAGAAGTAGTGTTATACGCATATATTTGGGTTATGGAGATAACCATTGGATAATTAAGATTGTGTAAAGATTTGGATATGAGTGGAGAGACTTGCTTTTATCAAATAAACTCCTTTGTAACATTTGATGTGCTATAGTATGTGTATTTGATAAAAATAAAAATTAAATTAATAAGTAAGTTAAAAGAACAGAAGTAATTCAACAAAAAGTAAGTTTAACTGTGTATATAGAGAACTTTTGTTTCTAGTGTTATTCCCACAGGTAGCAATTTTAATCAGTTTTTTTGCTTACCTTTACTTTTTTGTTTACCTGTCTAGTACCTTTTTAAGGCAAATATACATATTTTTTCTTCCAATTCTAATACAAAAGGCAGCATATTTATACTGGTCTACATTTGGATATTTTTCACTAACACATAAGGAATCTTCCTCAAAATACCCCCATTCTAATTTTTAACAGCTGCAAAATATTTTGTGGTTAACGAAGTTATTTATTAGTTCCTCTATTGATGGGCTCTTAAATTATTATTTCCAGTATTCTAATAAAGTTTCTTATGAATAATCGTGTTCATCTGTCATTTTACATATATGTTGGTGTATTTGGGAAGTAGAGTCCCAGCATGGGATTGCTATATCAAAGATTAAAGGTGTTTCTAGGTAAACAATGACAGATATACCTCCACTAGGTTAGTACTATTTTGCGCAGCACAGTTTTTGTCAAGATTGTCCTGTTGAACTTTTGTTTTTCTTCCAGGCTTATTGGTGAGAAATGCTATCTCATTTTAGTTGCTTTTTTTTTTTTTTTATGGGTGATATAGAGCATATTTTTATATCTTTAAAGGATATTTTTAATTTCTTGTCTTTGGGATGTAGGTTCTTATTTTTTATTTTTCTGTTGGCTGTCTTTTTCTTTTCAGCTTTTAGAAGCTTTTTATAAATTAGGGAGGGAAAGTTTGCCTCTATAGTGAATTGCAGATATTTTCCCCAGTATGTCATTTGACTTGCTTATGAAATGTTCTGCCATGTAGGTGTTTGATTTTTGGATAATTGAGTTTAGTAGTAGTAGTATAGCTCTAGATTTAGAGTCACATGCTCTCCCATTCAAGGTTATGAAGGAACTCACTGATGTTTTCTTAATACTTGTATGATTATTTTTCACATATAGGTCTTTTGTTTTTAATCTTTATTGTTGAAAGTATTACATAGGTCCCTTTTTCTCCCACTGGCCCCTTATTGCCCGCTGCTATCTTCCACCCCCACCCCCCACCCCCCCACCCCCGCTTCCACCACCCTATTGTCTTGTGTCCATGGGTTATGCATATATGCATACAAGTTATTTGGTTTTTCTGTTCCCACCCACCCCCGCCTTCCCTCTAAGATTTCAGTCTCATTTAGATCTTGATTTATTTGGGTTTTATCCTAGTGTGTGGTGTGAGAAATGGAGTCAACTGTATATTTTTCCAAATGGCTACCCAGTTGTCCAAATAACAGTTAATTATAAAGTTTATTTTCTCCACTTGTTAATTGATGATATACTCTGGTACTTTAGCTGTTGCTAATGTAGCATCATGACCTTGGGTATAAAACTGCTTATTCTGTCAGTTCACCTGAGAGAGAACACTAGACAGAGAGGGGAAACTTCCTTTTAAATAATAATCTATGTTAAGTCCTTTATGTATATCGTTGCCTGGAATCCTCACAACAACACTATGAGAAGATGTTTGTATTTTTCCCATTTCAGATGTGGAAACTGCGAGACAAAGATAGCAAGTGACTTATCCATCACATAGTAAGAAGTAGAGCCAGGATTTGAATCCTGAAGGTGTGGTGTGACTCCTGAAGCTGTGCCATTTAACCTTGCAGCACTGTGTCCTATCTCTGATCTTCTGGAGCAGCAGGGAGCCTCCAGTGTTTCACTCTTTCGAATTCTTTGCTAATGCAGCAGCACCAGCAACAGCATGGCTGTGGAAATGGAATCTTAACTAAACAAGTGTGTCTAGGTTCCAATCTTACCAGAGAGCTGCAAAAAATAAATAAGTAAGTAAATAAAGACTAGCTTAGCCATTTGAGCTTGGCAAGTGCAGAAAATAGTTAATGTATCAGGCTGGAGACTCTCCTTAGAAAAACTGCTTTTAACTTTGCAATGTTGGCCCTTGGTTGGAATACAGTTTCTTACAATGATAAGTAAGAGTGGCTCATTGTGCCTAGACTGTGTAAATAGTGTGGTTTATACTTTCTTTCTAGGAGTCTGGAAATTTGGTACATGCTTGGCAGGGAGTGTCTTATGTGACCAGCCCCCAATAAAAACCCTGGGCAGTGAGTCTCCAATGACCTTTTCTAGTAGATACCATTTCCACATGTGTTATCACAAGTCATTGCTGGAGGAATTAAGTGTATCCCATGTTCACTGGGAGAGAACTCTTTGAAGCTTATACCTGGTTTCCTCTGACTTCCCCCATATGCCTTTCTCTTTTTACTGATTTAGCTTTGTATCCTTCCACTGTAATAAGTCTTAGAACACAACTATATGCTAGGTTCCGAGAGTGCTTTTTAGAATATTATTGAACCTGGTGGTGGTCTTTAGACTAATTCTAGTCACTGACACTAACATGTTTGTTATGATTTGGGCAGTCGGGGATGTGTCTGTGCATGTGAAGCGGTGGAGAGAGGGAGAGAATAAATGAATGTATACAGAATATGAGAGCTCTATAACTTTGGGAGGTTAGGAGCCAGAGTAGCTGGGACTAACAGGAGAGGAGAGTTTTCTTCTTTACATGCAGATGAAATACTGGCAGATTAACTGGTTTTCTACTCAGTCACTTTTGCAGATCGGAACTTCATTCAGCAGCTATACTGCTAGTGATGACATGTTGGAGCAATAGCATCAACAGCCAAGGAGCAGTAGTAGCTGAAGAGAATCAACCTTTTAGACTAAGTTAGCACTCCTGAGATTTCAGAATTTGTCATTCAAGAAAGGACTTTTGCTTAAGAAAATAAGACATTCTTTCTTGGGTGAAAGAAGAAATAGCCAAATAAATAATTAGTCATAGGTTTCAACACCTTTCTCAGTTATTCATAGAATAAGTAGACAGAACATCAACATTCTGTTCACCAGCTCCCCTCCAGATTAAAAAAAAGGGGGGGCGGATTTTATCCGTATCCTGCTAGGTATCAGTATACAAGAAGTTATTTTAAAAGGAAACTCTGCATATCTATAATAATAAAAGCGTAATATGCTAATTAGACTGGACATCCTTTCAGATGTCCTTCTGGACGAAGCTGGGGCTGCGAGGGAAGCCTGGGTCCCAGGTGCCTGCCAGCAGCTGGAGGAAAGCCCAGGTCCTGGGTGCCTGCTGGTGGCCGGAGGGAAGCCTGGATCCCTGGTGCCAGAGGGAATCTGGTGCTGGCAGCCAGGGGAAGGAAGGTCTACTCTTGCATGATTTTCGTGCATCGGGCCTCTGGTCTATTATAACATTAGACCAATTTTGCAGGATATCTAATCTAATTCCCTAGGGCAAGCAGGTAATAAGTGATGGGGCTAGATTGAAATAAATGTTTGTTTCTAAAGCCTATGCTCTATTTTTTTGCACCCTGGTTTATTCCCTTAGCTTTATAGTGTTTTTTTTTTTTTTAATTTTTATTGATTTCAGAGAGGAGGGGGAGGGAGAGAGAGATAGAAACATCAATGATGAGAGAATCATTGACTTGATGCCTCTTGCCCTGCAATCTGGGAATGTACCCTGATGGGGAATTGAACCGCAACCTCCTGGTTCATATGTCAATGCTTCACCAGTGAGCCATGCTGGCTGGGCTATAGTTATTTATTTTTTAAGCAAAAGAACCCTTTGAACATTGATTACATAGAAAACATTGTAGTAGGTTCTGTAGAGGAGGATATAAAGGTGAATAATTAGGAGACCATAATCAACAAGTGTATATAGTATGGTGAAACTGTGTAGTATCATTTTTATTTCTGTTTATGGAAAAACATAGTTAACAGCAGGATGAACATGTTTTCTGTTCTGGAAGTGTTCACAAAGGTTCACTAGACTATCTGCTAGAATTATAAAGGGGCAAACTATCTTGGTTTAAATTTCAGTATTTAAGATACTTTTCTTTTAAAAAATGATAGTTATAGGATCATGGAAAACTAGAGGCCCAGTGCATGAGATTCATGCACTCGGGAGGGTTCCTCAGCCTGACCTGCACCCTCTAGCAGTCCAGGAGCCCTAGGGGGATGTCCGACTGACGGCTTAGGCCTGTTCCCTGTAGGAGTGGGCCTAAGCTGTTAGTCGGACATCCTTAGTGCTATGGCGGAGGCAGGAGAGGCTCCCACCACTGCCACTGTGCTTGCCAGCTGTGAGTCCGGCTTCTGGCTAAGCAGTGCTTCCCCTGTAGGAGTGCACTGACCACCAGGGGGCAGCTCCTGTGTTGAGTGTCTGCCCCCTGGTGGTCAGTGCACATCATAGCGACTGGTCATTCCACCATTCGGTCTATTTGCATATTAGCCTTTTATTATATAGGATTGTGAAGTATTGCCCTAGCTGGTTTGGCTCAGTGGCTAGAGCGTCGGCCTGCGGACTGAAGGGTCCCTGGTTCGATTCCAGTCAAAGGTACATGCCCGGGTTGCAGGCTTGACCCCTGGTAGGGGGCGTGCAGGAGGTAGCTGATCAGTGATTCTCTCTCATCATTGATATTTCTCTCTCTGTCTCCCTCTACCTTCCTCTCTGAACTCAATAAAAATCTATTTGGAAAAAAAAAATTGTGAAGTATTTTTGATAATCTCTTTTTTATACTTACAGTATCTTGATAGACTAAGACAAATTATCGTATTCTTGAGTTTTATGTCCATTTTAGGTATGATCTGAAATTTAACCATGAGTTAATGGTTTATTTTCAGAATCTTTCTTACATGTTATTTTAGTGGCTATTTCTCAGTTGTGTGGCTTGCCTTTTATCATATTAATAATCTCACTTTAATGTTAAATAAAACCACTTCCCATCAAATTTGATAATGAAATGCTTTATTTGTGCTGCTTAATTACAGTATTCCTTTGCTTTGTTGGCCCTGTATATTTAATTATTCTTCAGCAGGAGAGAGCTTCAATAATTGATACTTGAGGCAGTGAAGCTGATTGGTGTGTTGATTTAGCCAGAGAGCTAACATGTCCACAGAACAACTGCTGTACTTGTGTAAATTTACGACATGTTTCTAAGGAGACTGTTGACCTAGCATTGTTCATGCACTTTCCCTCTCACCCCCACCCCCATGATGTCTTTATTATTTGGCTTGTTAAAGCCTTTTATATAATGGTAATTTGTTGACCTGTGGTACAGTTTTTTTTCTCTCTCTCTTTTTAGCAATTTCCTTCTCTTGGTCATCTACAGTCACTCATCCAACAAGATTTTTTCTTTCTTTTTTTTTTTTAATGCTTTCATTCTGCTTATTTTCCATCTCTTAAACCATGATCTCTTACAGCAGACTTAGGAGAGAGGTACTTAACTTTACCTAGGTCTGCATTGCTCTTCCTGTACTATAATGGAAAATTACCTTTCAGACACTTTTTGCTTATCTATGAAGGGATGCCTTCTGGACCACCATTGTATAGAAGGACAGTGAGAGGTGATAGTGTAAGATAGGGATGAGCTCTGAGAATGAACTTTGGTATTTGACAGCTTGATCAATCTTTTCTGCTCTTGAGGGTTGAACATAGGTGTTGGTAATGACTGTTCTAGGTTAGCAAGAAATCTCTCAAGGAATCCTCTGGCTCAGAATGATCTATCCCATCATAGTTTTGTGTGTGTGTGTGTGTGTGTGTGTGTGTGTGTGTGTGTGTGTGTGTTGTTGTTGTTGTTGTTTTTTAACTTTTATTTTGAAAAAATAAGAGTTTCACAGCATGTTGTAAAGATACTATATAGGGAAGTATTGTGTACTCTTCACCATTTCCCCCAATTAAAATGGTTACATCCTAATATATAAAAACCCAGGGTCCATAACGTGCAAAATGACCGAAGGCTTGACCGACTAGAAGTCAGTCCTGGAGTCAATGCTGGATTGCCGTGGTGACCCAGCACTGACTGTCGCCGGTGCGGGCACGGCGACCCAGCACTGACTGCCGAGGGGGCTGCGGATCAGGCCCGGAGAGGCCCGAAGAGAGAGGCAGGGTCTGATCCGAAGCCTCCATGGCAGCTGTTGATCAGCCGTTGCCTCTCTCTTTCTCTCCGTGCTTCGTCAGCAGCCACACCTCTGTTTCTCTCCAGGCCTCAGCGGAGGCTGCTAATCAGCCCCACCTCTCTGCTCAGGCCCGGAGATAGACCTGGAGATGCTGACTGGCATAGAAACTGACCAATCAGAACCAAATTGGCTGTCAGAGGAGGGCAGTTGGGGGTGAGATCAGGCCAGCAGTGGAGGGCAGTTAGGGGTGATCAGGCCAGCAAGGGAAGAGCAGTTAGGGGGATCAGGCAGGCAGAGGCAGTTGGGAGCAAGATCAGGCTGGCGGGGGAGAGCAGTTGGGGGCTAGATCAGGCTGGCAGGGGAGGGCAGTTAGGGGCAAGCAGGCAGGCAGGCAGGCAGAGAGGTTAGGGGAAATCAGGCAGGCAGGCAGAGAGGTTAGGGGCAATCAGGCAGATAGGCAGAGAGGTTAGGGCAATCAGGCAGGCAGGCAGAGGCAGCTAGGGGCGATCAGGCAGGCAGGCAGGTGAGTGGTTAGGAGCCAGTGGTCCCAGATTGTGAGAGGGATCCCCCCTGTGGGATCGGGCCTGAACTGGCAGTTGGACATCCCCCAAGGGGTCCCCGATTGGAGAGGGTACAGGCTGGGCTGAGGGAACCCCCTGCCATGCACGAATTTCATGCACCGGGCCACTAGTCTTAATTATAATACACTATCAAAACAATCATATTGACATTGATTCAGTGCCTTTGCATAGTTCTGTTTCATCTCATTGCTTGTGTAGATTCATGTAACTGTCATCACAATTAAGATATAGAACTAATTCATTACCACAAATATCTCCCTAATGGTACCCTTTTATAATCATATACCCATTCTTCCCACAACCATCTCTGCCCTTTGGCAACCATTGGTCTGTTTATTATCTATAATTTATCATTTTGAGAATGTTATATAAATGCAGTCATAGAACATGTTTTTGTTTTGAGCATATGATCTTTTGATATTGATATGTACGATTAGGTTTTGTTTTTGTTTTTTTAAATTTCAATTGCAGTTTACATTCAATATTATTTTGTATTAGTTTCAGGTGTACAGCATACTGTAGTTTAGTTTTTTTAAAAACCATGAAACTGTTTCCAGTGTTATTTTCCATTCCTATCAGTAATACATGAGAGATCCAGTTTCTTGCACATCCTTGCCTACATTTGATAGTCATTTTTAATTTTAATTGATTAAGTATGTGGTGATATGGTGCTATCATGATCTTAATTTTCATTTGAAGTGATCTTTTTGTGGTTTTAATTTGCATATCCTTTAATGACTAATGATGCTGAGCATCTTTTAATATGCTTATTGGTCATTTGTACATCTTGTTTTGGAGAAATATCTGTTCAAATCGTTGCCTTTTTAAAAATTGGGTTGTCTTAATTATTGAGTTTCAAGAATTTATATGTTCTGAATACTAGTCCCTTGTAAGTTACAAGATTTGCAAATATCTTCTCTAAATATCTGGCTTATCTTTTAATTTTCTTGATGGCATCCTTTGCAGTACAATAGATTTTATTTTTTATGAAGTATAATTTATCTGTTTATCTTTTTTTCCTTTGTCACTTGTGCTTTTGGTGTTAAAAAACCATTTCTGCAACCCAAATCCATGAACATTTACCTCTGTGTTTCCTTCTGAGAGTTTTATAGTTTTACATTTAGGTATAAACTTTTTTGAGTTAATTTTTGTATGTGGTGTGAGGAAGGTGTACAACTTCCATCTTTTGCATTTAGATATATAGTTTAGATGTATAATTTAGTTTTGGCTATATTTTTGAACTCTCTTTAAATGCAATAATAGCATGCATTCCTTTTTAAAAATATATATTTTTAATCATTTGAGGGAGGGAGGGAGAGGAGAGAGAGAGAGAGAGAAACATCAGTGATGAGAGCGTATCATTGATTGGCTGCCTCCTGCATGCCCCCCCACTGGGGATCGAGCCTGCAACTTGGGCATGTGCCCTGACCTCCTGGTTCATACATAGGTCGATGCTCAATCACTGAGCCATGCCGGCTGGGCATTCTTTTGTGACTTTTATGTTTGTTAGATGCATTTATGTTATTGTGTAGAGCAACAGTAGTTCATTCTAATTGCTATAAATTGTTGAATACTTTACAAAAATTTATTCACCTATTTTATACTTCATGCCATTAGGTTGTTTCCAGTTGGCTAGTAGAAATAATGCTGCTGAGAACATTGTCAGATGTTTATGTGCACATAAGCAGGCAATCTCTTATGTGTATCCATAGGAGTACAAAAAATGCATAGGGATCCTAGGATATTCATATAATAAAATTTAGTAGATTGGGTCATTTTTCCAAAGTTGTCCCAGTTTACACTCCCTCTAGCAATATGCAATAGTTCTGTCGCTTTACATTTTTATCAACACTTGATATTTCAGTCTTTTAATATCCTATTATTTCATTGTGGTTTAAACTTGCATTTCCCTGATGACCAAAGAGGTTAGGCATTTTTTTGGTATACGTTTTTGGATATGGTATTAGTCATTTCAATGTGGCTGAGAAAAATACACTTATTTACTTACTATGTTGGTGGTCCTTACGTAGCTATACATGTTTTTGTTCTAGGAATCATGCTGAAAGAGCAGCCCCTGTTTAGGATATATTCTTGTTTCAGAGGGAAAGGGGAAAAACTAGTAGAAAACTACTACTATCTTTCGAAGATTCTGTTTGGATTTAGTGTAGGTTCATGTACATTCATATTCCATAGGCCAAGGCATATCTTAAAACCATACTCAGTGTCAGTAGACCAGGGAGGTGTCCTCCTTTCGCAGGAGGCATTAAAAGTCACATGGCCATGGTTGGGGATGAATAGTTTTTTCACAGAAAAAGCAGAGGGCACAAATACTCTGGAATAGTAATAAAGTCTACCATCTTATTTCTGAGGTGCTTGTTCAATTTTCTTGTCATGTTCTGTTATTCTTGACTGTTTCTTATTAATTCCTTGTGGGGAGTTTTTCCTCCTTTTTTCTTTTTCTTAGTAAGTTGTGGATATAAATCTTTTGTTGGTTATATATAGTGAAGATATTTATTCTCTATGACTTGCCTTTTTAATCTGCTAATGATGTCTTTTGTTAAATAAAATGTTTTAAAGTTGAGATGTATTTGACATTTTAGTTTCAGATTAGGTATACAATATAATGATTCAATATTTGTATATTATTGTAAATGAAATTCTGAATTTCATTGTTGTCTAGTTTACTGATATTTTCCTTTATAATTGTGTTTTTGTTTCTTGTTTAATAAATCTTTCCCTACTCTAATATTATGAAGATAGCTATTTTCATTATTTTTTAGAGTCTTTATTATTTTGCTTTTTACACTTCAATTTGTAAACCACCTAGAATTACTGTTTAGTTGACATTTTAACATACTCCTTTAAGTCTAGAAAAGAGCTAAAATGATCTCTAAGTGGTTTCTAAGATCAAATTAACTCAATTTACATATAGAAACATTGATACTAAATTCACATATGTATAGAAGGTATATCTGTTTCCTAATATAAAAACATGTTAGGCATGTTTAAAATTTTTACTACATTTAAAACTGCAAAAATTCACCTTTCCATATCCGTAGGTAGTCAGTAAACAACTATCTTTGGCTACCAATATCACTATTTCTCCGATGTTATCAGGAATACCTATGCTTTAAGTGAGGCTATAATTTCCATCTTTCTGAAATTTAAGAGTTTCAGTTTTATTTCATCTTACAAGCTTACTTAATTTCTTTCTCTTGTCCCAAGCTGTCTCTATAAACTTCTGGTGAAAGAACCAAAGGGAATAATTTCTAGATGTGTAGTACAGAAATTGTTTAAATAATTGTATTTCTATTAAACAAAAACATTAGTAGTTTGCCTTTCTTCAGCAAAGACTGAAGTTGTTCCTTGCAGAAGAGGTACCTACATCTAAACATTAAATATCTGTTGTGGCACTATTGCTACTCTAATATTTGTAGGATAGTTTGGGGATTAAGTTTTATCATCTAATAGACCAAAATATTTGTTATTAAAAATTGACCAACTTAAGCAAATAGTAACATTTTAAATAGGTTAATTTTAACACTGTGCACACTATTTTTGTTGTTGTTGTTAATCCTGACCTAAGGATATTTTTCCATTGATTTTTAGAGAGAAGGGAAGGGAGGTGGAAAGAGAGAGAAACATCAATGTGAGAGAAACACATCGATTGGTTGCCACCTGCAGCTGAGGTACATGCCCTTGACCGAAATTGAACCCTGGACCTTTCAGTCTGCGGACCAACGTTCTGTCCACTGAGCGAAACTGGCTAGGGCTGTGCATAGTATTTATTATCGTTCTTAAATGGAAACTTAAATCTTGGTAATAGACCTTAGGGTTATAATGAAAAGTCTGTCTGACTTTTCCTTTGGCATTGACCATTTAGGTTTGGAATTGGTCAAAACTCTGACCTGAAAAATAGAGTATTTATTTAGATAGAAGTTTAAGAAATAGTACACATTAAAGATAATTTTAAAGATTAATGGATGGAAAAAATAAGCAGTGAATAAAAGGACTTGGCCAATATAGAAAGAAATTACATCTTCGTGTTCAACCTAAAAAAGAAGGTATCAAAAAACTAGAATTCATAGGGAGTACTGCACAAAATATTTGCATGCACATATATTACAAAAACTTAACATACTTAATACACTAAATATGCTTAATGTACTAAGTGTAATTAAAAATATACTACAGAAGCAGTGTCAGGATGCAAATCCTAAATATGGTTTCTGGTACTTCAAATGTAGCATGTCACAGAGGATTGGGTTTAATCAAAAAAGGTTCAGGATTATGCCTCCAGTTAAGTGATGGCCATTCTGTTTTTTAATAACTGTCATGTAGATATTCAGTAATTTTTCTTTTCTATAAAGTTCACTTCCAACCTTTAGTTTTTGTGATTCTTGAGTACTTCCCCTTAAATGCCTTGATATTCTGGTGAAGTAATATACTGACTTTTATGTTTTTAGTAGTAAATATGGATCGTTATTTGAGATTTGTTTTATTAACAGAACATTACTCTTGCTTTTCAGCGGGGATCTGATGAGCTTCTTTCTTCTGGCATCATTAACGGACCTTTTACCATGAACAATTCTAGTCCTTCTATAGGTGTGTATGGTGAGTTTTCTTTCTCTTTTTTTCGAAATCTGAAATGTTTTTTTCTCCATGGGTTTCCTCCCCAATTTTTTACAGTGTTCTTATTTTGCTCATTTTATAAACATGTTGAAGTAGTACTTTCTATATATATAAAGACTAATATGCAAAGTATCCCCTCGGGAGTTCGACCAGGAGACCAGGAGTTTGATCGCTCGCTATGATGTGCACTGAAAATCAGGGGGCAGCACAGAACAAAGGAAGGCCCCAATCGGCCCTGGTTGCTGGCCAGGCCTAGGGACCCTACCCGTGCACAAATTTCGTGCACTGAGCCTCTAGTTTATGTATAACAAAAACTAAAATTTATTGCAGTAAAGTTCATATACATGAAATTAAGAGTTATAGTTCTTGTAAATTTTAAGGATTAATTTGGGTTTAATTTGATAATTCCTTTTTAGTTTGATATTCTGTGTGCTACACAGTTGTGATAAAACTATCAATAAGTTGGTGGCCCTTCACAATTGAGTAAAAGAACTAGGTTCAAACTCTTGTAGTATTGAATGATGATGGATTTAGAATAGAAGTGTTAAAATTTTAAGATGACAACATGATTTTTAAATATTGAAACATACCTTTTGGGGAGGGGAGGAACTGGGAAGGGGGGTGAAGGGAAGAAAAAATGGGAGATATCTATAATATTATCAATAAAAAATATATATTTTTTTAAAAAATTGAAACATAATTCACATCCCTTAAGATACCACTTGATTTAAAAATATTTTTGAAATTTGGAGACTGGAGACTGTAAAACAAGTTGGGACAGTATAACACTGGAGGGAGAGTGAGCCATTAAGAGGCTGTTTATACAGTAGCAGTAACAGTTGTGACGGAGTGAATTAGAGAACTTACAGAAGGGGAAATTGATAGTTATTGGTGATTACTGTTGGTGATTACTGTTTGAATAAGAGATTCCATTGATGATTTCCAGGTTTTGGACTTGAAAAATTGAATAGATGGTGATGCCACTCTTTATATTAGAAAATGTAGGAAGAACAGAATTGGACAACATAGCAGGTTCTGATTTTTATATATTGAGTTTGAGTTTCTCTGGAACATCCAGATGGAAGTGTCAGGTAGATAGTGGGTTCTTCTGGTCTCAACATTGTGAGAGACATTTGGAAGTGAATATCATACACATTGGCAGCTGAAGCCATGAGAATGGAGTCTCAGAAAAGGTGAGATTTTTATCTAGATGTTTTTGGAGTTATAGGGAGTTAGGGAACGAGGACCTCAATTTCCAGACCCTGAGATACATGGGATTTGGGAAAGTGAACAGCCTTTATGTGAGGACACACTGAGAAAGGTGGACCAGGTTTACTTAAGGCAAAAGATGAAAAAATTGAATGAAGAAATTAAAAATGAATGGAAATTGGTCAGCCATGATACATTGCTCTAGAGGAAGCATGTCAAACTCGTAATGCTTGCTCTAGAGCAGTGGTCGGCAAACTACGGCTTGTGAGCCACATGCGGCTCTTTGGCCCCTTGAGTTTTTAGCAAAGGCCAGCTTAGAAGTACCTTAATTAAGTTAATAACAATGTACCTACCTATATAGTTTAAGTTTAAAAAATTTGGCTCTCAAAAGAAATTTCAATTGTTGTACTGTTGATATTTGGCTCTGTTGACGAATGAGTTTGCTGACCACTACTCTAGAGGACTAAATGGAAAGATTTTGTAGGAAGAGCAACAGCATAGGATTTGTTCATGTACAAGTATGGACCACGTAATACGGGCATGAGACTAAAGCAGCTTTCTCAAACTTGAGCTGGCATCCGAATCACCTCGAGGGCTAGTTCAATAAAGCCTGATTGCTGAGTTCATCCCTAGAATTTCTAATTCATTACATCAAGGATGGGTCCTGATAATTTGCATTTCTGCAAGTTCCCAGGTAAAGGTGATACTGCCATTTGAGGAACCATACTCTGAGAACTACTGGATAAAGGAAAAGCTAGAATATGAAGTTCTTAAACTGTTTTGATCTGGTGAGCTTTAAAAAATATTCTGCCCTTACTCCCCAGAGTTATAGTATATAGAAGGTAGGGCCCATATGTTTGTTCTTATTTTAAAAATTGAGGTCAGGTAGTTTATTTGGTCTTGGTTGGTTGATTACTTAGGAAAAGAAAGAAGGAGATCTGACTTTAGCAGGCGGCAGCAGTTTTTGTTTTTATATTTTGAATTTCTTTTTGTATCCCATTTCCTAAGTTCATTGTTTCTTTTCCTGAAGCGCATCCTCTTTAGTAGCTGTTTCAGCAAAGCTCTGTAAATGGTAACCTCTGACACTGACTAAAAATGTCCACTTCACTATTGCTATTGAATAATAGCTATTTAGAATTCTAAGTTGATAGTTATTTTCTCTCAGCACTTTGAATGTACTATTTTACTCTTTTGGCTTCTGTTGTTGAAAAGTCAATTGTCAGTCTATGTTATTACTTTGTAGATAGTATTCTCTGTAGTTATTCTTAATATTTTCTCTTTATTTTTGTTCTGTGGTTTCACTATGCCTAGTTATGCATCACAGGTTTTCAACCCTGGATGCTCAATAAAATAACTTAAGAAGCTTTGAAGAAAATACAGATGCCTTCACTTACCCCACACCAATTCTAAAATCTCTGTGGGGGCAGGGGATAGGGTGGGTCTAGATACTGTTTTTTATTTGTTTTTAAAGCTTCTTAGGTGATGTATATATAGTGTGTGAAGCTGGAGTTGAGGACCATTGCTGGAGACTAATTGCCTCCTGGATTTCTGTTTTATGAAATGGTAAAGGAAATCCTTCAGACTTGAGGAAAATGATACCAAGTGGAAACTTATGTCTAAAGCGGTAATTATGTGGACACATGACTTTCTCTCCCCCCCCCCCCCTTTTTTTTTAAGTTAATTTAAAAGATAATTGAGGGAGGATTTTGGGAAGATGGCATAATAAGAAGCATCAGGAATCTTAATTGCCTACCTAGACAACAATTGCACTGCCTGAATCTATAACTAATATGAAACTCCTGAGTCTGTTGAAGGCTTGCAAGTTTCGGGGGGAGACTTGGAAGGTAAATTATGGTTAATTTTCAGATCTTAGCACAGTAGCTGCTACCTGTCCCCCACCTGCAGTCACATGGAGGCAGCTGTACCCCTGTTTAAGGAGTAGCTTACAACAGCTTGTGGGAGCTACGATGGTCAAAAAAAGACCTTTAACTTTTGGGGATCTGTGCTCTGATAGGTAATTGCTTCATCTGATCACACACTTGCAAACAAAGAGGCAGGCAACCATTGTTCTTGCCTCTCCTGCTTTGTTGCAAGCCAGGCCCTGCTCCCCCCAAGTGACTACCATGAGATTTAAAGGACCAGTGCTCTTCTCCTTCCCTCACTTCATTTTCCTGTTTATTTCCTTTTTGGGACCAAACATGAAAAAAAAAAAACTGTATTTACAGGGAACATTAGAAAGTGGTCATACAGGAAAAGGCTCTGGTGAAACCTGAAAAGACCTTAGTTTACACAGCAGGCTCATTGTTGGCCAAGAGACAGCCTATAATAATAATAAAAAAAGAAAGACAATAAATAAAAATAATTCAGAACCCGGAAAGCCTCATGGAAGGGGAAGAATCTGATTTCCAGAGTTATCACATTCCCAAATTTGATGAAAAACGTGAATATAAATATCCAAGAAGTTTAATGAGCTCCAGGTAATATTAACTCAGTGAGACACACACTGAGACACATTATAATCAGACTTTCAAAAGACAAAGAATCTTGAAAGCAGCAAGAAAGAATCAACTCGTCACATACAAGGGATCCTCAGTAAGAATAAGAGCAGATTTCTCATGAGCTTTGGAGGCCATGAGGCAGTGAGCCAATGTATTCAAAGTGTTAAAATAATAAAACTGTCAACCTGTCAAAGAATCCTATATTTGGCATAACTGTCAGTCAAAAGTGTTCTTTGTTTTTTATTTTAAATAAATTTCTTTTTGCTACAGAAAGAAAAAATTATAGATTAATATCCCTCATGAATGTGGACACAAACATATTCAGCAAGATAGTAAGTCTAATAAAAGCCTAATATGCTAAGTGTCGGGTCATCCATTTGGCAGTTCAACCAATCAAAGCATAATATGCTAATGATATGCTAAGGCCACTCAACTGCTCGCTGTGATGTGCACTGACCTTTAAGGGGCAGACAGTTGACTGGTTGACCAGTCACTGTGATGTGCACTGACCACCAGGGGTCAGCCACTCAATTCAGGAGCTGCCAGAAGCCGGGCTTATGGCTGGCAAGCGCAGTGGTGGTGGCGGGAGCCTCTTCCGCCTCCGCGACAACACTAAGGATGTCCAGCTGATGGCTTTGGGGAGGAGCCTAAGCTGTCAGTTGGACATTTCCCCCAGGGCTCCTGGACTGAGAGAGTTCGCAGGCCGGGCTGAGGGAATTCCCCCCCGCCCCTCCCCGCCAAGTGCATTAATTCCATGCACCGGGCCTCTAGTATACATATGAAAAAAAGAGGGGAGATAATATATCATGATCAAGGAGGGTTTATATCTGGAGAAGGCATTTTAAAAAATTCAGTTTTCATTTATGATAACAAAAGCATTAGCTAACGAGGAATAGAAGGGAACTTTTTCATCCTGGTAAAGGTATGAAACTACAACAAACATTATACTTAGTGGTGTAAGACAGTGCTTTCCCTCTGAAATTAGGAATGATGCAAGGATGTCCAATACAAGGTCAACATACCAAAATTATATTTCTGCATACTATCAATGATTAATTGGTACATAATTTTAAACTGTTATTTATAAGTCCATTAAAAATTATGAAGTACGTAGGGCTAAATGCATCAAAATATGTGCATGACCATTCCACTAAATACCATAGAACGTTGCTGAGAGAAAGTAAAGAAGGCTTAAATAAATGCAGAGATATCATGATGTATGGTTTGGATGACTCAATTATTAAGATGAGAACTCTTTTTTTTTTTTTTTGGTGCCGTGACTCGGATACAAGAGAACTCTTCTTAATAAGTACCTGATTTCAAGAATTCCTGTAAAGCTATAGTAATCAAGACAGTGTAGTAATGGCACCCTATGGCTTAATTGAGGAGCTGGGGATTTTGGAAGGAGGACTGACTACAAGGGGCACTAGGGACCTTGTGGGGATGGTGAAATTGTCCTGTCTTGATGATTGTGTTCATATGGGTATATATGCGAGAAGTTGTCAAACTGTGTAAAATGTGGGTAGATTTTATTTTATCTAAAGCATACCCTAATAAAGTTGAATTTTTAAAAAAATCCATATTTACAGGGTAGTTTGCCTCATACCTAGTAGATTCCTACGATTTTGAGATGGCAATATATAATTTTTAAAAAGCTTCTTCCACTTATCTCTTTGGAACATGACTAGTAGGCATTCAGTAGTAGTCAGTATATTGTTCACTAAAATATAAGATTGATATAAGCTAAGTATTTTGAATATTTTCATAATATAAATTTTGGAAAGTGTGATATATCCTTTTATATAAAAAATGAGAGGCCAAGTGCAGCAATTCGTGCATGGGTGGGGTCCAGCCGCCCTGCCCCAATCAGGGCCTATCGGGCCAGGCCAGCCAGGGGGAGGGGCCGTGGGCGGTTGGTGGGCTGGGCCGCTCCTGATCAGGGTTAGGGGGCCAGCCGGCCCCATCCCCTGGTCGAACTCCCAGTAGAGGGGACAATTTGTATATTAGTCTTTTATTATATAGGATAATTCTTCAAAGTTATGTAATCAATGTAGTAGGATTTCCTCATTTCCTATTGACTTTTATTGAATTATGGCTGTATAGTTGCTAATATATGTTTTCCACTTTCAGATTATTATACTTATCAAATACTTAGATACAGCCATTTTGGGGTCATCTAGATGAGTAGTTCTTAGATTTTTTTGATTTCATAAAGTAACTTGCCCAGACTGGATATCTGGGCATAGCCTTTTCTCATAATATAGCTATAGTACTTTTATAATAATATAGGACAATTAACAATCTAAAGTGGTGATTTATAATTGCACATTTTTTTAAATAAAAATGTGTTACCACGGGTCTTCATTTGATAGTGCAGCACAAGCTCAAATAGTTGCAGTATTCATCTTTTTTCTCACACATAGTTTTACAGAGATTATGTATACCTCTTAATGTTCTTCCATTTATTTTGGAATAGTCTGGGTAAACTGATAAAAACCTCTTGCTTTTAGAATGTTTTTTTCTAGTATTTAAAAATATTTTCTGGTTAAGAAAACACAAGGTGGTGGTGTTTTAATCTAGCCTTTTAGATCTATAGGGAGGGTGCAAAAGGCACCCTGGCTTTTACTCCTACTCAGGATGTGATGTTTGATATTCTTACCTAGTGACAAAATTATAATCCACATAAATTTTCACACACCTTGAACATTTATAATGTAAATTTGCTTGCTTATTTCTAGGAATGATAAGACAAATGTATTGAGAGTTAGCCCTAGTTCGGTGGCTCAGTATACACCAAAAGGTGGCAGGTTCGATTTCCTGTAAGGGCACATACTAGGTTGTGAGTTTGACCCTGGTTGTAGTGCATACGGGAGGCAACTGATGGATGTTTCTCCCTTCTTCTCTAAGGAAAAAAACACACAACTTGATTAAAAAGCCACACATATATCCTTTGGTGAAGATTTTTAAAAGGTTACATTTAAATTTTAGTTTGAATAATGCATTTTTCACCTGTTAGCCATTTACAAAAATAAATCATCTCTGAACCTCCATCTCTTCATGTGTTAAAATTAATAAGATTTAACTGAGTATATTTCTCTGTGTCAACTCAAATAGGGCAGTGTAAATGAAAACAGTGTGAAAACTAGAAATGAATGGACAGAGTCTTTAGAGCAGGAAAATGACATGATACACTATTTTAGTTAGATTGATAATGTAGGGTCTGAGACTGGGCACGAGGGGAGTGAGACTAGAGAAGTAGAAGGGAACAAGATTGAAGGTGAGGTTGGTGACATTGAGAGTGGAGATGAAAAATGTAATTAGTCATTTTGGAGGGAAAATTTATTTCATGATGATTGATGAGAAAGAAGAGGGAAAAGAAAGAATCTCTTGCCTACCAGATTATCAATATCTGCCTGCCAATTATTTTTCACAATCTGGCCTAAGCATTTGCTATACACAGACACAGAATTGTAAGGACTTCTAAGAATTGCTAGTCTTTTGGCTCTGTGTAGGATGCTGCCTGCATTCATGAACATAGAGAATTTGGGAGAAAATGCTGGTTTGGTTAATAAGTCAACTTATTCACCTGTAAGCAAGTAGAGTTCCATGCCATAGATATGGGTATAAAATATTACCATAATTTTTATGTGATACTCATGAAATTTATTTATTTAGGAGCACAGACATCTGATTGTAAAGTTCCATTAGTATTTGGGAAAATGAGCATTTTAGGCCTTTTGAAAGATGATATTTTCTTCCTATTAGTGCTAAGTATGGTATTTAGTATTTAAGAAAAAACACACAAAACTGTAGTGAAACGTTTGGCTTTCAGATAATTTGCATTCAGTTTTATACAGTGCTATATTTGGGGGGGGGGGGGACATTTCTGGATCTTACGTACATAAATTTGAGTGTTTGTTACAGACTTGTCAGTCTAGTTATTGTCAATGTTAAAATAGTAGGATTTAAATGAAATTTGTCTGTGAACTGGGATAATTTCTTTATTTTACAGCAGTGGTTTTCAAACTTTAAGGTTGCATCAGAATCATCTGGAGAACTTGTTAAAGCACAGGTTGCTGGGTCCTGCCTGTAGTAGATCTAGGGTAGAGCTGAAAATTTGCATTTTTAGCAAGGTGATCATGCCTATGTTAAGAACTACTGTTATATAATAAGGACTAAGATTATCCTCAGAAACCACAATTTAGCCTAAAAAAAATAACTTTAAAAAATATATAACCTCTAAGAAATAGACTTAATTTTCATAAACATATAACTCAAATCCAAGCCCCCTTAGGGTATAATAAATATAAAATTTTTGTTATAGTGTTCCCTAAAAGCTATTGTTCTTACTTATTTAGCAACAGAACAAATTAGAAAAATATATTTTAAAATACTGTAAGGACATTATAAATGTTCTCTATTCACAACAAATAGTTGACTATTTAGAGGTGTTTCGTGCTTCTAAATATGTAATTAACTTACCCAGTAATTTCTTTGAGGTTAAATATGCTTACATTTTTAATGATTTTAATACCTGTGTGAAAAACCCAAAAACCTCTTCACTAAAAGATTAATGGTCCTTCTCTCCTCTTACCCCATCTATCCCATTACCCCCCAAATTTCAAAACCTGAAACTCTTGGAGGATTAGTATTGTCACAATACATGTGATTAATATAGTCTGTCAACCCAAATTAGTTTCAGTAATTTTTTTAAAATCTTATTTTTTTAGCTAATGGGAATGACAACAAGAAATTTAAAGGAGATAGACCTCCCTGTTCGCCTTCCCGTGTTCTCCATCTTCGCAAAATTCCAAGTGATGTCACCGAAGCAGAGGTCATATCATTAGGTCTACCATTTGGCAAAGTAACTAATCTTTTGATGTTGAAAGGAAAAAGCCAGGTATGTAATATTTAAAGATTGACCCATCGTTATATCTCTGGGTATATTAGTGTTAAAGATGATTTTTATATTTTTGAACTTTTCTAAATTGCATTTTCTAAATTTCATCCTATTTACATAAAGTAGTTTTTAAATTACAATTTTGTGTGTGTGACAAGAAACAACAAACAAAAATATTAACATTGACTGTTTTTTTCCCCTTAATAAAAAAAAATTATATTTTTAATTACAAAATGGCTTATGAAAATATCCTGATTACCAAAAGACCCCAGCAGAAAAAGAGAGAAGATATAAATTATACCTCATTTGGCAAATTACATATAAGTTTTCCAAAATCTGTATAGAAATATTTATACTATTTTAGTTATAGAATTAATAGGTAGCTTCTTTGATAATTTCAGAAGTTAATAGGTTTTTCTTAAGATGAATATGCTTTTTGTGGTGATCATGACAAAAATATAATACATGTCCTATTGATTGAATAATCGCATGCTTTCTTGTTCCATGTCAGATGGCACTGGGATGAATTTTTTAGTTCTCTCCTAGTTCTCTTTTTACATTGAACATTGTTGCAAAGAGGACAACAAATTGAGCTAGGCCCTAGACATTGTGTAGTACATTGGGATATGTCCCTATGTTTCTTACACTTCTCATGAATAAGTTTTAGAAGCACATTTTATTTATTTATTTATTTGTTTGTTTTTAAATATATTTTATTGATTTTTTTTACAGAGAGGAAGGGAGAGGGATAGAGAGTTAGAAACATCAATGAGAGAGATCAGCTGCCTTCTGCACGCCCCCTACTGGGGTTGTGCCTGCAACCAAGGTACATGCCCTTGACCAGAATTGAACCTGGGACCCTTGAGTCCGAAAGCCAACGCTCTATCCACTGAGCCAAACCAGTTAGGGCTAAGAAGCACATTTTAAATGTATTTATAAATAAGTAACTTGATTAGCAGTAGACTTGCTAGAGGGTGGATGATGATGTCTGAATTATGCCCATACCTTTAGTAAGCTATAAACTAACATGCCTGTTTAATTCGGATGAGATTATTAAGATCTGTAGAAGTTAAATAAGGTGGTAGTCCTTGTTGTGTCTACATACTTATCTTAGATCTCTTGGAGATAGTACATGTACTTAGATCTTTATTTTAACAGTTGCCTTTGTTGAGAATACTAGGTTTGCATGGTTTGAAAAGAGCCATCATGGCCATGTCTAATGGTTGTGAGATGTCTAACAGCCATGTATCATGTATATTATCACATTTCAGTAGTATATCCTATATATTATGTAAATGGCTGCGAGAGGCAGCAGGCAACATCATACTTTCCTGTCACTAATGTTGGTACTGGGATTAGTAGTGCTAATTGACTTATGTTGATTGCTTGTCTTTTGTTTATAAATACTATTTGAAAAATATCTTGTCGGTGGTATACTTTAGTAGGAGATTCAGATGTGAGTCACTAGAACTACTTTTAGGCGTAATCTTTCCCATGGTACTTGGAAGTAGAGTGTTGAGGGCATAATGGGGATTATTTTCACCACTCTTTCTGTGGGTAGTAACTTGATTTTCTTTCCACCCATATTATGAAAATTGATCCTTTTGACTGGATACTTTAGAAAAACAGAAATAAAACCTTTACTGGACAACCATGTGGAAAAATTATTTTTAAATATGAATTCTTAGGTTTTATATGCTTTCAGGAAAAACTTCTTATGACAAGAATCATGTTCTATTCCAAATACATTGTTTAGTTTTTCCTTTGTGTGACTGATGTTAAACATTGGGTTAATTCTTAATATGTAGTAAAGAGTTGGTAGAAAAAGACCTTCTCCCCATATAGTGAATATTATTAAAATACCACAGTTGTACAATTTTTTTGTGTGGGAAGATTATTACAAACAAGATAGGAGATACTGCCATAGCTATTTTAACCTTGATAATTTTTATCATTTTTTTAGAAATACTAGAAAAAGTATATTAGTGATACAACTGGATAGTGGATTTAAAATGTATTGTGGATTTTTATACCTTTTAGATGGTATAAATGACTCAAAGTCTATTTTATTTCTTGAAGATGGAGGAATTTTATTTGTTTATTATGGATCAGTTAATTAATGGTATTTGATCCACTGTTGTGTGGCTAGCATTACTATTTAATAGAATGTTTTTAGTTCATTTAATCAATTCAGTTGTGACATTTGATTAATTCAGTTAAGCATCATATTTAACATTTATTAAGTTAATAGCCTGGAATATTTGCCAAATGGAAACACTTGCCAAGTAAGTAACAAAGTTAAATCTATAGATACTTGCCATTTTCTGTGTTCAATAAATTTTGTTGTTAAATACGTATTTTATAAATAAATTATAACTGTTTTATACATAATTTGAATTTCTAATTAAATGCTTTATTGTAAAAAATGAATTGAGTTGTCTAACTAGAAATTTGCGTTGATTTAAAATTTAAGTTTAAGATGTTCGTAAGGTGGTTCTGAGGGTTCAGAGTGGTTAGTATATGTCTATATTTTATCTTCCTAATGAACCATTAAGATAGGTGGCAAAACCTGCCACCTTAAGCTTTGTAAGTATCCTATTTCTGTCATACAAGGTACAGGGGTCCTGATAGCCAGAAGAAGCCATATATAGAATAAGATATAAATACCAAGGTGTGTCTTCCATCTTAACTCATCCTATGTTACACTGCAAGTATTTATTAGTACAATGATTACAGATAAAAAAAAATTTTGCTTGAATGACTTGACTTATTATGGGAAGTCCTTTTTCTTTTTTCCCTAATTTGAACAGTTGAGCCTATGCACCTGAATTTGAACAGTTGAGCCTATGCACCTGAATGCTCTATTTAATTGTATTCATAAACTGTTTAATAAAAGGGTAAAGAAGAACAGATTGTCATGCCCTATCTCTGAGAATGTTTTAGGAAAGAACTGTTAAATCTCAACTCCTGAAAGCATCCATTCATAGTGGTGATGCACACATTAAAAATATATATTGATTTCAGAAAGGAAGAGAGAGGGAGAGAACGGTAGAAACTTCAACGATGAGAATGAATCATTGATCACCTGCCTCCTGCATGCCCCCTACTGAGGAATGAGCCAACCTGGGCATGTTCCCTGACCAGGAATCAAACCATGACCTGGTACAGAGGCCAATGCTCAACCACTGAGCCACACTCACCAGGCCACACATTTACTTTTACCTTTTTAATTACTTCTAGATTTAGGAGAAACAAAAATAAGAGAAAAACAAAAAAACTACATAAATCATCTAATCAACTGTCAATTTCTCAATCCCAAATCCTTTTCAGAACTTAGCTTTTCAAATATGTTCCCAATTAATATCAGCAATACACATTGAATCAAAAGTCTTTTCATTCTCTTCATCACATTAAAGCAAAAAAATCTTTCCATCCCCTTCTTTCATGAGAATAAATATACAATTACTATATATATGCACAGATATATATATATGAGTTATTTATTTACTTTTGTTTTTTGGCCTGGTCCTTGCCTTGCGGTGAGTGTCTTGGATTGATAGAAGGTGGGGCTGCGTATGTGTGAGGGGCAGAGATGGATTGGTAACCACAGGATACCTAGTCTGTGTGTAGGACACTTTAGTTACCCAGAGATAACTAACGAACATTTTGCTAAAACATTTTGGTGTGTGCCCCTTCTTTATTCAGATGTATTATTGTCTATGTATATAATTTTATTTTGGTTGACAATGCATGAGTTTAGAGCAAGCTAGAATGACAAAATAGTTCTTAGCTATCTTTCAAAAGCCATGAGCTTTCACTTTATCTTCTTGTGTTTATTGCAGGCTTTCTTAGAAATGGCTTCTGAGGAAGCTGCTATTACTATGGTGAATTATTACACTCCTGTTACTCCTCACCTTCGAAGCCAGCCTATCTTTATTCAGTATTCCAATCACAGAGAACTTAAGACTGACAATCTACCTAATCAAGCTGTAAGTATTAACGGCATTTTTAAAAATAGCTATAACCACATATGGTATAATAGCTTAAGATTAATTTTCTGTTTCAGAGGAAAAACAAAAACGTGGGTTTTTTTTTTATCCATCTTAGCATGATTTATTAGTAAAGATTATGTATGTAAATTTCTTACCCAAAAGCTTAAACATAAGAAAGTGAAGCCATGTTTGAAGTTTAAAGTTACGGTGTTAAAAATGACAGATATTTAGTTTTCTCATGAAACTGTTTTCATGAGAAAAAAAGGAAAAAATTAAATTGTTATGTATCTCTTAAAATCTCATATCTAATGGAATTTTAGAAGTCAATCCTTTCTTTTACAGAATATATAACAAAGGCATTGAGAAGTTGAGTGATGTTTCTATTGTGATGTTACGTAACTGAATTTAAGATGTTAATAAGAATTTGTATAGATACGTTTAGTAAATGATTTATGACTTCAAGATGAATGTGCATTGTAGAATATCAACATTTTCCAGTTTTTATTTTGTTGTAGTTCATGTTGAATCTTTTGTGTCTCTCCAGGTTGATTTTTAAGTAATTAAAATAGTAATTTCAAGATTTTTTATTATGTTAAGTGCATAATGTTTGGCCCCTATGCTCTTGCTCTAGGCAAAAAGAACTCCTCCAGCTCTTGATTCTGTGTTGAAAGTTATTTATAATGTAAGCTGTTGAGTTTAAATTATAGTTTTCCACATTATTAAAAACTGACATTTCCTGTATACAATCCTTAATTTGTTCTAAGAGATACTAATCTATATATATATAAAAGCCTAAGCGACCCTTATGACCAAATGACCAGAACGACTGGTTGCTATGATGTGCACTGACCACCAGGGGGCAGACGCTCCATGCAGGAGCTGCCCCCTGATGGTCAGTGCGCTCCCACAGCCAACCTCCCCTGGCTGGCCAACCTCCCGCGGTCCCTCCCCTGGGCAGGCCCTGGGCTGGGATGGGGAACCAGGGGTGCGTGGCTGCAGACACGGCCCCTTTCCCAGGGGGGCCGAGGGCCGGCTCCCTCCTTGGGGCCAGCAGCCAACCTCCCATGCCCCGTTCCTCCCCCAGGCCAGCAGGCCCCGATCGGCCCGCTACCCACCTGCTGCAGTGGCAGCGTGGCGGCAAGGGAAGGAGGAGCGGGGGAGGCAGGGAACCACGGGTGATGGGGTGCCGACATCTGTTCCTTCTGCACCCGGCCTGGCGACCATCGCCTCCTCTCCTGACCCAGCCGGAGCCTTTGGGCCCTGATCGCTGGCGAGGCCTAGGGACCCCACCCTGCATGAATTGTGTGCACTGGGCCTCTAGTGTCATATAATAAACTATATAAGCTTAATAGTAAATTAAATATTAGGTATTTTTAAATAGTGTAGACTTTTTAAAATGAAAAATTGCCTTATAAATTATAAATAAGATACATGGTCATAATAAGACATTAAAAGAACATAGAAAAGTTTTTTTTAAAAAAAAGCAATTTAGTTACTCAGAGATAACTAGCATTTTTCTAACATTTGTGTGTGTGCCCCATCTTTATTCAGGTATGTTATTGTCTCTGTATGTAATTTTACAAAAATGGGACTCTAATGTTTTGAAAGCTATTATTTTCTATAATATGTCAGACATTCTTTCATGGGAACAATTACAGAATTGCTTTATAATTTTTAAATGACTGCATAGTATTCCTTTCTATAGGACAACTATAATTTATCCTGCTTTTTTTCCCCCAAATGTGTTTTTATTGATTTTTAAAGAGAGGAAGGGAAGGGAAAGGGAGAGAGAGAAACATCGATTGATCTGCTGCTTTCTGCATGCCCCTACTGGGGATTGAGCCCTCAACCCGGAGAGTGTCCTGAACAGGATTTTGTTATATGTTGTATTATTGCTTTCTGTAAAGATTATGTCCCCACTTTGGATGTGACTGATAATGTATGAGCCATTTTCTTGTCTTTGTTAATATGATAGATGAGAAATTATATCTTATTGTTTACTGTTTTTTATTTGGTTACTCATAAAGTATTTATAGCAATTTCTGTTAATGTGGGTTTCCAAAACCCCCATTTTAAAAATTGTGATAAAATGTATATAATATAAAATTTACCATTTTTACCATTTTAAAGTATGCAGTTCAGTGGATATTAAGTACATTCACATCTTGCAACCTATCACCAACATCCATCTCCAGAAGATGTTCATCTTCCCAAACTGAAACTCTGCACATTAAACACTATCTCCCATTTCCCTCTCCCCTTACACCCTGGCAACTGCCGTTTTACTCTCTGTCTCTTAGAAGTTTTGTCTGCTTTAGTAATATAGTTTTTTAAATATTTTCATACAACAGTCCTATCTCTTAAGATTGTATTAAAGTTTCTGATTTTGATACCTTACTCATAAAGACCTAGCTAAGCAAAATTTTAAAAATTTTCCTACTTTTACATTTTAGTTGTTTGTATTTTAATAGGTAAATCTTTATTTTATTAAATATTTTTGGAGTGGGGAGTAAGGGTTAGGTTTTAATCTTTATTTTACTCCCAGTGACCAATTTCACCTTTGTTAACTTAATATATTTTCTTTCTCCAAATACATTAGAATTATTTTGGTAACTTATACCCCCAAAGACACAATTGGAATTGAATTTATTTTATAGATTAATTTAAAGATAATTAGCGTATTTCTATTGCTCACTGATCCTTTAAAGAGGAAATTATATTTTGTTTCCTGGCTTTGAGTAGATCTTTTAATTTTCCTTTATGTAAGTTTTCTCATCAGTGTGATTCCTAAATATATTAGTATGTCTTGAAGAATAAATAAACAATTTAATAAGACTCTTAAAGATGGATTATTCTAAAGGGAAACAGTGAGAAATCTCAGTTGCTTGGCAACCAAAGCCAGCCCAAATGACCTAGTTTATTCTTCGATAGCCTTGATTTCTTCCCAATATCCTTTCTATTTTGCTACTTTTGTGCAGTTTTTATGCATTGATATTTCATAAAGTACAATAATTTTTCTTTTATTCAAAGTTCTACACCAAAGCTAAATTCAAAATTCAAGGTACCTGTTTGCATATATAAAATGTATTAGATAACTTTTATTTTGACAGTTCTGGGAAGCTGATAAATTAACTGTTTCATTCTCTTTTGTTCTCTGAATCAAGATATCCCAAAACATGCACATAACTTCTTTTCCAGCTTATGAACATACTTGCCAAAGGGTCAGGTGAATATCAAGTATTTTTGTCCCTTGACTTAAATTAAAATTATAGCTAAAAAATTTATCATATTTTAAGGTACAGCATTTGAGAAATGGTTGTGTAATAGCAGTCAATTATTGTATAGACAGTTTTTCTTTACCTTGTGTGTGGAAGTTTATAAATCCACAAAGAGATGACCATGGGAAGATTTTTCTCTAAAAAGTCATCAAACTGAACACTTAAAACCTCTGTGTTTTTTTTTTAAATCTCTGTATTTTTATGTATACTCATTTCCATCTCAATTTTAGAAATGCCTTCACAGAATCTAGGCATGTTTAAATTTTACATGAACTACATTTCTCTCCCATGCCTCAATAAAAATTTGTTGGTTTCATACTTCTGCTATTTCCTTTATTTATAGTTAGTGTAACCATTCCAGAGGGTTTGTTGCGGAACATTTAAATAGGATCTCTTATAATAGGAATTCTGTGTCATAATTTTTTATCATCAGATTCACAGAATCGCTTCATATTAAGAAGACATTTCTCATTTTCCCCCTGACTTTTCAGTAGTTGTCAGTAAAGAGTATGCCTCAGTTTTATTTTTTTTACTTAAATGTTTGTGTGGTGGTATCTTTTTTCAGGTGTTATTTTCTTAGATATTTGTTGTCAAAAGCATTTCTTGCATGCCTACTACTCAGAGACCTTTGCACTCAGTGCTCAATAATACAGTGTATATTGAAAACTCCAGAATGATTAGGACAATTTATACCATGGTTTTTTATATTTCTCCACTATGATAATATCAAGTAAAGTCAGTGCGGTTAAGTTTACTCTTGTTTATGCAGGCTTAATTTTGATAAGATTTAATCATCTTTTTTTTTTTAATCATCTTAATCTAAGAAGAAAAGGAACCATTATTCCACTTAGAATTTCACTGTGATGATATCTTCCTAGACAAATTAAAAAAAAAAATGCAGTTCTTCAGTTACACTAGGCACATTTCAAGTGCTTATTAACCATATGTGGCTAGTGGCTATCATATTGGACAGTGTAGATCAAACTATGGCCCATGGGCCACATGCGGGTGTTTTTGCCGTTTTGTTTTTTTACTTCAAAATAAGATAAGTGCAGTGTGCATAGGAATTTGTTCATAGTTTTTTTAAAACTATAGTCCGGCCCTCCAATGGTCTGAGGGACAGTGAACTGGCCCCATGTTTAAAAAGTTTGAGGACCCCTGGTGTAGATAGTGAACATTTTCATCATCACAGGAAATTCTGTTGGATAGTACTGTATTTTATCTTTCATGTCTCTACTTTTGTATGTGTGTGTGTATGATACAATTATAGTAACTGCTTTAATCCCTTGTGTGCTAATTCTAGCCCTGTGTCAGTTCTGGGTCTTTTTTGATTGATTGACACCACCACCACCCCCTTTAATTACTAGAGGCCCGGTGCACGAAATTCGTGCACGGTGTGTGTGTGTGTGTCCCTCAGCCCAGCCTGAACCCTCTCCAATCTGGGATTCCTCTCACAATCCAGGACTGCTGGCTCCCAACCGCTCTCCTGCCTGATTGCCCCGACCGCTTCTGCCTGCCAGCCTGATCACCCCCTAATCACTCCCCTGTCAGTCTGGTCGACACCTAACTGCTCCCCTGTTGGCCTGATTGCCCCTAACTGCCCTCCCCTGCAGGCCTGGTTCCCCCCAACTGCCCTCCCCTGCAGGCCTGGTCACCCCCAACTGCCCTCCCCTGCAGGCCTGGTTCCCCCCAACTGCCCTCTCCTGCAGGGCTGGTCCCCCCGCAACTGCCCTCCCCTGCAGGCCTGGGTCCCCCCAACTGCCCTCCCCTGCAGGTCTGATTGCCCCAATTGCCCTCCCTTGCAGGCCTGGTCCCTCTCAACTGCCCTCCCTTGCTGGCCTGATTGCCCACAACTGCCCTCCCCTGCTGGCCATCTTGTGGCGGCCATCTTGTGTGTTGGAGTGACAGTCAATTTGCATATTACCTCTTTATTATATAGGATGGGCTCAAAATGGTGGAGGTCTGAATCAGTTTTCAAAGTTGAAAGTAGAACCCTGTTTTCCAATAAAATCTTACTGCAGAGCCCAGTGTAAATAGATGGCATAAACCGCCATGTTGAAATGGGATTGTGGTACTCAGTGTCCACATGTAATTGGTTTTCCAAGAGCATAGTTTTGAAAACCAATGTCATAAAATATTCGAATAATAATTTATATATTATTCTCAAAGATGATGATGCTTTGGAAATTGAATGTTTGACAGTTGTTTTAACTGATACATAAAAATTTGTATATGGCATAAAAATGCTATTAAAAGGTATAAATAAAAGGCTTATACAGTCATGTGCCACTTAATGGCAGGGATATGTTGTGAGAAATGCTCATTAGGTGATTTTGTCATTGTGCTAATATTATAGGGTACACTTACACAAACCTGGATGGTATAACCTATTACACACATAGACTATATGGTAAAGCCAGTCATTCCTAAGTTACAAGCCTGTTTAGCATATTAATGTACTGAATACTATAAATAATGGTAATACAGTGGTATTTGTGCATGTACTAGTAAACATAACTAAAAATAGAAAAGATACATTAAAAATACTATATAAAAGCTCTAGCTGGTTTTGCTTAGTGGTTAGAGTGTTGGCCAGTGGACCAAAGGGTCACAGGTTTGATTCCTGTTCAGGGGCATGTATCTGGGTTACAGGTTTGAGCCCTGGCCCCAGTTGGGGCACATGTGGAATGCAACCAGTTGATGTGTCTTTCTCACATCAATGTCTCTCTTTATCTCCCCTTCCACTCTCTCTAGGAATCAATGGGGAAAATATCCTCAGGCGAGGATTAACACACACAAAAAAAACTAAGTAAATAAATAAAATCCTATATAATAAAGAGGTAATATGCAAATTGACTGTCACACCCTCACAAGATGGCTTCCTGCAACCATGCCTGCAGGGGGGTTAGTGAGGGACGACCAAATGACTGAACAGCAGGCTGCATGGGGCAACCAGGTTGGCAGGGGGGGCAGTTAGGGGTGATCAGGCCGGTGGGGGGGGCAGTTAAGGGCAACCAGGCAGGCAGGCAGGTGAGCAATTAGGAGCCAGCAGTCCAGGATTGTGATAGGGGTCCCAGATTGGAGAGGGTGCAGAGGCTGGGCTGAGGGGACCTCCTCTCTAAACCCCTCCCCCACACACACACACGAATTTCGTGTACCGGGCTGCTAGTATACTATATAAAAGGTTAAAAAAATGCTACACCTGTTTAGGGCACTTATCATGAATGGAACTCACAGGACTGGAAGTTGTTCTGGATAAGTGAGGGAGTGGTGAGTGAATGGGAAGTCCTAGGCCATTATTGTATGCCACTGTAGGCTTTATAACACTATATGTCAGGTCCAGCCTGACGATTGAACCGGGCTGAGGTAGGGAGGTGGGAATTGAGAAATAAAAGAATAAGAGAAATAAAGGCAAGAGAAACAACAGCGGGGTCAGGAGGTCCAGAACTCTCGAGAAGCTCTGGCAACTTTTATTAGTAACACAGTGCTTTTTATACATAAGACACTAAGCAGGGAATCACAAGGAAAACATTCTTTGTTTCTCTAAAATCACTACTGGAGGGATAAGTTGAAGGACAGGTTTCTTGTTATAATAAATCTCACTAGTTGGATACATATTTCTTGGTAAGCCATGAAAGTAGCTCTTATCCTACTGATAGCGGTCATATAAACAAACCCTGGGAAAGCTCTGTAGGCAGGGGCTTCTCTCGTTATACTGATTAGTTGCCATCCAAACAGGCCTGGGAAATCTGTGTGGGTAGGGTGCCAGCCTTGCTAGCCCCTACAGGTGCAAGGACCGTGTCATCTTACAGCCCGTTCCCCACAACTATACACTTAGGCTACACTAAATTCATAAAGTTAAAGTACAAGAGAACATGATGCAGTAAACATGAGGTATGTGAGACTGTTGCCAGCATCATATGGCATACTGTTTTTATAGCAAGCTTCTTTTTAAATAAGTAGAGTACCCTCTAAAATAATAAAAATTGTAATACATAGATAAACCAGTAACATAGTCTTTTATTATCATTACCCAGTATTATATACTAGTACTTAATTGCATGTGCTATAGTTTTATACTACTGACAGCACAGTATATTTGTTTACACTAGCATCTCCACAGACACGAGAGTAACATGTTGTGCTACGACATTATGACATTCAAGATGTCACTAGGCAAAAGGAATTTTTCAGCTTCATTGACCTTTTGCACTTGGATGTCGAGTGTGACTCGACACGGTTAGCATTAGAATAAAGGAATCGAGAAAACAAGCGAGTGCAAAGGGTTAAAATCTTATGTGACCACCATCACATATGCAATATTTGTTTAATGTTGTTATGCAGAGCAAAATAGAAGTCCAACTATTAAGCATACAGAAAGTAAAAGATGGCCAATTTTCAAAAAGGTACTCATTTTAAATTTTAATGTTATTTATCACTAGAGGCCCGTTGCACGAAGAGATTCGTGCAATAGGCCTTCCTTCCCTTGGCTTTCAGCACTGGTTTTCCTCCGGCACCCAGGACTCAGGCCTTTGCTCTGGCTGGAGTCTGCTGCCTTTGCTGCAGACTCTGGCCAGAGTCTGCCTTCTTCGTCTTTGCTGCAGAATCTGGCCAGAGTCTGCCATCTTCGTCTTCGCTGCAGATTCAGGCCAGAGTCTGCCATCTTCGTCTTCGCTGCAGAGCCGGAGTGCCGCTCCTGTAGATCCCCTCACCCCTGCCTCCCTCTCATAGCAGGCATCCTACCCCGCCCAGCCACTCCGCGCCTGGAGCAGCTGGGCGGCCGCCATCTTTGTCCTTTAATTTGCATATTCCCTCCTGATTGGCTGGTGGGCGTAGTGGAGGTACAGTTAATTTACATGTTTGTCTATTATTAGGTAAGATAGCAAAATGTTGGAAAGCTACTTACCTCACAAAAGTAATAGTATAGTAAATAGTAAACATTAAAATCATGAAAACAAAACAGAAGTGCTAATATTATTTTTAATTCTTACCTGAGGATATTTTTTTATTGCTTTTTTTAGAGAGAGAGAGAGAGAGAGAGAGAGAGAGAGAGAGAGAGAGAAACCTTAATGTGGAAGAAACATCGATCGGTTACCTCCCATATGTGCCCAACCAGGGATTGAATCCACAACCTGTTGGTGTATAGGATGTTGCTCCAACCAACTTGTCCCAATTTCTCCTTCAGGGACGTAAGCACAGGTGACCAAGGGTGCCTCAGCCAGTCTCTAAACTGACACGTACTACCCAAGGTACTTACTTAATATTGACCGAGCATAAATTACACAGGAGACAAACATGCAATGCACGAATCACTCACGGTTTATTTATAGAGTCCTGGTGGTTTCCAGACCTCGGCAGGCCACCCGGGATCCGCACCGACAGACACACACACTGGACGTTGGACGTTGCAGCTGCGGCTCGGCGTCTTGTTTGAGGCCTCAGTTTCCGGCTCACTGTTTGGACTCACAGTCCACGGCAGAGCTTGGGCAGATGCAGGAAGGGGGGTGGAGAGTGACCGTCTGTGGAGGAGCAGAGCAGGCCTCTCTGATCTTCCTCTGGTGCTTCCTCTTTTTATGTGCCTAGATGGGCGTCTTCAGTGTGTCTTATCAGCGGGTCCCAGGAGCCTTGCATATCTGGTTTTACATATGGGGAACAGATCACTTTACTTTTTTTTCTGCATACAGGCCACTCAGGGGTGTTTAATCAACCTGTTTACATTACATTCAATACTTTTTAACATCATATTTTAATATCACACTATAATTCTACATTTTGATACTTATTCTATATTATTCTTATCATTATTACTATAACACAACTGAACCTGCTGGCCAGGGCAAGAAATGTTAATTTAAAACAACATACAACGTACTGTGAACTTTAAAATTTCAAGTAACACTATGTGAAAATGAAAGTAGCTGGGGGTTTTCATTTGGTTACACAAACATTTTATCTTAAGCAGTAATAAGTATGGAACAAAAGATTGATGAAAACTTGGATTTAATTTCAATAATCACTAACTGTGCCTTTTTTCTTTCAATTTTCCCTTCACCTACTTCATTTTTTAAAATAATGATTTTAAAATTTGAGACAATAACAAAATTAGAAAAGTGTTGAACTTTTGATTTCTTGAGGCATTTGGAAATAAATTGCTAATCTGGTCTGTCTTCATTGTCTAACACTTTTATCATGTTTTGCCTACAAACGGGTATCTACACAACCAGAATTCAATCGTTAAAATTAGGAAATTAGTCTCCTTTAATCTGAAACAGTTCCTCAGGTTTTCTTTGACTGTCATGATCTTGATACTTGAAAATTAATGGGCAATTTATCTTTTAGGATGTCCCTCAAGTTGAGTTTGTCTGATGTTTCCTTGTGATTAGATTTAGTGTATACTATATATCTTTGATAGGAATATCACAGAAGTTATGTTCTTTTTTCCTCATTGCTTCGTATCAGGTGGGACATAATTTAAATTTGCTGCATTACTGATGATGTGCTCTTTGATCACTTGATTAGACTGGTATTTATTTACCTGACTTCTCCATTGTAAAGTTAGTATTTACAGAGGCGGGGGGAGGAGAGTATTTGGAAAAAGGTATTTTAAGGCAGTGTACTAGTAAATATATTCTTCCTTATCACCTGTCAGTTTACATCAGTATGGACTAATGGTTTCCTGTTTTATGTGATGAGCTATTATTTGTTATAATCAATATTTCATTTTCTCTGTCCTTTTGGCATCTCTCTATAATTTGTATGTATAAATTTTTTTCTTTTTAATTAATTTATTTTTTTACTGATTTCAGAGAGGAAAGGTGAGAGAGATAGAAACATCAATGATGAGCGAAAATCATTGATTGGCTGCCTCCTGCACACCCCAACTGGGGATCAAGCCCACAACCCAGGCATGTGCCCTGACCGGGAATAAAAAAACAACAACACACCAAACAATAAAAACAAAAAGCCATGCATTCATTTTTTGCTTTCCTTGCTCCACATTGGGAACTTGACTTGGTTTCTTTTAGTGGAGCATGATATTTAGAAACTTATCTGCCTATATCTGCTAGGGCTCTAACATCCCATGCCAGGTTGTCTCTCCATTGTTACCTTCTTTTGCCATTAAGGCCTTCATAAACCTCTTGTTCACCATACTCAGACTGTCTTTACCATATTGGCTACTCACCCCCTGTGGACCCCTGCCTGGCTCTCCTTGGGCTCTGACATTCCTGGCCAGTTTACTCTCTTCTGGATGCCTTTCTTACCTTTTTCAGGTTCTGATATCCCCCAGTGAGCCACCCCCACATAGAGAAACCTTCCTTACCTTGTTTGGGCTCAGGTTCCCCTTGCTAGGCAACCCTACCACATGATGCTCTCCTAATATTGCTCAGGTTCTGATGCTACGCGCCAGGATGCCTTCCTATAGGGATGCCCTCCTTACCTCACTGGACCACAGCTCCTTTCCTCCTCCATATTTACATTTATTGTATGCCACCCTAAGGCTTTAGAATTTAATTGTTCAGGAAGAGATAAGGCTATTTGAATGGTTTTTAAGTGGTCTTTACTAGTAATATTATTTTCACATTGTCTTTTTTTTCCTGTTGTCATTTAAATATTTTGAATAAAAGTCATTCAAATATGTTACTTTAAATTAACTAATTTTTTAGGATTCTTGTATTGCTTCTATGTAATTAAAGTTCTCATTTTGGATTATTTTATAGCGAGCCCAAGCTGCACTGCAGGCTGTCAGTGCTGTCCAGTCAGGAAGTCTGGCCCTTCCTGGAGCTCCCACCAATGAAGGCACAATGCTACCTGGGCAGAGCCCTGTGCTCCGGATAATTATTGAAAACCTCTTTTACCCTGTTACTCTGGAAGTTCTTCATCAGGTAAGGAGGGACCTTCTTAAGAAAGCAGAGTCAAATGTGACCTCTGTAACTTTAGATGTTTTATATCTTTAGTTTTTTGGGTTGCTGATTTTGTTTGATGTATTTCTTTAAATTTTTAAAAAATTTACCCTGTTTCATGCAAGAAGTAATATCAATTAGAGATAATTTTGATACCCCCTGTTTCCTAACTTAAATACTTGATTTTAAAAGATGTGTAAGACATTTTTTTTTAATATCTAAACATGAAAATGAATAAAGTATAGAATCTATAAAAAGCACTGGTAGTAGTTATTCCTGAGAAAGTAAGATTTTTATAGAAAATAACTAATTTATTCCTGTTGACTCTTTACATTTGAGTATTTTTCTTTTAAAAACTCTGAAAGGAAGGTATACAACAACTCTTTACATTTAACATGGAAGTATCGTGTTAGTGCTGACTTATGCCCAATGTAGCTTTCATTGACTACCCAGTAATATGCCTAACCTGTCTTGATAAAAGACATTCTACCATATTTTGGCCTACTATGCATATATAGAATTTAAAGATTGGGAGGTCACCTTGTTGTGTAATTTTATAGTGAATAAAAACTGAAACTCAGGTAATTGATGCATTGTAGAGAGTAATTGAAGAGCCAATTAGAACTCAAGCCTTCTCATGTGAAGTCCAGAGTATTTTGCATGCTTATTATATTTTTAATACTCCATATGTACATACCTTCAGAATTTAACATGTAGTTAGTTGGTAATCTGTATACATAAATATAGGGCATCTAGTCCAACAACTTCAGTTAGTTTTGTCCCTTTTAGCTGCATATTGATTTCATTATACTTGTCAATCCATGTATTAAAATACTAAAACATATTATTTGCTTATTTTCATATTTATATCTCAATATATATTACCAGTATAGAACCAGGTCAGTCCAGGATTATTTAACTGCTTTTCTGATCTTTGTATTTGTACTAAAAGTGAAGAGTCATAGAGGTATGTATGTGCATGTGTATTTACGGATTGAAATGCTCTTATTCTATTCTCACATTTTACAAATAAGGAAACAGAGGCCTTCTTTAGAAGTTACGCTAGGTTTCCACAGTCACTGTGCTAACTGGTGATAGAGCTTGGATACATTCCTAATGCAGTTCCTGTGCCATGCATATAAATATCAAAGCATACCATTTATTAGGCCCACTGTGATCCCTGTGATAGTTTTCTGAGTACCATTTTCTTAAATATGCATTTGTAAAGCATGTCCTAGGGAGGGCTTTAACAGAGGTATCCATAGCCACTTTTGTTCCCTGAAAGGGTTCAGGAATTGCTCAGGTGATTGCTTTTTTTGTTCTGTTGGATTTTCTTCTCTTCTGTTTATCCACAAAATGGTACTGAGCACGCTGTGATCCATCAGCAGTGTGTGTTTGTTTTTGGTACTGTAACACTGTAGCTACTGCTAATGTACACTGTGTTACAAAGGATATTCTTGGTCCTGTGGCTCAACATTGCCATCTGTCACGGTGAGTTTAGCCAGGGTCATGTGGTTCGGTCCTGTCGTTCCATTTATCATCTTCATGACAGCAGTAACAAACCTTGTTTCTCTCCCAAAAGATCATGGGGTCCTTCCGGTGAAGAGTGGTAATTCTGAGAATCCTCAGTAGTAACTTTCGAGGTCGGACTCTCAGCCTTCAGATATAGCACTCCCTTGTTTCATGCTCCTTCCCATTGTTGTTGAAATCAAACCAAACTCTTTACCGAGCCCCTTAAGGCCCCCACATGCAGACCTCTCCCCATCTCTTTAACCCCATTTTGAACACTTCTCTGCTTATTTAGCACCCTGGCTTTTTTGGTCCATTGATCTTCTCCCCTCCCCTCCAGCTTATTCCTGTCTTAGTCCATTTCTATTTTCTATTATTTAAGCTTGGAACACTCTTCACTGAGAGTCACTGAACTGGATTTTACATAATTAGGTTTTCACCTTATTCACCTCCTCAGAGAGTCTTTCTCTAATTACATTAACTAAGCCCTCTCCGTCTGGTATCCTGTCTCATTAACCAACCAAAGTGTAGTGTAGCCTAAGGATTAAGGATACAGGGTTTGGAGCTGGTTTTAATCCTGGCTCTACCACTTACTACCTCTGTAATCCTGGGCAAGTAACTTACCTCATCTATGCCTTTTACTTATTTACTAGTATATAATGAGATGAATTAAGATGGTTTCTCATACCTTCATTGTGAGGTTTATATGAGTTAATGCACTTAAAGCACTTAGAACAGTGCCTGCTACATATTAAGTGCTCAAGAAATGTTATCTGTAATTATCATATGCTAGTAAATTTCACTGTAAGGAAATGATCCTTGCTTTTGCAGTCTTGTGGGTAAGATGTAATTTTATAAGTAATCGCATAAAATGCAATGAATATTGAGATGGGATCATACATGGAAGTGTGGAGTTGCTTGCACCTGTTATATTAGAGGATTGTTTTATATTCTTTGCTGAAGAGTTGGCATTAGCTAAACTCTCTAACATCTGTAGAAGCTTGTGGTTGTTCCTTTAGCTCATAGTAAAGGGATTAAGATGGGAATGGTGCTATTTCAGATGATGGACGTTAAGAGAGATGTTACCAATATGACATTTGAGCAGAGGCTTGAAGGATGTTAGGGTGTAAGTTGTGTGTACGTGGTAGAATGATGGTCCAGTCAGAAAAAGCAGCAAGTGCAAAGTCTTGAACATGACGGTGTGCTTAATGTGTTCAAATATCAGAAATAAGGCTATGTCAGTGGAGTATAATAAAGTAGGAATGTAGTAACTAAGAGGGTCAGAGAAGCAGTTAGGAGCTAGATTATGTAAATAAACCCTTTATTATCTTACATGTAAGTAAGATGGAAAACCATTGGAGGATTTGGGGGCACATTTATGTTTTAACAGAATCAGTCTCATTGCTGTTATAAGACTACAGACAATAATACAGTGAAGGCCTGGGGATGGGGTGGGAGCTGGGTGAAAGGGGTCAATGAAAAAAAAAAAGGGACATATGTAATACTTTGAACAGTAAAGATTAAAAAAAAGATTAAGCTGTAGGCGTAAGGGAAGGCTCTTGTCATAATCATGTAAGAGAGGGTGGAGACTGGGATAAGGACGTGGGCACTGGAAGTAGTGATTATGGATATATTTGGAAGGATTTGCTGATGGGTTGAGTAGGTGTAGGTTTTAAAGAGAGAGTATCAAGAATGTCTTTCAGATTTTATCTGTGAAATGGTAAAATAGAGCTATCTTATACTAAAATAATAAAGACTGAGGGGAATAAAGATTTGGGGCAGGGGTGGAAGGTAGGGCAGGAATCAAGAGTGTGTTTTGGACATGTTAAGTTTGATAGATCTATTAAACACTGAAGCAGGAGATGTTGAATAGACATTTGGCAAATAAACCTACATTGGCATAAGAACTCTGGGCTGGAGATTTGGTAATCATCAGCGTATGGGTGGTAATTTAAGGCCATTGGATTGTGTGGCATCACCTAGGACAATGGTCGGCAAACTGCGGCTCGTGAGCCACATGCGGTTCTTTGGCCCCTTGAGTTTTTAGCAAAGGCCAGCTTAGGAGTACCCTAATTAAGTTAATAACAATGTACCTACCTAGATAGTTTAAGTTTAAAAAATTTGGCTCTCAAAAGAAATTTCAATCGTTGTACTGTTGATATTTGGCTCTGTTGACTAATGAGTTTGCTGACCACTGACCTAGGATAAAAGACTGATCTTTTTGAATTGCAGAATAAAGATAAATAACTTGCAAAATCAATTATTATGGTATTAAATAAAAAATTAATACTAGTAATATAAAATTCTGGTTCTTACGTCTTACTATTTTGTTGGCTACAAAAACTATTACAAACAAGTTGTGTTTGGTGTGCCTGATATTTTTTAAAGTTCTAAGATGAATATACATTTTACAAGTGAATACTAGTGAACATTTTTAGTTTCTGGCAAGTTTTACCTATATAAATATCATCCTAAAGATTAATTTTACCAGAATTTTAGCTTCAGTATTTCTTTAGTCCCATTTTAAAGTCCAAAAGAATACAACGTACAGGAGACATCAAGAGTAGAGTCTATGTGTTTATATTTATGACATCAAAATAAATATATTACCTTATAATCAATACTAGAGGCCCAGTGCACAAAATTCGTGCACGGGGGGGTGTGTCCCTCAGCCCAGCCTGCAACCTTTCCAATCTGGGACATTCCTCTCCCAATCCAAGACTGCTGGCTCCCAACTGCTAGCCTGCCTGCCTGCCTTCCTGATTGCCCCTAACCGCTTCTGCCTGCCAGCCTGATCACCCCCTAGTCACTCCCCTGCCAGCTTGATCAATGCCTAACTGCTCCCTTGCCAGTCCGATTGCCCCTAACTGCCCTCCCCTGCCGGCCTGGTCACCCCTAACTGCCCTCCCTGCCGGCCTGGTCGCCCCAACTGCCCTCCCCTGCCGACCCAGTCACCCCTAACTGTTCTCCCCTGCCAGCCTCATCGCCCCTAACTGCCCTCCCCAGCAGGCCTGGTCCCCACCCCAACTGCCCTCCCCTGCAGGTCTGGTCGCCCTCAACTTCCCTCCTCTGCCAGCCTGGTCACCCCTAACTGCCCTCCCCTGCTGGCCTGATCACCCACAACTGCCCTCCCTTTCAGGCCTGGTCCCTCCCAACTGCCTTTCCCTGCTGGCCTTTTTGTGGCAGCCATCTTATGTCCACATGGGGGCAGCCATCTTGTGTGTTAGAGTGACAGTCAATTTGCATATTACCCCTTTATTAGATAGGCTATTAGGGAAATAAAGTCAGAGATCTTATAATCACTATATTAGGGAAATAAAGCCAGAAACCTTATAATCAATAAAAATAAATCTGAATATATTGAACTTTCCTGAATGTTAATTTTTGAAACCAAATCGTTTAAAATTTAGCATTTTGGTAATTATGAAATAATGTTAAAAATCACACTTTAGACATTCCTAGATTCTTAGATATTGGTGCTCATTTAATTTACTTTATTCAAAAGTATCAGATTGATTTTTGTAGCTATTCGCTCAGTACGTAAATACAATCCAAGGGACTCTAGAAAGCTATCTGTAGTTAGCCAGTTAAGTCAATTTATATCCTCTTACTATTTTCAGATAAAAATCACATACCTGTCAGTGAGGATATCTGTACATTAGGTTGTTATCCAAGTTAAATGAGAGAATGAATCTAATTAGCATATTATGCTTTTATTATTATAGATTTAAAATTCTATTGCTACTCATTTATTTGGTGAAAAAAACACATAGTTGACACACTTATACAGATTGATGTGTGTGGTGTGTGTGTGCACGCAACTTCACAGTATTACCAAGGATGAAAATTAAGAGAATATAAGTAAGACCTTTTACCAAGAATGCTTATACCTATATCTACCTATATCTTAAAGAAAGATACAAAATAAAATTCAAACTGAGAAGGTAAATTTGATGTTCTTTTATGAATTTCAAGAGTATTATCTAGGTGTGGTGGATGGGGGTCAGTGAGGTTTAAAAAGGGGAACATCTGTAATACTTTCAACAATAGAGATCAATTCAAAATATAATAAAGTAATGACATTTAGGGGGGGTCTGGGGAGCACAGAATATTAACTAAGACACAGGTTGTACTGAGAAGATACCTGTGACAAGACCAAAATTTTCATTAAAAGAAAAAAAGCAAAATAATTTCCTAATGTTTTACAAAACACAATTAAATGAGGAATTAAGGTACCAAAGTTCTAAACCCTGTAATATGACCATAATGAAATTAACTACAGTTTTTTAAAAGTTTCTAATTTCAATAAAGGGCTCTCAGACTATCTAATTTTAAGGAATGGCATTTTCTGGTGAGCCCCTTCTAAGACATTGGTTTCAAAAATCTTGAATGATGTTATTTCCTATAAGAAGTGTTTGACTCTAAGCTAATGATATGTTAAGAATGTCTTGTCACAAATGACCATTTGGACTTTAGAATACTTTATTTTAGGGGTGGTAAAATAAACATAAATAAATTTTACCATTTTAAGACATTTTTCATCTTTCCATACTACAATTCCTGTATCCATCCTATGTAATAAAAGGCTAATATGCAAATCGACAGAACAGTGGAACAACCGCTTGCTATGGCATGCACTGACCACCAGGGGGCAGACGCTCAATACTGGAGCTGCCCCCTGGTGGTCAGTGCATTCCCACAGGGGCTCGGAGCACTGCTCAGCCAGAAGCCGGGCTCATGGCTGGCAAGTGCAGCGGCAGTGGTGGGAGCCTCTCCTGACTCCACAGCACCACTAAGGATGTCTGACTGCTGGCTTAGGCCCGCTCTTTGAGTTCCTGCCTTTAAACTTTTTGGGTAACTTCCCAGAAGTGGAATTGTTGGTTCATATGGTAATTCTGTTTTTAAGTTTTAGGGTGTTTTTGAAGAACCATCATAAATGTTTTCCATAGTGCACAGGGTTCCATATCTCCACATCATCTCCAACACTCAGTATTTTCCGTTTCTTTGTTTGTTTTGCTAATAGCTATCATATTGGGTTTGAAGTGGTATCTCATAGTTTTATTTGCATTGCTCTAATGATTAGTGATGCTAAGAATTTTTTCATGTTTTTATTGGCTATACAGTCATTTTTTTTATTTTTTTAAAAATGCCCATCCACGGTTTTTGTTCATTTTTAAATTGGGTTTTTGTGTTGAATTGTAGTTCTTTATTTATATTCTGGATATTAACCCCTTATCAGATATATGCTTTGTAAATATTGTCTTTCATTTTGTGGGTTGCCTTTTCACTCTGTTCATAGTATTTTTAATATACTAACATTTTTAATTGTGATGTAGTCGAATTTATCTATTTTTTCTTTTGTTGCCTCTGCTTTAGAATATTCTTTCTGATAATTAGAAAGCAGAGCCATTTGCCCTATTAACAATACTCAAGACATAATATTTGATAATAGGACATTTTTACCAGGTTAGGGAATACTTACGTTTTTATTCTTAGAAGCAGAAGACAAGTTTCTGGGTCATTAAGATCCACATTTAAAATGGGATGTCAGAGGAAAACAAAATGCATTGTAGTAACCCTGGCCATGAACCTTTGTTTTGGTGAAGTAGAACAGTATTGTAAGACCATTGATAACCAGAGGTCTGTCAGGAAACCTTCCCCACACTCTTGTTTATTCCTCTTCTCCAATACCACTTAAGAGGGGCCTTCCTTGACCACTCTTGGATGTCTCCAACTTTAATTCTCGTTTTCTCTCATTTTTTTTTTTAAATTCATAACCTTTTTTACAACTGGACATTGTTATTTATTTGCTTAGTTATCATATGTCTTTTCTCATAAGGGCAGAGACTCTTGTCTCTGTTTTGTTCACTGCTGACTTTCCAGTGCTTAGAACAGTACTCTGTGAGTCTTTGAATTAATAGAGCAGTCTCTATTGAACATCTTGTAGTTTGTTTGTCTCTAAAATCTCAAAAAGTTAGAGGCTGATTCTCAGAGTGAAATAGTTGATCAGTGTGACTCTTTCACTTCCATACATATACTTTTCACCCCATTATCTTAAAATATTAATTAATTTCTGTTGTAGACTACCGTTTTAGTATTGTGCCATTTATGACATACTATAAAGTAGGTTAAATATTTGAGTGCCTATTGGGTTAGGCACTGTTATAAGCCATGAATGGGTGTTGAAACTTTAACATCTTAGGTTTGATTTAAGTTATTTTGGTACCAACAATTTTAACAGAGGAAATTATTTTCATTTAAAAATGGTATTCATGAATCAAGCTGTATTTATAAAGATGTTAGTTTAATTTTTTCCTTAGATTTAACCTAATGTGAACTTTTTTTCAGATATTTTCTAAATTTGGCACAGTCTTGAAAATTATCACCTTTACAAAGAATAATCAGTTTCAAGCCTTGCTTCAGTATGCTGACCCATTGAATGCACAGTATGCCAAAATGGTAATTATTAACTTTTTTTCATTTTTCAGTTGTTAATCAGTCACTTCAGTGATACCAAAGGAAGCCTTCATGTCTTCTCTCTTGCTCCCATTTACCATGTGTTTTTTAATTGTAGTAGGATAAACATAATATAAAAATTATCATTTTCAAATATACTGTTTCATATGCTCTTTTTTCATAACAAGCTAAAAATTACTTTGTTCATATGAAATGGTTTCAAAGCACCTATTATATCTCAAGACCTCTGGGACTCATTTCTGTTTGTCACATTTGAAGTCTAACATTGAGCACAGTGCTCTTGATATAATCTAACTAATAAAGTAAAATTATCTTTGCCCTTGTGCCTTCATTTATTCTATCAAATTCTCCAAAGATTGATTTCACTATTTTTACAACCATACTCCTTGTTGAATCTATGAGCTCTGAATTGGTGAATACATTAAATCTTAAGAAACCTGCTGTGTCAACTTAGAGTCTTTTTTTTTTTTTTTTTAAGTTCATGAGTGCTTGATTGTTGACAAGATATAAAATTTTACAGTTTGGTTATATTTGACCCATCTCCTATTGAGATCTATCTCTAACCAGAATTCTATCTTACATCAGTGTCTGAATTGTTTCTGAATTCTTTTCAAAGATAGGGATAAAGTTAGTTGTACTTTTGTGTACCACACAGTGTCTACCTCTTGATTAGGAATATAGCCTTTATATTTATTGTACCCTCTACCTCCACATATATGTAATTTTGTGCCTTTATGGTAGCATACTCATCAGTAAACTATTATTATGAAGGGGGAGGGATTACTGATTTATAGGCTTGTTCCAGAACTGACTTCAAATTTCCCTCAGCTTATTATTTATTTATTTTTATTTATTTACTTATTTTGTTAATCCTCACCCAGGGATATTTTTTCCCATTGATTTTTATTTTATTTATTTTTAATATATATTTTTATTGATTTCAGAGAGGAAGGGAGAGGGAGAGAGAGATAGAAACATCAGTGATGAGAGAGAATCATTGACTAGCTGCCTCCTGCACACCCCCTACTGGGGATCGAGCCCGTAACCCAGGCATGTGCCCTTGACCAGAATCAAACCTGGGACCCTTCAGTCTGCAGGCCGACGCTCTATCCACTGAGTAAAACCGGCTAGGGCCCATTGATTTTTAGTGGAGTGGAAGGGAGGTGGAGAGACAGAGAGAGAGAAGCATCTCTGTGAGAGAGAGACACACCCATTGGTTGCCTCGCTCCTTGCCTGGGGCCAGGGGTCTAGCCTACAACTGAGGTACATATCCTTAACCTGGAATGGAACCCGAGACCCTTCAGTCCTTGGGTGGATGCTCTAACCTCTGAGCCAAACCATCTAGGGCCCTCAGCTTATTACTCAAAGTTCTAAAAAATAAATTTATAAGAGAAGAAAAAATGGTAGATAATATTTCATGTATTGCTTTTCTAGTAAGTACCATTTAGAAAGGCTTTATTTCATCTTAACCTGTATAAACTATACTAAACTATACTCATTCTTTAAAAAGAATTAAAATGAAGTGTAAAAATATCTGTAAACATTTTTGTGGACAAAATAATCATAATAACAGCTAATACAATGTACAGTAATGCATAATAGTTTTCCAAGCCTTTACATTCTCCTTTCTAATTTGATCTTTACCAGAGACAAGATAGGGATTATTATCCTTATTTTACAGATGAAAAAAACTACAGTTAGACATTTTCTTTTTCCCTCTTAGGTGCACATAGTGACAGAGGTAAAAGTAAATAAAGGTCTTTGGCTTCTAATCCAGTGCTCTCTGCTTTATACCTGATAGCCATTCTGTGTCAAAGTAGAGACTACTTGATTTATCAGTGTTGTTGTCTTGCAAAACATCAGTCCCTTTCTTACATGCTTTAGGCACTGGATGGCCAGAATATCTATAATGCATGCTGCACTCTGCATATTGACTTCTCCAAGCTTACCAGCCTTAATGTGAAATATAATAATGACAAAAGCAGAGACTTCACTCGCTTAGACCTTCCTACTGGTGATGGCCATCCATCCCTTGAATCCCCTATGGCTGCTGCTTTTGGTGAGTAGTTCTGTTTTGGGTCACAAAGCAAGTTTTCTGAAATTACACATTTCATTTATTAATCCATGTTATGTCAGTTAGCCTTTTTCTTCTTAGGTGTTCTAAAGGATAGCAAGGATCATAGAACAAAATTCTCCCAGGTGTTCTAAAGGATAGCAAGGATCATAGAACAAAATTTGTCCTTAAATTAAATTTTAATATTTGTAGATTCTATTAGTTGGCAAAATAAGTGAATATCTGACATTGAGAATTACAGGTTTATTTTCTAACATTAATATTATTCATTATCAGCCATATAGTAATTTGCTTCAAATTAAGTCTTTTACATATTAACATTATTTTAAATATGTTGGTTTATAGCCAACAGAATATTGGCTTAAGTGCTCCTGAGAGAAATCCTTTTTTAAGTAGTGATATATTAAAACAAGGATCTAAATTAGTGGTATGTTTTTCCTTTATTCAAACAAGAGTATTTATTTATTTTGTTTTGTTTTTTAAACATCAGAACTTCCATCTTTACCTTAAGTTTGTGGGAAGTTGCATTTTTACATTAATAAAAGTAGTCTTCTGAATTGTCTCTGTAAATGTTGCTCTGAAGGGTTTCCTTCTTTTATTTAAAACTAGTTCTCAATACATTTATACATACTTTTTAAATAAAACTTTATGTTAAGGAAAAAGCAGCAGATGGCCCAGTTGGATATATCACTAGGTTAATGTGTGCTACTTTCTGGTTTTGCAACTCTTGAAAGTGTGATTTATATTTAGATAAAGTAATAATTGTATTACCTTTTGTGATTCATTATTTTCCCAAATGACACCATAAAATATTGTTTATTGAGACCTTAAGTGATATTTAGTCTATCTTCATTTCACAGACAAGAAAAAAAAACACAATCCTTAGCCAGATGGTTGTCTAAAATTCTCAAGAAAATACTTTGTAACTTTATTTTTCAAGTATAAAAGCTTTTTGTTCTTTATAACTGAAAAAGTCGAGTGAACTGTTAAGTTCACGTTCCTAAAGTTGTTGAAGGTTCTGTTTTGGTCTGACCAATTTTTGTGTTTTATTTGTTACCAGCCTTTACTTACATGTCTGATTCTGTAGAGCCTAAGATCTTTGTAATTACTGTTTCAAAAACACATGATAGAAATTGAGGCTGTCATTCAAGTTTGCCAAAATTGGCTGTCAAATGCAGAACTACACTTACTCCAATAACTGAATATATACTGTTGGTATAATTAATGTTCTGCATTGTGTAAAGAGGACATTTAAAAAATACAGCTAAGAATTTTGGTTTCTGAATATAAAGTGTCAGATGTTAACATCCTTTTTCATTGTGTTAATAAATTAATTCATAGTTGTTGCAAAGTGATGCCTATTCCTAAGATAAGTGATTCATCAGAGAACAATGCTTTTTTATGTATGTGTGAAAGTTTACTATTCTCTTTTTTCTCTTGGCTTCTGAAACACCACACTCTTGACCTTTTTCCTACCTCAGTGTGTTCTTTCTCTTTTTTAAAGGTTGACATTTAAAATTTCTAGGGTTACGTTTTAAGCAGTTTGTCCCAGTTTTTAGTGATACATACAGGATGGTGCAAAGGTGGGTTTACAGTTGCTCATATGGAAAATAATTCAATAATTAATAAATAGTAATACAAGAATAAACTCTGTTTTGTGTACTCTAAACCTACTTTTGCGCCACCCTGTATTATATCAATAGAAAAGCTTATGAAACATGTAAATATATTTTAATACCTATGTAATTGTTACCTAGGTTAAAAAAACAAATATTTATACATACCGAAGAAGTACTCTTTGTACCCTTCTCATTAATTGTGCTCCTACTCTAAAGATAATCAGTCTCAAATTTGATGATAATCATTCTTTTGCTTTTTAGCTTTTTATTTTTACTGGGTTGTTGTTTTTACCATTTATTATGCAGCCCTAAGTGCTAATTTAAAAAACGTTTTTTCCTATCTTTAAAACCTTACATAAATGGAATTATGCTATTTGTTTTTGTGTGTGACTTGTGAGACATTCATATTTATATATGTGACTGTTGCTTATTCATTCTCAATACTGTCAGTGTATAGATTCCCATTGTGTGAATATACCACAGTTGTGTTTATCCATTCTATTGTGGATAGACATTTGGGTTATTTTAGTTTGAGGCCATTATGACCAGTGCTGCTCCTGATTAAGAAGGTTGAACATATTTTTATTTGTTTATTGGTCATTCTCCCTTATGAATGTCTATCTCTTTTGCCTAATTTTGTGTTTGGTTTATTGCTTTTTCTTGTTTATTTGTAGGATTTTTTTTTTAATCTCTCAAAACACTTTTTTTGTTATATGTGTTAGTAATATGCATTTCTTTCATTTTTGGCTTTATAGTATTTTTATGTAGTCAAATTTATTTGCCATTTTCTTTATGTTTGTGTTTTTTGTATGTTAAGAAATCTTTTTGTTGCCCTGACATCCTAAAGCTATATATATACTTCTACTCTAAAATTTATAGTATTTTAGTAACTTTGTTTTGAAATAATTTAAGTTGCAAGAATAGTACAAAGAATTGCCTTATATCATTTATCCAGATTCCTCAATTATTAACATCATGCCACATGTACTTTATCATCTCTCTGAGTGTGTGAGTGTGTGTAAGTAGGTAGGTAAGTTTTTTATCCCCCTGAGTCACTGGAGCGTAAGTTGCAGGCATGATGCCCCTTTACTTCTAAATACTCATATTTTCTAAGAACAAGGTCATTCTTACCTAAATACAGTTATCAAAACCAGGAAATTAACATTCATACACTACTATTATCTAATCCATAAACCTTTTAAAATTTTGACAGTTGTGAAAACAATGTTCTTTTATAAGAGATTTTTTTCTGGTAAAGATCCAAACCAGTATCAGGCCTAATTTATTTGTCATATCTTTTTAGAGTCCTTTAATTTGGAACACTTCTTTATTCCTTGTCTTGCATGACCTTTTCATTTTTTAAGAGTTCAAGTCAGGTATTGTGTAGAATGTCTCTCAATATGAGTTTGTGGGGGTTTTTTTTGCTGAAATAATGTGTCTTTCTCAATTTATTATGTCAAGAGACATATGATGCCAGTTTTTTCTATTCTTGGTGATAGTAACTTTGGTCATATGGGGGAGGAAGAAACTTCCCTTTTCCCTCAAGATCCTTCCAGCTGGTCTAATAATCAAATCTACGTGAGGCAAATTAGCAAGAAAAAAATAGCCAGATGTAAGTACATACGTACACAGGGGAGCCCAACATTTGTGAGAGAGTGAGAGACCCCACATACATGAGAGGTTCAAAGACTGAAAGAGGAAATGAGGTATATATGAACAAATGAGGCAATATGACATTTTGCATTGGGGCTTCAGAAGGGAGGAAGGTCATCACAGGGCGATAAGAGCGGATATGAATTCAGTAACTAGTAGTTTGCCCCGCCATATAGATCATAAAATGTTATTTCTGATGATAATTCTTATTATATGCAAGGCCTCTAATTTAAATTTTTCTAGGGAGTTCAATGGTGGCAGAAGTTTCTCTTGAGTCTGCAGGGTCTCTGTTGCCTTGATCTCAAAATAATCTGCATACCATAGAGGTATGTCTTGAGGTGACTCATTCTAAACCCTTCAAGCACTTATTAAAGTGGTTTCTGACAGGTTATTTTGGGTTTTGTTATTATAAATAACAATGATAAACTGATTTCAATGCTGCCTGTTAATTTATCTGGCATTAATTGCTATTTTGGTTCTACATTTTCCAAATGCAAAATATCTATTCTTAATCATTCAAATCTTAGACCTTTTCCTTAAAGGTTTGTATAATCTTTTCATAAAGATACTAACCTATTGCTTAACAGGTTACTTTGCTAAAATGTTTTTTGTTTCTGCTTATTTGAGGAGCACAGATTTATGGAAACTTAATAAATAATTCTTTTTTCAAATTTTAACAGATAATCCTTATTAATCATTATATCCTACTGGGAAACAATTATTTAAAATTTGACCCTGGTGATTGGTTGCCAGTTCTTGTATTTATCACTATTTTATGTCTGTGATAGTTATCTCAAAATTTTCCTCATTTTTCTAAAACCTACTGCTGATCTGACTTATACCCCTCTCAGTAGACATCTGTACTGGTCACTTTGTTGTGTTTAAAGAGAATCTCTCTTGTCCCCCCAAATCTCTGGATTTACAGCAATTAACATTTATTTCTCTCATAGCATCAACACTTAGGCAGCTGTGAATCTGCTTTTGCAACCTTCATTCATATACCTTTGTGATCCAGGGCTTGGGCTGAAGATGTCACTCCATTGGAGACATGCATTCTTATGGCAGAAAGTAAAAATAAGAGAGCTGATTCACACTATCATGCCTCTTAAAACTTCTGTACAGAGGCAGCATGTCTGTCTGTGTGTTCCTATGACATGATCATATACTGTGGGAATTGCATAGAAATGCACGCTCCTCCCACAGGAGTCACTGCAAGTCACATGAAAGGGGCAAGTGAATATTTGGCAACAGTAATAAAATGCACCATATTTCTTCTTATGTTTAACTTTGTATTGTACATTTTTATAATTACTCATATCCATATTGAAGTTCATTTGTTGTCTTTCTTTATGCCTTGACTATAGTTATTCTGTTGTAAAAATGAGTCATTTTACCTATGATCTTCGGTTGACTGGAATGTAAGTTTAGCAAGGACAGAGATTCTTGTCTGCTTTGTTTAGTACTTCCTTAGCGCTATATAGGCTTGGCTCATAATATGCTTACAGTAAATATGCTTCCCTTCTAATTACATCAGTTATCCTGTCATTTATTTTGTGTTTCCAGTTCTCTCTGCTTAGCTCTACCTCTGAAGTCTCCATGACTATATTTTCTTGGATTATTTTAATAAATCACAGCTATATATTCAACTAATTCTGTTAAATCTCTTTCATGAAGAGAATAAACTTACATAAGCTTTTAACTCCTCTGGAAAATACAGCCTATATTCTTCTTCTATAAATATATTCATCACCCTATTATTAAAAAACAAAACCATCCCTTTGACTCTTACAATCTAACTTTTCTCTGCTGCTCTAAAACTGTTTTTTATCTTTCACATTTCTCATTCTTTTGAACCTCTGTTGAACCTCTTCTCCAAAATAACTTTGATTCTCTAGATCCTGAAGAACTAGAATTTACTTTTTTTTCCTATTTCTAAGGCTGTTTTTTTTTTTTTTTTCTCTTTTAGAATGCTCCTCTTCTTTCCTCTACTATTTTAAGTATACCAATTGATATTCCCAGGTTTTGTTTTTAGCTCTTTTAGTTTCTTGTCGCGTGCCCTTTCCAGTGGCGCTCTCTTTCATTCGGCTTCATTTATTTGTACATAGATGATTTATAAATCTCTGTCTTATCATTGTTATTCTGAGTTTGCCCCCTCGTTTCCACTCTTGGGCATTTCCATTTGAAGGTCTTTACCTCCACCTTGACATGTCCAAAACCAAATTGTTTTCCTATTAATACTGACTCCTCTATTGGAACTAAGTCCTGTTTTTGTTGATGATGCATAGTCACCAGGTTTCTGAAAGGAAAGGAAGAGTACCAGCATTAGTTTAGCATCTAGTGCACACTAACCACTGTGCTTTTCAATGCATAATGCCTAGCTGCTCAAGTTTTACCCCCTGAGAAACCTTCTCCAAAAAATCACAGTGAGTCCTCTGTGATCTCTTCTTCTTAGACCACTTGTAGTGCGTTTGTACTTAAACCACTAGATCCTCAGCATGTGAATCTCCTCTAATTATATGTTTAGTTTGTTTGTAAACCTCTCAGAGGCAAGGATTTTTATTTCATATTTCCTTTTTATCAATGCAGTGCCCCATAGGTATACAACCTAATAAGTATTTAATGACTTTTACATAGAAACAATGCTTTAAATAAGGGCAAGAATTTCAACCTAAATAACAAACTAATAACTCAAAACTAAATAACAGCTACGCTGTACTCTACACCTTGAACTCAGGTGGAAGGGGTTAGCCTCTGAAAGTGGCAGAGACTCTACATTAGAGATCACCTATTGAATAAATTTTTACTTCACAACAGAATTCTTTATCAGTAATATGCCCTTACAGCCATTTTATATTGCTTTGATAACCATATTTATAGAAGGTAATATATTTATTTTAGCTTCTCTTTTCCATTAGGTGCACCAGGTATAATTTCCTCACCATATGCAGGGGCTGCTGGATTTGCTCCAGCCATTGGATTTTCTCAAGCTACAGGTGATTTTTTTCAAAGTTCAGTTTGAAATGATTTTTTCTGATGTTCTATATTTTTGATAGAGTGGAAGGGAACAGGGGGAGGAGGGTGTCAAAGGGGAGGGAGAGGGAAAGAAACATTGATAGGTTGCCTTCTGCACACGCCCTGACACATTTTCTTCATTTTTGCTTTTGTCTTAATTAATTTATTTATCAAGTGTTATAATCTTCAGATAACTAAAATACGAAATGCTCTTGATGTTTTAAAAAGGTCTGTCAGTCCCAGGTATTCCTGGAGCTCTTGGTCCTCTCGCACTCACCTCCTCTGCTGTCACTGGAAGAATGGCCATTCCTGGGGCTGGTGGTATACCAGGAAATTCTGTTCTGCTTGTCACCAATCTCAATCCTGATGTGAGTCGGAAAGCATTGTAACATATTCTTTCAGAAGGAGGTCTGTAGTAGCTTCTGATCTAGAGTTGTATTCAAATAAAAAATTTTTAATTTATTTTAAGAATTTTTATTAAAATTCATCACTAGTATATATAGAAATATATAAAATAAATGCTTTAAACAAAGTCAACTGTTATTATTACAAGTAAACTTATTTTAAATTTTTACTTATATTAGTCAGACACCTGTATTTTGTATTATCCTTTTTCAGCTTATCACACCACATGGGCTGTTTATCCTATTTGGTAAGTTTCTTTTTTTTCTATTTTTAATATTATCTATGATATGAATTGAATACATTTCATCATTCAGTAGTATTTATTGACTGTCTCTATGTGCCAAGTAGTGTTTGACACTGAGGGTAGAGTATTAGTAACTAATTACAATACAATTTCATTTAAAAAGGGAATGTATAGCTGGGAGTCCTAACCTAGCTGAGGGAATCAGAGTTGGTATGCCAAGGGAAATTATAGTTAAAACTGACTTGTGAAAAATCAGTAAGCATTAACCAGGCAGAAAAAGGAGGGCAAATACCTTTCACAGGCATTAGCAGTGAGAGAGCTTCTGGAGCCGGGAAGTGAAGGAAGTCCAATGGAGAGTATAAGGGACAGACATGTTGAAGCTGTACATGTGGGTGGGTCAACATCATGAAGAGCTTGTAAGCTAAATTATGGAGCTTGGTTTTTTAACCTAAGAACCGTGGGAATTGAATAGTTTTAAGCAGGAGAGAGGCATTATGAGCTTCAGGTTTTACCAATTTCCAAACTTTCTAATAGTGTTTTTCTCAGTTAAAAAAATCTAGCACAGCCCTAGCCAGTTTGCCTCAGTGGATAGAGCCTTGGCCTGAGGACTGAAGGGTTTCAGGTTCGATTCCAGTCAAGGGAACATGCCTGGGTTGCAGGCTCAGTTCCCAGTGAGGGGGACATGAAGGAGGAGCTGATCAATGATTCTCTCTCATCACTGATGTTTCTATCTCTCTCTCTCTCTCTCTCTCTCTCTCTCTCTCTCTCTCTCTCTCCCTCTTCCTTCCTCTCTGAAATCAATAAAAATATATTTTTTAAAAAATTTAGCACATACTCCTTATTTATATATGACTAGAGGCCCGGTGCACGAAATTCGTGCCCGGTGCACGAAATTCGTCCACCGGGATCGGGCCTAAATGGGCAGTCGGACATCCCTCTAACAATCCAGGACTGCTGGCTCCCAACTGCTTGCCTGCCTGCCTTCCTGATTGCCCCTAACCGCTTCTGCCTGCTAGCCTGATCACCCCCTAACCACTCTCCTGCCAGCCTGTTTGCCCCCAACTTCCCTCCTCTGCCGGCCTGGTCACCCCTAACTGCCCTCTCCTGCAGGGTTGATCACCTCCAACTGCCCTCCCTTGCAGGCAGGGTGCCTCCCAACTGCCCTCTCCTGCTGGCCATCTTGTGGTGGCCATCTTGTGTCCACATGGGGGCTGGATCTTTGACCACATGGGGGCAGCTATATTGTGTGTTGCAGTGATGATCAATCTGCATAGTACTCTTTTATTAGATAGGATAGAGACCTGGTACAGGGGTGGGGGCCAGCTGGTTTGTCCTGAAGAATGTCCCGGATCAGGTGGGGGTTCCCTTGGGGTGTGGGGCGGCCTGAGCGAGGGGCCTGTGGTGGTTTGCAGGCCGGCCACGCCCCCTGGCAACCCAAGCGGAGGCCCTGGTATCTGGAATTTATTTTCCTTTTACAATTGAAACTTTGTAGCCTGGAGCGGAGCCAAGCCTGGGGCTCCCTCCGAGGCCGGCAGCCATTTGTGTTGGGGTTATAATTGAAACTTTGTTGCCTTAAGTGGGTGGGCCTGGCCAGCGTGTGCAGAAAGCTTTGCTTCCCCTGTTGCCGGCGGCAACCCTGGCCTGCTCTCTCAAGCTCCATCCTGCCACCATTTGTTTGAATTTGTTTACCTTCTATAACTGAAACTTTGTAGCTTGAGTGGAAGCTTAGGCCTGGCAAGGGCAGGCGGAAAGCTTGGCTTCCTCTGTTACCTAGGAAACCTTGCTCTCTGTGGCTGTAGCCATCTTGGTTTGGGTTAATTTGCATGCTTGCTCTGATTGGATGGTGGGTGTGGCTTGTGGGTGTGTCAGAGGTATGGTCAATTTGCATATTTGTCTATTATTAGATAGGATTAATTATTCATACACTTCATCCATATTCACTGTATTCATTATGTATAGTTTAATATGTACAAATATATGAGCAATTACATAAGCAGTATTTAACCCTTTGCACTTGCTTGCTTTTTTCGATTCCTTTATTCTACTGCTAACCGTGTCGAGTCACACTCGATATCCGAGTGCAAAGGGTTAATATCTTAAAGATTTTTATTAATGATGAAACTTTCATAAAAACCATTAACATTTAGTGAGCAATCTTAGCTGATGAAAGTAATATGCAAATTAACCATTACTCTGCTACGCCCACCAGCCAATCAGGAGAGAGTATGCAAATTAACCCAACCAAGATGGCTGAGGCCTTGGAGAGAGCAGGAGGCTTGGCTCCACTCAAGGCTACAAAGTTTCAATTATAGAAGATAAATAAATCCCAACAAAAAGGGCTGCAGCCATGGAGCAAGCAGGAGGCTTGGCTCTGCTCAAGGCTACAAAGTTTCAATTATAGAAGATAAATAAATCCCAGATCCCAGGGCCTCTGCTTGGGTCGCCGGGGGACGTGGCCTGCCTGCAAACCACCAGAGGCCCCTCGCCCAGGCCACCCCACACCCCAAGGGAGCCCCCACCCGTGCACCAGGCCTCTACCCTATCTAATAAAAGAATAATATGCAAATTGATCATCACTCCAACACACAAGATGGCTGCCCCCATGTGGTCAAAGATCCTGCCCCCATGTGGACACAAGATGGCCGCCACAAGATGGCCAGCAGGGGAGGGAAGTTGGGAGGGACCAGGTCTGCAAGGGAGGGCAGTTGTGGACGATCAAGCCTGCAGGGGAGGGCAGTTGGGAGGGACCAGGCCTGCAGGGGAGGGCAGTTAGGGGCAATCAGACTGTCAGGGGGTGGTTAGGGGGTGATCAGGCTGGCAGGCAGAAGTGGTTAGGGGCAATCAGGAAGGCAGGCAGGCAAGTAGATGGGAGCCAGCCGTCCTGGATTGTGAGAGGGATCCCATATTGGAGAGGGTGCAGGCTGGGCTGAGGGACACACCCCTGTGCATGAATTTTGTGCACCGGGCCTCTAGTATGATATAATATGCTTCATTATTTTCAGAAATCTTTTTTATTTTCATTCAGTATTCTAAGGTCTGATTCTAAATTCACTTTATTTTAGTACTTGATCTTAATGGTTGTCAAACTGAAAAAGAAACCTCATAAATATAAGCGGTATAAATGGTAGTGTTTCATTGTTGCTACACCTAATTAATTATGATACTAATTTTTTCAGTTTAATTCACTAATTTTTGTTGTACTTTGAAAAATTAAATTTTTCCTCTTGTTAAATTAGTTGATCTTGAAACTATTGCATGAGAATATTTTTAACAAATGGAGTTAAAACTCACTTCATTTAGAAGAATTTTTAATACGATAAAAAATTGTTTTAAATTTTTGAGTGGATAATAGGTGTTTTAAGCTGTGTTTTTGAGGTGTCATTTATAGGTACACAACAATATGGAATTGTGCAGCCATTATTATCAAAGCCAAGTTTTAGAACATTTTGATCATCCCACAGAGATCTTCCATGCTCGTTTGCAATAAAAGTTTTTATTGATGACACATTTCTGTTAGTTTTCAGTAATGAAATAATGTATTATTGGTAAATTTTTATATCTCTTTAATAGTCCAAGCACATTTCTTTCTAAAAGTAGTTAATTTCTCATTTAAAAAAATAACACCCTCAGCTTGAAGAACAAATTGTGTGTGGAGGTTTGTTTTTAAAAAAATAATATCTATTTCAGCCACTTGTCATTTCTGAAAAGAACAGAAAATTTGGAATACTTGTCTTTTTGTTTTAAACTTTAACAGTACCATTCATTGCTAAATTCAGTTGCTCTTAGGTGCTTGCCCACAAGATAATCAGCACTCCTTTGTGTGCCTTGAAAATTTTCATCACATTACAAAGTATGGTAATGATGCAACTACTTAAGGGTCTTATTTTTTTTAACATTGGTGATACCTATTAGCACATAAACTGCAGTATATTTTAATATGCGGAATGACAAAAAGGAGAGAATGCCCTTATGTTATAGAAACTTCTGCCTATAATTTTATATATATGTTAAAAATTAGTAAAATGTAGTGTTTCACATTAGTTTTATATATAAACAAACCAGTGTTTAAAAAAGTTTAATTACTTTCCTCCCACACCCCAATGAATCATTTTGCCTGTCCTTTGGGCTATGGGGAACACCAGTGTAGAAAACTTGGATGTAAAAGATCAATTAGGAGGCTGTTGTGATGATAGCTTTGATGGTAATGAGGATGGGAGGAAGTAGGCAAATGTGAGAGATATTTAGGCCATAAAATCAATCAGTGCTGAAGATGGATTGGATGTAAGAATCTAAGGAAAGGCCTGGCCGGCATGGGTCAGTGGTTGAGCATCAACCTATGAACCAGGAGACCACGGTTCAATTCCCGGTCAGGGCACACACCCCGGTTGTGGGCTTGGGGCACAGGCCCCGGTTGTGGGCTTAATCCCTAGTGTGGGGCATGCAAGAGGCAGCTGATCAATGATTCTCTCTCATCATTGATGTTTCTCTCTCTCTCTCTCTTCTCTCTCTCCCTCCCTCCCCCTCCTCCTTCCTTCCTCTCTGAAATCAATAAAAATATATTTATTAAAAAAAATTTAAGAAAAGGAAGTCAAAAACTGAATCCCAAGTGTCTGACTAGAGCAAGTATCTGGATGATGATAATAACTATGAACAGAGTTTGTGAACACTGAAGTAGGAAGAGGAAAGGGGAGATCCAGAACATAGAAGGGATACAAATTTGGGAGCATGTGTATGGAATAGCTCAGTGACTACGTACAGGGTCGGGCATAAGTAGGTTTATAGTTGTTCATATGAGAAATAATACAGTAATTAATAATAATACAAGAATAAACTGTGTTTCATGTACTCAAAACTGTGAACCTACTTTTGCCCCACCCTGTATAATATGGGAAAAGAAACCTTCTTTAAATGTATTAGTAAATACAACACAGACATTAAAAATTGTTTTGTTTTGTCTTTCTAATTAGGAGTATATGGTGATGTACATCGAGTGAAGATTATGTTTAATAAGAAAGAAAATGCTTTGGTTCAGATGGCAGATGCAAATCAAGCTCAGCTAGGTACTGATGATTAATAGTAATAACAGTGATGACCTCCCCCTTTTTATGTGACTTTTCCTATAAAATGAGCAAACTTATAGCTAGTAGGAATATACTTTACCAAAAAGTACTTCTTTGTGGTACTATCTTCATTATTTGGACCTGCTTATATTTTATAAAGATTAAAAATATTTATTACTCTTTGAAGTTTGTTTTCTACTTGTTGCTATTTAGAACTTTGATTCTAGGGTTTTTCTCTAAGTTTAAACTATTAAACATCACTTGCTTTGTTTAATTTTATTATATTTGATTATTTATTTGCTTTTGTTCCTAATTAAGTTTTCTAGAACTGTTGCATGGCATAAAAGTTTGGGCAAACTTCATAATGATGGTACATGACAGTGTCATTCTATGGCCTCTTTATTCATTGCTGTATAAAATGTTACTACTCGGGCCGAAACCGGTTTGGCTCAGTGGATGGAGCATCGGCCTGCGGACTCAGGGGTCCTGGGTTCGATTCCGGTCAAGGGCATGTGCCTTGGTTGTGGGCACATCCCCAGTGGGGGGTGTGCAGGGGGCAGCTGATCGATGTTTCTCTTTCATCGATGTTTCTGACTGTCTATCCCTCTCTCTTCCTCTCTGTAAAAAATCAATAAAAAATAAAAAAAATAAAATGTTACTACTCGGAACTTTTGTAAAAAAATACTTTGCTTGAGATTAAACTTAATTTATTCAATAACAGTTTCCTGAACACTTGTTATGTTCCAGGCACTCTGGAACTTCCTAGGAAGATAGTTGTTTTTTTGTTTGACTGCTTTTCTTTTGTTATTGTAAAATAAATCATCTAATACATTTCTATATGTAAGAGTTTTAAAATTTAAAACCATTCTAACCCACAAACTGACAATATAATTGTAAATGACTAAATAAAAAGATTTTGTGATAATTTAGACAAATTTTATAGAGGCTCTATCTTAATACCCAAACTTTCCTTATTTTCTTCCTATGCACCAGCAATGAACCATCTGAACGGTCAGAGACTTTATGGAAAAGTGCTCCGTGCTACACTGTCCAAACATCAGGCAGTTCAGCTTCCTCGAGAGGGACAAGAAGACCAAGGTCTGACTAAGGATTTTAGTAATAGTCCTTTGCATCGCTTTAAAAAGCCTGGCTCTAAAAACTTCCAGAATATTTTTCCACCGTCAGCCACTCTGCATCTTTCCAACATCCCGTATGTACCTAATTAGTTATTATCCTACTGTTGGTTAATAATTAATGTAATTATTATTATAAACAATATGTTTTAGGAGAGGTAAAACTCTGAAATTAGCCCTAGCTGGTTTAGCTCAGTAGATAGAACATCAGCCTGGGGACTGAAGGGTCCCAGGATTGATTCCGGTTAAGGGCACATGCCCAGGTTGTGGGCTCAGTCCCCAGTGGGGGGCTGCAGGAAGCAGCTGATCAATGATTCTCTGTCATCATTGATGTTTTTCTCTCTTTTTCTCTCTCTCTCTTTCTCTCTCTCTTTCCCTTCCTCTCTGAAATCAATAAAAATATATTTTTAAAAATTCTGAAATTATTCTAATGCGGTAGTTGTCCTACTAATTTCTTGTGAGAGGATTCATTTATTATTATGTCTTAAGAAGGTTATATCTTCAATCGTACACTGCAAAAGTAAAGGATAACAGTGCTTAAAATTTTTTTTTTGCAAGTAGAAAATTAGCAACTAGTTACTTTTCAGTTATAAAAGGGCATAAAAATAAGTTTATGCAGAAATATTTCATTAGCATATATTTGTTTCTTCCTTTGCATAGATATAAAGACTTAAGTAACCACCATAGCAAAGTTAAATAATTTATGTTTTTTTTTTTTTTTTTTTTTAATCCTCCCAAGGGTATGTTTAGAGACAGGAAAAGAGAGACAGACAGACAGAAAGTCAGAGAGACATTGGTCAGTTGCTCTGGTACCTGTACTTAGGGGTTAGAACTCAAAACTTAGGTATGTGCTTTGACTGGGAATTGAACCCCAACCAACTGAACCCCCCAACCAGGGCAAATAATTTATGTATTTAAGAATTTGAAGAAGAATTTTTAATTTTTTTTATCTATAAGCCACAAAGCCATATATAATTATTAATTGTTATTAATTATTGTTTTTGTGTGTGACCACTCTATATTAACTGGCATTGTAGCAGACTTGTTCTTTTTTAAAAAAAAAATACATTTTTATTGATTTCAGAGTGAAAGGGAGAGGGAGAGAGAGATAGAAACATCAATGATGAGAGAGAATTATTGGTCAGGGCACATGTCCAAGTTGCCGGCTCGATCTCCAGTGGGGGGGCGTACAGGAAGCAACCAATCAATGATTCTCTCTTTTCATTGATGTTTCTATCTCTCCCTCTTCCTTCTGCTCTGAAATCACATCCTGATTTAAAAAACAACAACCAACAACCCTGTTTTGTTTGTTTAAATGATAGCAACTCCTGTTCTAATTCTTGAATACAAAGATGGCAGTTTTGTGTAATTTAATCAAATACATGAAGGGGGATAAGCTTTGGAAAGAGAAGTAAAAGCTGTGGGAAATGGTTATGTGTGTGCGTGTGTGTGGAAATTTAAAGACTGAGGGAATGAAGAATGGTGATATTTTGGACTGTTATTAAGAATGAGAATAGGAGATGAATAAGTATAGAAAATAATTACTCAAAATAGTATTGAATACTCAGGCTCCAAAGCTAGTCTCCAGTTAGCCTACTTAGAGAAACCTTGAATCTGAATTGGGCAGGGCTCAAACCTCATGCCCACTAGGAAGCTAGAGGAGCCACTTAAGAAAAAAAAAATCTAGATTTGTGGATCTAGAAATTTAGCAGCTCATCACTATAAAGTCTGTAGAGTGGCAACATATTTAGATACTGCGGCAGGCTCCTGTTGTTGTTACCTTTGCCCTTACCTTCAAGCTGGTCTCAAGTTGCAATATCAGAGGACATGTGGGTGGAAAGAGGGAAAGGACATTAATATTTTTTGAACCATCTACCAAGTTCTGGGCACTATGATGGTGTTTTACGTGTATTCATTTAATCTCCACATTAAACTTTTAAAAAAATTGTGATAAAACATATATAACATAAAACTTACCACTTTAACCATTTTTGAGTGTGAAGGTCAGTGTACATTCACATTAAATACATTTATATTGCCCTGACCAGTTTGGATCAGTGGATAGAGCGTTGGCCTGCGGACTGAAGGGTCCCAGGTTCGATTCTGGTCAAGGGCATGTACTTGGTTGCGGGCACATCCCCAGTAGGGTGTGTGCAGGAGGCAGCTGATCGATGTTTCTCTCTCATTGATGTTTCTAACTCTCTATCCCTCTTCCTTCCTCTCTGTAAAAAATCAATAAAATATATATTAAAAATAAATAAATAAATACATTTATATTATGTAACCATCACCTTTATCCATCTGTGGATCTTTGTCATGGTCCCAAATTGAAACTCTATATCTATTAAACAATAGCCCCATTTTCCTCTACCACCCAGTGCCTAGTAAGCACTACAGTATTTCTTCCCCCCCCCCCCCCCTTATTTGCAGGGGTTATGTTTCAAGACCCCCAGTGAATGCCTGAAACTGTGGATAGTACCAAACCCTATGTATAGTATATTTTTTCTGTACATACATAATACCTATGATAAAGTTTAATTTATAAATTAGGCATAGTAGGAGATTAACAAAAATAACATAATTATAACAAAATACTGTAATAAAAGTTATGTGAATGTAGTCTCTTATTAAGTCAAGAACTTTCACCTTTTCCCTTAAAAGAAGCACTTTATGGCTTCTCTTTGGCATATCTGAATTGCCAGCATCACCACTTTTGCAATTTGGGGCCATTAATAAGTAAAACAAGGGTGACTTGAACACAAGCACTGGAATACTGTGATCTGAACACCAAGAGGGGGAACTAGTGACTAACAGGCCTGTACCGTATACTGTTTGGAAACACTGGACGAAGGGATGATTCATGTCTTAGGCACAGTGGAGCAGGATGGCAGATTTCATCACACCACTCAGAATGGCACCCAATTTAAAACTTATGAATTGTTTATTTCTGGGATTTTCCATTTAATGTTTTTAAACTGCTGGTAGCTGAAACTGTAGAAAGTGAAACTGTGAGTAAGGGGGGACTACTGTATTCTACATTTTGTCTATCAATTTATCCATAAATAACCTTTGAAATAAGGTCATGGGTTTCATTTTATCCATGAAACTGAGAGGCTCGGGTTAAGTAACTTACTCCAAGTGACATACCAAGTGACTAAGAAATAGAAGGTGAAGACAGACCTGTCTCCCTGCAGAGCCAGTTATTTTTCTGCTATACCAGCCTCGCTGGCAGTTGTGAAGTGAGTCTACTTTTTGTCAGTTGACTCTGGAGTGATAGGCCACTCACTGTATTGGTCATCTGCTTCATAACAGATCACCCCAAAACAGAACACAATCATAAACGTTCATTATCTTATACTGTAGCTGTGAGTCAAGAATCCAGAAGTTGCTTACCTGGATGGTTTTGGCTGAGAGTCTATCATAAGGTTGCATCTGAAGTTTTAACTGGGGCTAGAGGACCGACTTCCAAAGTGGCTCATTCGTGTGCCTAGTTATTGACAGGAGACCCTCAGTTGCTTTTCACAAGGACCTCTCCATGTGGCTGCTTTAGTGTCCTCATGAAATAGCCGCTGTTTTCCTCCAAAGCTAATGATTCAACAGAAGGTGAGGTGGGAACTGCAGTTACATGTGTAATTTCTACAGTACCTTTAAAGGTAACATAGGGCATCCCTATTCAGTGTGGCAAGGGTATATTTGAGGGCGTGAATTCTAAGAAGTGAGAGTAATTGGGGGCCACCCAAGAGCCTGGCTATTACACATATTCATAATTTCCCTGAAAGCAGTTTAAAATGTAGAATGCTGGCCAGCTGGAGTGGCTCGGTGGAGTGTTGTCTGGTGCACTGAAAGGTTGCCAGTTTGATTTCCAGTCAGGGCACCTCTGGGGTGCAGATTTGATCCCCATTTGGCAGCCCATCTCTCTCTCACCTCCCCCCCCACACAACACCCCCAAAGCATGTCCTCGGGTGTGAATTAAAAAAAAAATAAAGTGCAGAACTCTGGACTACAGTTGATAAGTCAGAACTAGCTTTGGAAGTACTAGAGTTAATTACTGAAGTCTGTGGTATGAGTACTAATTCCTTTGGAAGAATAAATACAGAGGTGGGCAAAAGTAGGTTTATAGTTGTAATACAAATAAATAATACAATAGTTAATAAATAATAAAACAAGAATAAACTTTCTAGCCCTTTGTACACCATAAGCATCTAAAGTCGCAAGGATGGATTCCATTTTGGACGTGTGGCAGTTAACTGGCTACTACTCACAACTGTAAACCTACTTTTGCCCACCCCTGTATAGAAAGATTTTCTTGGTCTTCATGTACTTGTCCACATTGTTGCAAAAGATTTGAGACAAAATTCTGTTGTTTGAGGACATGTATGTGGTATGTGTTAACCTCGAACATATTTGGGGCAGTTCCAAATCATGTTTTCATTGCATGGCTTTGAACTTTACTCACAACTGTAAACCTACTTTTGCCCACCCCTGTATAGAAAGATTTTCTTGGTCTTCATGTACTTGTCCACATTGTTGCAAAAGATTTGAGACAAAATTCTGTTGTTTGAGGACATGTATGTGGTATGTGTTAACCTCGAACATATTTGGGGCAGTTCCAAATCATGTTTTCATTGCATGGCTTTCGTCTCTACGAAATGTGAGCTACTCTGGAGATTTAACGATTGCAAGTTAATCTTTGCGTCATTTAAGAATTAGGGCGCTGAGATATTTGATTGACTCTGATGTTTTCACAGACCTTCCGTTACAATGGATGATCTGAAGAACCTTTTCACAGAAGCTGGATGTTCAGTGAAGGCTTTTAAATTCTTTCAGTAAGTCCTTGCTTTTAAGAAACACATCAACCTTATTTAATATGGTGTGCAAATGTTAGGGTCATTTCAAGAAGTCTTCTAGGGTTGGAGAGAAAGTTTATAGACAAAATTAATTCTATACCCTTTTTATATTTTTTATCCCATTTTTAGGAAAGATCGCAAAATGGCCCTTATCCAGTTGGGATCTGTGGAAGAAGCGATCCAGGCCCTCATTGAGCTTCATAACCATGACCTTGGAGAAAATCACCACCTCAGAGTTTCCTTCTCAAAATCTACAATCTGATTTTCTGTGAATTTTTCTTCTAAGACTGGACCATAATAGCAGTAAAATGTTCAGACATAGACTGAAGCAACTCAAGACCAATTCTGCCTCTTTTACAAAAATGATTTTTTTCTGAGTTTGCTGTTTAAGTATATTCAAAAAATTAAGGAATGTTTCCCCCCTGCCAATCTGAGATCAAAGGGGTGTTTTTCCTTTATATCATAGTTTCTATGAAAATAATCTTCAGGAAAAAAAATTTTTTTCCAGTAATTTAATTCCCCATGTTAAATTGGATTTCAAAAGGACAGACTCTTTTAGTTTGGGACCAGATCAGCCTTATACATTTCTAAACTCCTTTGTACTTTAAAAAATTAAATATAACAACTTTTAAAATTACTTGATATAAGTAATTTCAATTTCTTACAACCAAGTTTTTAACTTAATGATTCAGAATTTGTTCATGTATAAATTACATCAATTATTTAGCATATATTGATGGTTATACATAAACAAACTGGTTTGTGTTGGAAGCAGATTTATAAACTTCATGGTTTTCTTTCAGTTTTTTTTCCCCCCACTGGTAAGACACTCCTATAAATATTGCATATCTTTAATTTTTTAAGAGTATTTGGAGAAATGAAGCATCTCAACTGTCCCAAGAAAATTAAGTAGAATCCAACCAGGATCAATTAAAGTGTCAGAATAATCAGTAATTTTCTTAGGAAAAATCATGTTTTAAATTTCAAAATGATACATTTGCTGAGTAATATAATATGATCTTAGAAAACTAAATAAAAATTCTACTTATAAACTACTTTTTTATAATTGTTTTCAGAAAAAAAGTTTACAGTCTTAAGGAAAATATTCAGGTCTATCATATGGTTTGACAGATTTTTAAAAGTTATTTTTGGTAAGGTCTTCTTTTAGAAAAAAATTAATCTCAAGGGTTTTTTGTACCACTATAATCTGTAATACTTATTCAGAATTACTGTGTATTTACTTAATTTCTAATTATGTGCCTTATTATGTGCTTATGATACAATAGGTTAGAGTTTTATCTAAGTATCTTGAAAGCTATATTGTGGGCTTGGTGAGTGTTTGCCTTTTCTTTCCCTGTTTTGGTAAGGATTCTAAAGGTTTTTTTCATTGCTATTTTAAGTGATTTTCAATAAGTAATCATTTTTATTCAAATTTATGGTGCTTTGGTGCAGAGATGGAGTGGGGAAGGGTAAATGGTTTGGATGATAATTCAGTGTACACCTGTAGGCCTCTTCACATTGTGACCAATAGCAGTCATTGCCGTTACAGCATACTGATTTGGAGCTATGAAATGCAATCTCAGTTTCTAGATCTTGTCAAATCTTTATCATTCATTAGATTTTGTCTCAGGATTACTTGATTTCTCTCAGTACTCAAGCAGAACTTGCTTTTCTTTGTTAATGTAGCTTCATTACTGAGTGCCCACATATGTGGAGTATGGCAGAGTGGGTTCCTGCTCATTCTCAGTCCCATTCCCTTTTCTGGTTGAATGTAAGAGTGCATTTTAATGTGGCTTCAGTGATTGTATAATGTAAAATTGTTTCTTTTTAATGAGAAACTTTGCTTTTGTTAATTACTCCTTCAATGCTTGATCAGATTTTTTAAAAGCGGGATTTGTCAAAAGGGACATTTTTGACCACTTACACTTCTCAGATTCTCAGAGTGGCTCATCTCACCTTTAAGAGGAATATCTCAATCTCTTTGTTATATTCCAGCCATTTATTTGAACACAGGAAGGGTTCTACAAAAGAAATTTTACAAAAAATTGGAGACACAGGAAATGTTATAGGTTGTTAAAAAGCAGAATTCACTCAACACGGAGCAGCAGAAGGTAGGTAGAATTGGAAGGAGAACACTAAATTGAGACCGTTTGGGTGCATCAGTTTAGCATTGGCTGAATAGATAGGTATAATCACTTATCAGATTTTTTATTTTTTTCACTTATGAGATATATTTTTAGCTAAACACTGAGCAAAGGGGAAAATGTCTTTGAGACATCTCCCAAAATTTACTTCCTTTTCCCTCCATATAGGCACTATTAAAGTTTTCAGTGACATGTTAAATTGGATTCTTTCATTTGCTTTGAGTTAAGAATTTCTGTGTACTTTAAAGTCATGATTCTCATAATATTCAGCATGTAAGTGTAGCAAAAGTGTAGCAGAAGGGAGATCATAAGGGTGTTGAATGTAATTTTGAAATAGAGCATGGCCTTTAAATCTGAGAGAACGTTTGAATCCTTTTCAGGGATTTGTGTATGGGTGTGTATAGATAAGTGTGTATGTGTATATGTATGTATACATATATATATGTACATATATATACACACACACACACACACACACATATACTCTTCTGATGTACATACATATACACATTACATACCTTTTAATTTATTGACAGAAAATCAAATTAAGATTTGGAAAAGTGAGATATTCTTATTTAAAGTAGTGTGTTTGAAACCATCGATTTGTGTCTAAAATTAGCTGTAGCACATGGATGTTATCCATACTGGGCTATTTGCTGTTTAACTTCTAGAAGTCTACAGTGTTTGTGTTGGCATAGTTTATGTAAAAAGATTTTAAAATGTCAGGGTAGTGGAAAAATTAGATCTTTGTATTTTTGTTTTTGGCATGCATTTATTAGATATCTTCTAAGTCATGTTTTCACTGTTCAGCTGACATATTCTATTTTTAAGCTTATTTACTTTATTTTAAGGAGTATGTCTTGTCACTTTTGGAAGTATCTTCACTTTTACACACACACAAAATATATATATATATATATATATATATATATATATATATTTATATATATATATATTCAGGACTTTAAAAAAAATAGCAGTACATGTTTAACAGTAGCAATTTATGCCAAAAAGTTTTTCTTTGAGATTTAAGTAAGTTGCAGAGCAGTAAAATGTGTTTTGTGTGAAATACAAATAGAAAAATGACCCAGTAACTTAAATGATAACTTACCAATTAAGAATATCAGCATTTTACCCAATAGCTCCTACAGAATGCCATAAATCCTTTCAGACTAAATATTGTGATCTTTATTTGTAGTAGTAATATTTCTGATTTTTTTTTTTGGTCAAAAGATGTAGATATCACCATTTTTAGAGACGAATGTCTTTCTGCTTGCCTAATTCCTTACGGGAGCAGAGCAGTGCGTTCTTTGGCTCCACCTACAATAGTAACCTAGGTTCTGCCTCAGGTGGTTAGAAGTAACTCTCATGAATGTCTCTGTTCAGTTTCATGTAAACGTTTCAAAGCTTCCATGTCCTTAGGCAGGGAAGTTTATATATACATTGAGTAAATTATCATGTAATTTCTCTTCTGTTCCCACTAAATATTTTTGGATAAAAGATAACAAGCTCAAAAGTATGTGCCCCCCACCCCCAATGAGTCACTTAAAAAACCTGAAGTTTGCCAAACTATTAGCCTATCTCTTAGAAAGCTTAATGTGTACTGCTATTTTTAAAACCAAAAAGACAGCATGACTATGCGTAAAAGCATTTTTCTTAGCCTTTCCTTTGTCTTGATCTGTTGTTAACAAGAATACTGCCAGACTTAAAATATTCTACTATTGTCCTCAAAGAAATACAGTTTAGATCACACAAAACTTTTCCTTTAAAGACAATATAACTCAGCTGTCTTTTAAAAGAGCTGTGTTGTTATCTAACTATTTGCAGTCTTTTTTCAGAGCAAATTCTAACAGTTGTGAATTGTTTAAAAAAATAGAAAATTACTAAAATATTAGTTTTAGGGGTTTTATAGAGGGAGAAAAACTAAATGGGACCAAAGTTTATGTGCCTTCTTCAGTAGTCTTAATTGACCTTTTCTTCCTATTCAAGACTGAGGTAGTATCAGTATTCTGGTTTTCAGGAAGTATGTACTATATAGTTTTAAAAGAATGTTATCCCACAGACTATTCATACAAGCGAAGAATTGTAACTGTGTAAATGAAGCCTCAGTTACACTTTTGCCTTTGTTGCATAATATTTATTATATAGCATTGTGCAGGTTCAAGAACAGAACTGCTCGCTCTAGATCTTTGTGGTAGTCATCTTAGTTTCTGTAACCTGAGGCCTGTGTTCCAGAGAACAGGGATATTTGTCTGGTCCAGTGACCTTGGTGATACTAGTCACAATGGAAAGCTGCTTATGGCAAGCTCGATTCAGCACTGTAAACAGATTTTTGTTCTTGTGTTATTTTCAATTTTTGAATCTATATAGTAGTTGTAATAACAAATATTTAAATAGCTATTTTTGATGTCAGACTCTGGCCTTTTTCCCCCTTTCCATTGTTACCCGGGTATTTAAAAAATTCATCCCACATCCAGAAAGTACTAATTGTAAAGATCGCTGACCAAGCAAAGTTTTGCATCAAAATGTCACCTCATTGCTCTGACCAAAGACTGACTTCTGGTTGTAACTCCTTTCTATTAAGCATTTTTCCCCAAGCTCCTTCCTGAAAGAAGACCCAGCGCAGAGCGGCCTTTACTTTCTATTTCCTATTGGTGAATAGACTACTTGATATTACTTAGAGAAAATGGGAGTTTAAATGTGAACAGAGTGGGTTAGGATGACAAGGGTTTGATGGGCATTTTCAGTACTGTACTTAAGAAAAAAAATAGCACAGCTAGGAGCCTATGACATTGTCTCGTGTTTTGCGTGGTCTGTTCATAAGATGCCCTTTTTCAGTTTATAAGAATGTTCATCTAACAGAAGAAGATGCTGTAAATATTTGTAACAACATTTTTTTTAACCAGGCCAAAAAAAGAAAAAAAAGGGGGGTTTGGGGAACAAGTTAACATATAAAGTGGTTTTATATAAAACATCGATTATCTTGTATATTTTGATAAGCAGCAGTACCAGCTTCATTTGTAACAGTTTGTGGCATTGGGAAAAAAGGATTCTGTTATTGTTGACGTGAACTATGTTATAAATGCAAAGAGAAGATAAAATATTAAAAAAAAACATATTTTCTAAATGCGTCGTGCATGGTTAATTCAAGCTTCTGTACACTACAGTTTATTCCATTCTCGTTCAGTTTGTATGTTTGCCAGCTATTACTTGATATCTCTAATCTCTTTTCCTAACAAGTATAGCATTGTAGCATGCCTTTTAATAAATGTCATGACATCTGTGCGCTCTGAAAGTTTTTCTGTGTTCTTGTCTGTACTTTGGGTTTCCCCTTGTCTTACCTGTAATTCTAATGATGTTACATTCTTTAAAAATTTTCATAGCCATCCATCTAAACTTGTCATATGTAGAGAATAGCAAGCACATATCTGTATAACTTCAACAACTGAAAAACCTTAAGTCTGCTAACCACCTTTTAAAATTAAGGAACAATGCCCTAGCCAGTTTGGCTCAGTAGATAGAGCGCTGGCCTGCGGGACCAAAGGGTCCCAGGTTCGATTCCAGTCAAGGGCACGTACCTCTGTTGCAGGCTCCTTCCTGGCCCAGGCCCTGGTCGGGGCTCTCGTGCAGGAGGCAACCAATCAGTGTGTTTCTCACATTGATGTTTCTCTCTGTTTCCCTCTTCCACTCTCTCTCAAAAAAAGGCAGTGGAAAAATATCCTCGGGTGAGGATAAGAAATAAATAAAATTAAGGAACAATTCTCATTTGAGGAGCAAACTGCTTTTCTAATTGCCCTGTAGTGCAACATTCTCTATGGCTTCCCCCTTTAGTAAGGGGCACGTTGGCACACTTGCATGAGTTTCTCTCCATCTCTCCTTCTCTCTCTCTCTCACACACACACGTTTTTATGTGCAATGTCAAATAAAGAGTTGGAACACTTTTTCTAGTCTAGTTCAGTTTTTGGCTTCCCTATGGGATTAGTATCCATAAATTTTGAGACAGGAGTGTGATCTCAAACCACGTTTGTGTCCTTTTTAATTAAAGAATAACACGGTTAGTTATCAGCTGCCTACATATTGCTTGTCCTTAGATAAATGTTTTATGTCTGGGTTCTATAAAGAAATATTGGATTGTAGGAGTCTAGAATCTTTTGGAAGAAAATTTATTTTTAATGGATTGGAAAATTAGGTAAACCTTAGTGATCTTTGCTGGCTCACCTGTAAGCTCTATTATCTCCATAAATGTAACTAGATCAAAAATTTTTTTTAAGCATAAGACGTTTTTATCAGGAAAAGATAAAGTGACCCTATGGCCAAGTGAGGTTTTACAAACTTGATGAATGCTATTTACACAGCACATTGCTTATAACCATCACTTAAAAAGAATCGTGCATTTTTTAGGATAAATGGGTCTAAGCTCACCTAGTTCAGTTTCCACTTTTTACAGGTAAGTGGCACAGAGAAGGAGGTGACTTGCCCAAGGCCACGTGCCAGTTCATTGCCAAGTCTGGACTAGAAACCAGATCTCCTTGAGATTATCCACTACACTCCATCACACCCAGGTATTGTGCTGTAAGGGTTACGACTTAAAGGTCTGTACATGGGATTGGGAGGTTCATACTACCATAACCAATCGAAAGACTGCATAAGTGGTGGTGGTGGTGGTTCTAATGAAGGGTAAAAATGCCTACCTACTTCTGATCATTTTAAATGAAAATGTAATTTCAAGTTCTACATTTGAGAAAACTGACTAAAAAATGGAGTTACTATTTGTCTGATTTTGCTAGGGCTGATGTAACAAAATATTCCAGACTAGGCAGTTTAAATAACCGGAATTTATTTTCTTAACAGTTCTAGAGACTAGAAGTTTAAAATCAAGGTGCCAACAGGGTTGGTTTCTTCTGAGGCCTCTTTCCTTGGCTTATGAGATGGCCCTCCTCTCCTGGTGTCTGCACAAGGCCTTTTCTTCTCTTTGTGTCTGTGTCCTAATAAGATACACCACTCATATTGGATTAGGGCCCACCCATCTGACCTCACTTTATCATAATTACCTCTTTAAAGACACTATCCCCAAATATAGTCACATTCTGAGATACAGGAGTTTCGGACTTCAATAAGAATTTGGGGGGGGGGGGGCACGATTTAGCCCATAACACTAATAGAAATTATTCATTCAGCTCCCCTAGTACTGATTGTACCAGCAATTGAGCTAGGTGCTGGGAAAGATATAAAGAGTTAATATGTTGACTTACTTCTTAGAAATATGTTATATAGTGGAAATGTCCATCTAAATCCATAAATCAAATAGTCTTGAACTCTTGCCTTTGATAGGAAGCCCCCAAAATGTTATCATGAGGTCTCTAGGCAATTCGAGTCAGAATATACTAGTAATGGCTAGCGCTATCATACAGCTAATTAATGTAGGAATACACAGTGTTCAATAATTTTCTACTCCACTCTTAGAAATAAGCTATGTCAGCAATGATCACTTCTAAGACATATTCCATAACTTGGAATAGTGCAGGAATAATCAAGAAGACACCATCAAGCGAGCTATACCCAATTTTTAATGCTCAACATTTGTTGATAAGTGAACTGGGGTGCTGGGTCAGGAATATTTAAGTGTTAAATCCACTGTGCTTACAATTTGTATGATTGTTCCTACATCAATGATTTTTTTCCTGTTGTCCTGTTTCAACTTACAATGAAAATTTGTCACTGTGTGTTTCTATCAAAACAATTTATGCTGAACTGATACGATTCTAATAACAATTTTGTTGGAATCACTGCATTCATAAACTATTGCGTTTGGATGTAGACCTTCCAATTTTGCTAGTATAAAGAAAGTATAGTTAACCAGGAAAAGTTAATGATACTAATGTTTCATGAAGATTTGTATATTTTCTTTTATTCCTATATTCCAAAGATATAGTCAGGGTAATGGGGAAAATTCAATGGTTCTGTTGGAATAAATTGCCCTTGGATTAAGTAAACTATGCCCCAGGTTAATTATCTGCTAAATCCTTGATCCTAGAAAATACATATATCAGATTCTGACCTGTTAATTATCTTTAACCAAATGAAAACTGGTATTAATATTAGACAAAGTACACTTTTAGACAACAGGTACTGGTAGAGATAAAGAGATTTTATAATGATATTTATATAGTAAAATACTTTATAATTATGCAAGTGAACACAATAAAGCTACATGGAAGAATCTCACAGATGTGATATGATTCTAATAACAATTTTGTCGGAATCGCATTCATAACACAAAGGAAGCCAAACACAAAAGGATACATAATGTATAATTCTATTTGCATCAAATTCAAAAATAGGATAGTGGTTACCTTGGGGCAGGAAGTAGTAGTTTGAGGGTATGAGGATAGGTTTTTACTGTGTGGTTAATATTTTATTTCTTAACCTTTGTACCAGTTACCCAGGACTGTTTACTTTCTGGTAATTCATTGAGCTTGTACATTAAGAATTTGTGCATTTATCTGTGTGCTCTACTTCATTTATGTTTCATTTTGAAAACTGGTTGTAATTGAACAAGGTGCAATAATCCTCCTTTTTTCATTTTTATTAAATGCTTTGGGGTGACATTGGTTAACAAAATTATACAAGTTTCTGGTGCATAACTGTACAGCACATCATCTGTACACTGAATTGTGTGCTCACTATCCCAAGTCAAGTCTCCTTTTATCATCGTTTATCTCCCCTATACCCTCCCCCATCTACCCCACTACCCCTTCCCCCGGCAGTCACTACACTGTTGTCCACGCTTGGCAAATCAGCAGATTATTCTACTTAGTCCTTGTTACAAAGTACTGAAGATACCATGGACTGAGCTTCACCGTGAAACTCCAACACATGTATGTGGTATTGCATTTCTCTGACCACAGCATACCTACAGGGAACATGTTTCCCTAACACAACAAAACAAAAACTATTTTCCAGTAAATTCTATATTTTTAAACAGTTTTAAATCCAACTAAATTCAAAAAATAATTTATTAATATAGGTGACCCTTGAACAACATGGGTTTTAACTGTGCGGATCCACTTATGTGTGGATGCAGATTCAACCAGCTGCAAATTGGGAACAGTATTTTTGATCTGTGGTTGGTAATCCATGGGTATGGAGAGCCAACTACTCATTGTTGTATGCCATTTTGTTTACATAGGGGCTTGAGCATCCAAGATTGTGGTATCTGCAAGGGGTCCTGGAGCCAATCCCCCCCCCCCCCCCCCCCCCCCCAGACACCAAGGGATGACTGCAGATAAGCTTTGGGGAATAAAAGCTATACTCTGGTTTTTGTGCAGAAGGCTGGTGCCCCTAACCCTGCATTGTTCAAGGGTCAAATGTACATACTAGTTTTGTGTTTGCAGCTATCAGCCTCATCTGGTGGGCTATTTGATATCTGATCCCTTATATATTTTCATCAAGGAAAGCCAGAAAGCCTGGCTAGTGTGGCTTAGTGGTTGAGCGTCAAACCATGAATCAGGAAGTCACGGTTCGATTCCCGGCCAGGGCACATGGCTATGTCCCCAGTGAGGGGTGTGCAGGAGGCAGCTGATCAATGATTCTCTGTCATTGATGTTTCTATCTCCCTTCCCCTCTCTGAAATCAATAAAAACATATTTAAAAAGAAAAGCCAGAAAGACCTACTTAGATCTCTAGCATCTTAAGAGGAGACTTTTAAACAAAAGGCATAGTGAAACTTCTTGTCATTAAGATTCTTAAACATATACTAATTAGTATAGTGTAATGAATTTCCAGGTACCCAATACCCAACTGCAACTAGGGGCCAATCTTGTTTAATCTGTTCTTCCTCTGTTCCCTGGATTATTTAGAAACAAATCCTAGTCATAAGTTCATCTACAAACATTTCAGTATGTTTAAGTTCATAACTGCAATTGTTGATAAAGCCTTTTCATATATAGCTTCCCTTTGCATCTTCCCCCGCCACCCCTTGCAGAAACTGAGCTATTTGCTCTGTAAAAATTCCCAACAGCCTGGATGTCACTGATTATGCCTCCATGATGTTATTTATTTAATGTTTTCCCCACCTCAAATTTTAAGAATCCTTTATAGATGGCATTAGGCACTTACATTATGTATCTTTTCTTGTGATGGTAGTAGCCATTGATGATCATTGTTTAGATCAGTGGTTCTCAACCTTTTTAATGCTGCGACCCTTTAATACAGTTCCTCATGTTGTGGTGACCCCCAACCATAAAAATATTTTCGTTGCTACTTCATAACTGTAATTTTGCTACTGTTATGAATCATAATGTAAATATCTGTTTTCTGATGGTCTTAGGCGACCCTGCTAGCGGTTCTCAACCTGCTGTAGAGCCTAAGACCATCGGAAAACACAGATATTTACATTACGATTCATTAATAGTAGCAAAATTACAGTTATGAAGTAGCAACGAAAATAATTTTATGGTTGGGGGTCACCACAACATGAGGAACTGTATTAAAGGGCCGCAGCATTAGAAAGGTTGAGAACCACTGGTTTAGATCCATTCATTTTTAGGGATAGCAAAGTGATTAAGTTCTAGCATTCCGTTTGCATGTATTATTTGGATTACTTATATAATAAGAGAAACTTCTTTTTTATTGAACTTGTTGAGGTGACATTGGTTAGTAAAGTTATATAGGTTTCAAATATACAATTCTATAATTCATCTGTATGTTGTATTGTGTGTTTACCACCCCAACTCAAGTCTCCTTCCATCGCTATTGATTCCTTTACCCTCTTCCACCTCCTCCACCCCTTTTCCCTCTGGTAATCACCATACTGTTGTCTGTGTCTAGGAGGGTTTTTTCCTTTGCTTAATGTCTTTACCTTGTTCACCCACCCCTCTTCCCCCGACAGCTGTCAGGCTGTTCTCTGTACCCATGAGTCTTTCTGTTTTGTTTGTTAGCTTATTGTGTGCACTAGATTCCACGTATTAGTGAAATCATGTGGCACTTGTCTTTCTCTGACTGGCTCACTATTTGGTTACTCCGAGGTACAGGCATGTGCTCTGACTGGGAGAACCATGACCTGGTTCATCGGGCGACACTTAATCACCGAGCCACACTGGCTGGGCTGCGTAGTATCTTTTAAGATTCTGCTTCTAATTTATTTTTTCAAAAGATATTTACTGTATTTATTTAAAGATATAGTTTTCTTTAGAGCTACAGAATAACCTATTAGCTTTTGTGCTTGGTGAATGACAACTTTAGACTAATCTAAAGTCTCACAAATAAAGGCCTAAAGACTAGAGATCCTGGGGTACTAATGAATACGTTCTAATGTTCGCTGAGCAGCGGTCTTTCCTTAGGAAATAAAGCACTCATGCAGAGACCAGCATACAGTACATTATCTGTTAAAGAAATGAAGATTTGCCATTTCCTTGCAGCTGGTAGGAGCTTCTGGTGGAACCAGGCCCGGTTGTTTCACTCGGTCGTCCCCCTCCTCCACCCTGGGAGTAAAACTGCTGAGACATTAAAGATAGAACCCTGTTGCTTCCAGTGACTGTGGGCAGCAAACTGGTTATTACAGAGCAACTCCTGGTCTAAACCAAGCTGCAAGCTGATCCGAGAAATACACAGAAAGCTGAGTGAGTACTCACAGAAGTAAATAGAGGCTCTGTCTTAACCTACAAAAACAACCTACTTTCTGCTCTACTTTAGGGCTTTGGGAATTTGGTGACCAATTCCAATGGCACTGCTATCTTATATTTATTTTTTAAAATATATTTTCATTGATTTCAGAGGGGAAGGGAGAGGGAGAGAGAGGTAGAAACATCAATGATAAGAGAGAACCATTTGATCAGCTGCTTCCTGCAAGCCCCCTTACTGGGGATCAAGCCCGCAAACCGGGCAATGTGCCCCGAGCAGGAATCAAACTATGACCTCCTGGTTCATAGGTCAACACTCAACCACTGAGCCATGCCGGCCTGGCCGGGCCCATTGGCACAGCTATCTTTTAGAGTGTATTCGAGATCTCTAACCTTCCTGAAACTATTGCCTCTGACCTATACATTTTGAGAGTAACTTCTTCCATGATGTCCCCAAAAGCATAGATTTCCCAGATATGGTCAATCCCAAAGAAGCCAGAATATTCCTTTGTACAATGTATTGGTTTGCTAGAGCTGCATAGCAAAGGACCACCAACTGGGTGGCTTAAACAGCAGAAATTTATATCCTCCAAGTTCTGGAAGCTAAATGTCCAAAATCAAGGTGTTGGCAGGTTTGGTTTTTGTTTTCTTCTCCCCTTGACTTGTAGATAGATGCCTTCTGTCTCCTCACAGTCATGTGTGTGTGTGTGTCCTAATCTCTTCTTTTTTTTTTTTAATATATCTTTATTGATTTCAGAGAGAAAGGGAGAGGGAAAGAGAGATAGAAACATCAGTGATGAGAGAGAATAATTGATTGGCTGCCTCCTGCACGTCCCCTACTGGGGATCAAGCCCGCAACCCAGGCACGTGCCCTTGACCAGAATCAAACCTGAGACCCTTCAGTCCGCAGGCTGACGCTCTGTCCACTGAGCCAAACCAGTTAGGGCTCCTAATCTCTTATAAGGACACCAGACACCAGTCATGTGGATTGGGGCCCACCCATCTGGCCTCGTTTTACCTTGATTACCTTTTTTTAAAAAAATATTTTTTAAATTGATTTCAGAGAGGAAGGGAGAGGGAGAGAGAGATAGAAATATCATCAATGATGAAAGAGAATCATTGATCGGTTGCCTCCTGGACGCCCCCTACTGGGGATCGAGCCCGTAACCCCAGGCATGTGCCCTTGGCCGGAATCGAACCTGGGACCCTTCGGTCTGCAGGCCGACGCTCTATCCACTGAGCCAAACCGGCAAAGGCTTGATTACCTTTTTAAAGGTCCTCTTCCATATACAGAAAGTGAGTTACCCCTCCCTCTAAAGCAGGAATGTGAATTAAATAGGGTGTTGCCCGCATGATGGAGCCTCTGTGCCCAGACAGCTATTCTTCATCTCTTTACCAGCGTCTTCATTCTCAGCACTATTCTTTTTCCATCTAAAGCAGTTTTTCTTAACCCTTCTTGACTCTCCTTTTTTAAAAAAATATATTTTATTGATTTTTTACAGAGAGGAAGGGAGAAGGATAGAGAGCTAGAAACATCGATGAGAGAGAAACATCGACCAGCTGCCTCCTGCACACCCCCTACCGGGCATGTGCCCGCAACCAAGGTACATGCCCTTGACCGGAATCGAACCTGGGACCCTTCAGTCCGCAGACCGACGCTCTATCCACGGAGCCAAACCGGTTTCGGCTTGACTCTCCTTTAATAAACTTACAAACCTCATTGCCCCCCTTTGTGAGGGCCCGGAGAAGATTTCTAATAATGTAAACCATCGTGGCTGAAAACAAAGCAATGGCAATTTTTGTGAACAAGTGTATTTTCATCTTTTAAAAATCCATGGTTTTAGCCTTCTTCAGGCATTATCCGTGTGACACTGAGTATACTAGTTGCCACAGTGAGCCGGGCGCATGGCACAGCAGTTTCAAAGTCAGGGCTGCCACTGCTCAGCTTACGAGCCGGAGGTGCAGACAGATCAGCTTGACAGTGGACATCGATGAATGATAGGACTGCGTACAAAATCGAGTCTCTTCTTCGACACACGGGGAATTGCTCCCTCCCTAAATTCTCCAGTGTGCTTTTCTATAGAAAAATGTTTTCTTATGCAACTGACTCAAAATTGTGTCACTTAAACCCTTTTTGAGGCTTTTTTTTTTTTTCCTGGCAGACTGAATATCAGGAAGGAAGAAGTTTCCCCCCAGAGTTTCACAGCGGAAATTGGGGTCTCCCCCCGGCGACATAGGAAAAGTTAGCCTGAATTCATCCTGCAGCTGGACTGGACTGGAATTGGTTTTTCTTGGAAACCAATCTCAAGATCCGTCCTTTAGAGCATCATCAAGATGAGCAAATGAAATGACATTTTAATATCAGCGTGAAGGATCTAGAAATGGATTTTTGTTACAGATGCTTAAAGAAGCAAATAAGGTTGGTATTTGCGCCAAGTGAATGTCTCTTTGGCCACCCACAAACTTCAGGATGGAACTGAAGGAACTTGTACAAATTTGGTATCAGTGTTCAGATATTCACAAAAATGGGCAAATAAACCCGGTTTCCTAGCCAGGCCCTAATTGACTTGGCGGCCTGCAGTTCTCAACCTGCCAGGGACTCTAAACTTAGTGCAGCCACACAGACTATGTCTCCTTTCCCCCTCCCTCCCTCCCTCCGGGGTTCAGGTTCTCATCCCCTCCAGAGATCTCACTCTGTCCACCAGCCATTATCTCTCTTGTCCATCCTCTCCTGCTGCTTCCGCCTTGTCTGTTCTACTGGGTTTTCCTATCAGCCTTTTAAACATGCCCAAGTCTCTCCAATCTTAAAACAAGGAATACAATCCCCAAGGCTTCTATGCCTACCTTTCTATTTCTTACCTTCCCCGTTCACAGCCAAACTGCCAAACAGAATGGTCTCTGCTGCCTCATCTTCTCTACACTCTTCAAAGAACTCAAAATCAGCCCTAGCTGGTTTGGCTCAGTGGATAGAGCATCAGCCTACGGACTGAAAGGTCCTGGGTTTGATTCCCAGTCAGGGCCCATTTCCGGGTTGCTGGCTTGATCCCCAGTGTGGGGCATACAGGAGGCAGCCAAGCAATGATCCTCTCTCATCATTGATGTTTCTATCCCTCCTACCTTCCTTTCTGAAATCAATGAAAAGATCTAAGAATAAAATAAAAGAACTCAAAATCAGAACTTACTTTTCAACAAAAACCTGCACTCCCCTTAAGACAAAGAACACTTGCTTTGTGTTTGCAGTGGGAACGGTGGCACAGATGGTGCCAAGCATGCAACACAAATAACGCTCTGGCGAATGTGTGCTGAGCGCCACGTTGGCTCGGCAGCTTGTTCTGAATGCTTTCTTGTCCCATGTTCTCCACAAGCCTATCAGCCCGGCATGTCACGCTTGAATCTCTGTACCTTGTATTAGGAAAATGAGGTTTTAAAATAAAAAAAATACAGATTTTCTATGCTTCCCCCCATTCTGAGATTCGATACGTGCCTTTCCCACCTTCGGTTGGGAATCACTGGTCTAGAGGAAACACTTCGGGACAGGGTCATTCCTTCTTTCTCCTAAGTGGACTGTGGACCCAGACTCTCTGCATCAGGGCAAGACTTGGGGGAAGTATAGTCGGTTAGAAGGCAAACGCAGCCTTGCGATGAGGGCCTGTGCTGCCAGGCGACCTTTTCTCTCCTAGTGGAAATGCCATTGTCCTGCTTCCCTTTTGATTTGTGACTCAGAATGAATGTCAGCACCCACAATCTCTTGCTCTTCTGATTACCAGCCAGTACATAAATAACACAGCTGCATGGAATTGAATTTCCCGAGATTGCAGGCCTATGAAAGGGAGGCTATCCAGTATTTAAGGAATAGCAGACATCAAACCTGGAGGGTTGGCATCCTTGGGGAGACCAAGGTGAATTTGTCTTGCGGTGTTTTTTTTGTTTTTTTTTTTCTTCTTTTTTTTTTTTTTTGGAGGCCTTGCTTCTGTCTTGCGGTTTTTTGTTTTTGTTTTCATCACCATGTATCCCCTCTATGCCCTCTTCTACCCCCTCTCCCTTGCAATCACCACAGTGTTGTTCATGTCCATATGTTTTCTCTCCCCCACCCCTTTTTTTTTTTTATCTTCTTTGCTCAATCACAGCACCACCACCACCACCACCCCCCACCCCCCCCCACCCCCCCCCCGTCCAGAGCTATCTGCCTGCTCTCTGTGAGTCTCTATTTTGCTTGGTAGTTAAGGCAAATTTGAAGCTAATTCCTGGCTCTAAACTTGGTTAGAGAGAGAAAGAGAAATGAGTAAGCATTTATAAAGCATTGTAAGAGGGGGGTTTTTGAAAATACCAGAGGAGCACAGCGGAAGGAAGGAGCCAGAGTGAAGTCTAGGCAGGTCTTGGATGACGTAAGAGGAGAGTCTAGGTGATGCTGTGGCAACAGATAAACCCTAACTATCCACAGCTTCCACCAAGGAATAAAATTTCATTTCTATGAGTGGGGCAACTATCTCGCATCTTTTAGTTGTATCATCTGAAACACATGGCCTCCAAGTCTCCTCAGCAGGGAAAGAGCAATGATTCTTAAATGTCCCTGTTATTAAACGCCTCGTCTGAGATGTGACACATGGGGCATATTATGCAATGTAATTGCATGATTAGTTATAGTGAAACAGCAGTTGTTGTGCATCTGAAATTCAAATTTAATAGGGCATCTGTAATTTTATTCACCAAATCTGGCAACAGTTAAGGAAAGCTTATCTGACATTCTGTGAACGGTTGCCACCGCCAACAGCCGAGATGGATGGGACCTGAGGTTTTGAGCTGCACGGCCGCCATAGGCACTTGCTGGCGTGTGGGTTCCACCGGGGCGGGCCGAGCAGAGCCCAGGCCGTGGCCGGAAGACCACAGCTGCTGGAGGGAACGCAGGGCAGCTGGGGCGGCCAGGAGAGCCGTCTCTGCGCGGACAGTCCCTCGGGAGCTCTTCCCAAGGCCAGAGCCTCCCACACGCCTTGGCCTTCACATGGCCTTCTGGGGCCAAAGCCAGGCCCACTGGCCCGTTCCAGAAGAGGAGAGGAGTCCTTCCCGGCACTGCGTCTGCCCAGCTGTCCTCGTGGCCACCCAGCCTGAAGCAGGGCACGGGGACCATCTCTCCAGCCCTCACCCTGGCAGGACATTGGCCCATTTCAGGGCACACGCTGGCAGGCCTGCCCCCGTATTTGCAGAGCCTGGGACAAGAGGAAACATACCTCCTATAAAAAAAAAAATACACCTTCCTAAGTACAAAAATGAAAACTATGTGAAGAGCTCTGAGTTTTATATGGCTGAAAGTTGACAGGCTATTAAAGGTGAATGAATTTAATTATTATGCACGTGTCTGGTGGTGGGCCAGATTTGATTGTGCATGATTAAAAATAAAATGTAATTGTGTTCACAGGGCACAACACTTGAACATATTTTATCAAAAACAGTAAATCAAAAACCAAAAATTTAATTATGTAGGTATATTTTCAAGATGTCTTCTGAAATATTCAAAACCCTCCGCTAAAATTATGAGTAGAATGCACATTATACTTCGTTAACATTAACATTTTAAGTCAAAATCATTTCAACAAAGCTGACTTCTAATTGAATTTTGTCAAGAGTAAATCTTATTGAATATTTTAATAAAAATAAATCTGTTCACAATTTTAGCCGTGAGGACTCGTTTTTTTGCCAACATCAAGAACTGGTATTCTGCTTCCTCTGCATTCGATCTAGACCTATGTAGTCACAAATTCAAGAGTCACATGAATTGTTAACGTTGTCGATGTTCCTCAGCTGTCGTGAGTAAATTATTGCAAAAACCCTCCAAAGTCGTAAAAACCTAGAGCTACGAGTTAGATAGAACATGAAGAAAAACAGAAAGTGGACACACTGCACTGCTGGGAAATGTACTTCATCGCCCAAGAATCTGCTGCATTCGTACTATCACAGAGAAGGGATTTCATCAACCGATCCGTCTTCTCTCTGTTTATGGGCTTTCACTTCTCAGGCCTCCCTGCATTTTGAAGCATCCACCTCTGCTGGGAGCAGTGACACAATGAGACACTTGCCGGGCATTTGGAAGCAGCCACCTCTCACTTCAAGAATATGGGTCAGACACGCCTCCTGAGCCTGGATGGGGTTAACCCTGGCAGTAGCTGTAGAGTGACAGGTTGCTATGCCAATGCTGAGGATAGAATTCTGAGTGACAGGGCACTTGTGTGGTTTCAAATTATTGAATTTTTATGTTTATGCCGTCTTTTCTTCTTTACAGTGTTTCTGTATTCGAACATTCCACTTTCCCCGCCGATGCTGGAGAGGGGCGGTTCCCGGGGCTCAGTGGCCCAGCCATCTATCTCCCTGCCCCTGGCAGCCCATCACGGCCAAGCAGCTACTGCTGGGCCTGCAGATGGTGGTTGTGCTACTTTGTACATAAATAAAATTTATTTTTAAGAATATATTTGTAGCCCTGGCCTTGTGGCTCAATTGGTTGGGTGTCATCGTGTGCACTGAAAGGCTGTGGGTTCGATTCCAGTCCGGGCACGTGCCTAGGTTGCAGGCTGAATCCCTGATAGGGGCTGTGCAGGAGGCAGCCTATCGATGTCTCACTCTCACATTGATGTTTCTCTCTCTCTCCCTCCCTTCCTTTCTCCCTTAAAAACACACACACAAAACAATTAAAAATATTTTTTTATTATTAAAAAGAAAAAAGAATATTGTAATATGTAGGCCCCCCTGAAAATTGGGGTTTGAGGAAGGGCTCCTCTCGCTACAATTAAAGAGCATTCTGGCTTAGAAACATTTCCTGGGCACAAGCAGGATTTTCCTTTTAACTTCATTTCTGACTTTCTTCTCTGAGTGCCCTCCGCAAATTAAACACCTCCGTCCATTAGCAAATTAATGTATGCACCATTTTTTTTTTTTTTTTCAGAGAGAAGACCTTTTCTAGCTATCTTGTGTTCCCTGTTGGGTCCCCATTTTCACCTGTTGAAAACCTATCCATCTTTTAGGCTCTAGCTTAAAGGCCTCTTCCTTAATGATAACTGTCCTTATTGTGGCAGCTGGAAGGCCCTTTTCTGAGGCCTCCTTGGCCTCTGTTTAAGCCAGACAGAAATGCTTCTGAAAAACCAGGTTTATCTAGATGCATAGTCCTGCCTACATCTACCATGTACTGTGTGGTATACGGAAGCCATGGAGTCTCCTTGCCCGGTACTTACTTCCTCCTTTCAGACCACCCTAGAGGGGTCCTGGGAGCTAGCCCAAGGTGACTTCAAGCTCATTATTCCTGGGCGGGGGGGGAGGAGGGGTGGGGGGTGTAGAGGAGGAGAGTTGCTGTCCAGAAAGCCACTTATAGTGCATTCTGGAGTCATCATATTCTAAAAGACCAGCGGGCACATGCAGTAGACTGCATTAACAGTGTAAATGTAGTGGGTACGCATTAAGGTCCTACGCTTGAGTTAGACCAAAGTTGAGTATATTGCAAGGGTTTACTATCAAGACCTGCAGGAAAAGATCCACTTGATTCTACACTGGTCAGACTGTTTCCAGAGTATTGTGTTTCGTTTGGAGTATAAATAAGTTCTTCGGAAAAAAGAAGTCTGAAACAACAGCACAAAAAGGAGTCACCCAGAATGATGAGAGCCTTGTCCTAGAATGCCATGTGGAGAGCAGGTCCAGCCCAAATGAGGTGGGATTTGTGCAAAGGCATGCCAGTTACACTGAGGAGGGAGGGACTCTGCACAGCCAGCATGTGCACCAGCTATCGCCACAGCTGCTGGTCTGGCTGCCTCGCACCCTTTACCCTTCTGAGAAAACAGTGCCTGTCTTTTCTTCGGGAACCTCTCCTCCCAGCTCGGTCCCTGGGCTTTGGGTGAGGCTGACCCCACACTGAAGGTGGGCCCTTGAGGCTCTAGGCTAGCGATGTTCAACCTATTTCATCGCATGGCCCACATAAACTAAGTACGAAACTCTGCAGCACACCAAAAGATACACTTTTTGCTGATCTGACAAAAAAAATGTAATTTTGATTCATTCACACTGGACGGCTATTGTTATTTTGGCTGTTGTCATTTTTTTAATTTGACAATCTCAGGGAAAAGAGGTCAGTGCCCCTGACTAAAGAGTCAAGTATTGCTCTAGCTGGTTTGGCTCAGGCGATAGAGTGTCGGCCTGCGGACTGAAAGGTCCCAGGTTCCATTCCAGTCAAGGGCACATGCCCAGGTTGTGGGCTCAATCCCCAGTGGGGGGCATGCAGGAGGCAGCCTATCAATGATTCTCTCAGCATTGATGTTTCTATCTCTCTCTCTCTCTTCCTGTCCTTTCCTCTCTGAAATAAATAAAAACATATTTTTTAAAAAAAGAGTCAAGTATTGCATGTTTTAAAAATTCTTGCCCTAGTCCCTAGTCGGGTAGCTCAGAGGATCTACCCGACTAGGGATCGTCCTGGAATGCCAACGCTGTGGGTTCGATTCCCAGTCAGGGCATAAATAAGAAGCAACCAATGAATGCATGAATAAGTGGAACAACAAATCGATGTTTCTCTTTCTCTCTCTCTCTCAAATCAGGATTTTTAAAAAAAATCCTGCAGCAAACCAGTGTGCCTGCCACAGCACAGGCTATTATGGATTCGAGTGCAGTGGTTTAGCAGTGGGCATTTGTCCCCAGGGACAAATAGGCTCAAGGCTTTTGGGTCACTCTTGGGGAAGAGAAGCGTTCTCTGTCCTCTGAGTTTGAAGCTGAGAGGACACTGCAGCCTCTCTTCTCACCGTGAGGGGAAGTCTGAGACGGGAGCGAGCAGAGCTAAGAGAAGAAACTGGAACCCGCGCACTGTCTGTCTTAGGTCACGTCACACCGTAAGTCACATCTGTTGGGGAGCCTTTTCGGTTATAGGAGCCAATACATTCCAGTTTTTATTTTTTTATTTATTTATTTATTTATTTATTTATTTATTTATTTATGTTTTTAAAATATATTTTATTGATTTTTACAGAGAGGAAGGGAGAGGGATAGAGAGTTAGAAACATCGATGAGAGAGAAACATCGACCAGCTGCCTCCTGCACACCCCCCACTGGGGATGTGCCAGCAACCAAGGTACATGCCCTTGACTGGAATCGAACCTGGGACCCTTCAAGTCTGCAGGCCGGCGCTCTATCTACTGAGCCAAACCGGTTAGGGAAATACAGTCCAGTTTTGCTTTCAACATTTGGATCATTTTAAGTCACTTAGAACCCAAAGTCTCCTAAATAGTACACAGCAGGGTTATGAAGGAGAGGGATTTTCAGAGCAGCTGGTGAGGTGGTAAGATGGAGAGCTAGTCTGTCTGGCAGGGGCAAGTGGCTTGTTTTAGGTGACGTGTGACAATCTGTGTTTTATGAGCATCTAAGGTTTGTGGCCTGTCAGTCTGGTATTGTGGCTGACATTGGTAAATTGTATTTAAGAAGTAGCTACCGCCCAGTCAGTGTATCTCAATGGTTGAGCGTAGACCCATGAACCAAGAGGTCACAGGCTCAATTCCCGGTCAGGGCACATGTCCAGGTTTCAGGCTCCATCCTTAGTAGGGGACGTGTAGGAAGCAGCCATTGGATGATCTCTCTCTCACCGATGTTTCTGTCTCTCTATCTCTCTCCCTTCTTCTCTCTCTAAAATCAATAAAAACATTTTTTTAAAAAGTAGCTATGATGATGGGAAAGAATAATTTGATTTAAAAATTACCTGTGAGTGCTGAAGGTTTATTCTACAAACCTGCCAGAGAAAATCAAAGCATAAGAAAGCTTTTGAACTGGCTAATAATACGTGCGTGCTCCCTTTTCTATTACCCCTTTGGCTCAGAGTCAAAGTCTCTCATATTCATTTTAAAACAACTGCGTGAGCAAGTCAGGACACTGTGGCGCATCATCAGAGTCCCGGAGGCAGTGTGGGAGACAGTCATCTGGGGCCATAGCATCTGGTAGCCACCAAGCCCTGAAATGAACAGGAAATAAGACAAGTAGAGGGATGACTAATCTGAAGCTTTTCTACATCAGCTTGCTCCAAGGATGTGCAGCTGAACTGAATATTAACACCCACTGGTAACCTAGGATTGACAGTGACTGACTCCGTTCCTTTCTTCCTTCCCCAAATAGGCAGAACACTTACTAGGTACCTGGAGTTTTGCCAGGTCTTAGTGATGGGTTGGTTAATGTGGCACTGACCATGACCTTGAGCAACTAACAGTCTAATGGGAAAGACAGACCAGTAAGCGCTAAAAGGGATATGTGGGGGGACTTTAGAAGGAGAAATGTACACTTAATGTTTATGTACTTCACTGTATGTAAATTATACCTCGATTTTTAAAAATGGGAAGAAAAAAAGAATCACTTGAAGGCAATACTGGAAATTCAGGCAGGGTATTCTTTTCAGAGCACTGAAATAGAGATGATCTGTGGGAGATACAAAGCAAATGTAATCAGATTTAATGAAAGAGCTTAAGCACCTACAACCCCACAAAAGCAGAGAGTATCTCCAAAAAAAGTGAACTTTCTAACTAGAACTCCAGAATAACCTCAAGTTCAGAGACAGCAGAAACAGGGAGAAGCTACTGGTATGATAGTGAACTGGTAATTAGTTCATGAGGGGCAAACATGTTCTCTGGACTCATGTTCTGCTTTAGAAGTGGCTAGCTATGAATTTCCCCCCAACTGAAAATTTTAAGTAAGGCTTGCTACTTACCAATTAAGATGAGAATCATGATACAAGAAGCTCCCAGGGAAGGCATCGAAGTGGAGAAAGTAGCCACTGCCCAGTTCCCCCCTCCCAGCCCCAAAGTGATTGGAGCTAGGACCAGTGTCACCAAATTTACTCCTAAGAAAATAGGGATTTTCATCTGGGCTGAGGACATATATCCAAACTACAAATTCTAAACATACAGGACTTTCATGTAAAAAAATAAGAACAGGCAGTCAGCAATCATGAAACACCCAAGGAAAACCAGCAGAAGACTCATCAAATTCTATAAATAAATGATCAACCTCCTGATGAGAGGAAAGAACTTTGAAATGCAATAGTTGGCATACTCAGAGGAATTCAAGAATTTATCACATCTACAGAAATAAAAAGCATACTATAAAAGAAACAGAATTCTTGGAAATTAAAAGCATGATTGCCCAAAAGATGGAAGAGCAGAGTGGGTGCAGATCACGTTAGTGAACAGGAAGATCACATCAGTGAACAGGAAGATCAAGTTAGGGTAGTCTTCCCACATCCAGTGAATAAAGGCAAAGAAGGGAATAAGATAAATATTGAATCAGGAAGACTAGAGGCAAATTTTTAGGAATTGCCACTCATAAGTTCCAGAAGTAATAAATGGAAAGAATTGAGAGAATGAGATTATCAAAGAGCCAAAAGGGAAAAAAGTCTCTGCTGAAGAAAAGCTCAAATCTGCAAACTGAAAGGGACCAATGAGTGCTGGGCAAGAATAATGAAAAACTATATTCTCATGAAATTTCTGAATTCCAAGGAGAAAGAGAAAATCCCCAAAGCTTGGTGTGGGAAGCACGGGTCACACATCACCGGAAAGGAATTTATAACCAAATGAGCCTGTGATCCGCATCTGTAACACTAGTGCTGGACCACAACATCCAGAAAGAAAATTATTTTGGACCCAGAAATCTAGACTCCATTAACCTATCCTTTAATTATTTTAAATTCAGAATTCTATTCTTAATTAATCTATAACTAAATTATGAGAGCAAATTCAAGATATATTTGGACATGCAAAATTTGGAAGTTTATCATCCAGACATACTTTCTGAAAGAGATAGTCAAAGATGTACCAGAAAAAGATGAAGAAAGAGGAAGAGGGGAAAGAGAATACACACACACACACAAAACCAGCAGCAAGCAAAGAAACCAGCCAAAACCGGTTTGGCTCAGTGGATAGAGTGTCGGTCTGCGGACTGAAAGGTCCCAGGTTCGATTCCGGTCAAGGGCATGTACATTGGTTGCGGGCACGTCCCCAGTGGGGGATGTGCAGGAGGCAGCTGGTCGATGTTTCTCTCTCATCGATGTTTCTAACTTTCTATCCCTCTCCCTTCCTCTCTGTAAAATATCAATAAAATATTAAAAAAAAAAAGAAACCAATACAACCTTTAGCTCAGTTCCATTGTAAAATAACTGAATAAAGTATATTTTGAAGATGGCATGGTTTGCCAAGGTCAATAATATGGGTCTTCGCTGTCAGCTAGTATTTACCAAGGAAAGTCTAGGTCAATCAGCCTTCACAGCTGTTGTGGGATTCCTCAGCAATTGTGTTGGTCATTGCTGGGTGTGCCCCATTTCTCCTCGGGCCTGTGGGTAGCTGCAAGGGTCCTTGAGTTGTTTGTGGGTCCGGAAATGGGCTGTCAGCAAGGCTTCCTTTTACAGTTTGTGGAACAAACAGACCAACAGCTGAGGTTTCCTCAAGTGAGTCAAGTGACTGTGCGTGTGTGTGCGTGTGTGTGTGTGTGACAAATTGGGTGACAGAGCCTTAGTCTCACTTGGTGTTCCCACCTCCTGAGGTAAGGGGTAGGACTGGGGAGTGCTATGCCAGCTGCTCCCTGAACCTGAGTCTGTTGGAGTGTCTGAAATGTGCTCCCAAATCCGAATCTGTTCTTCCAGCTTCTGCTGGTAGGAGCAGAGGGTGTCTATGAGAAAGTGGGGAGGGCTAAGAGTCCTTCCTGCTCTACTGAGCTGCCACTTCCCATCCACGTCTGTTTCACTTTGCGGAGAACACTGGTGTTTTGGGTGGGCTAGATGTTAATGGCACTGTTCGTAGCACAGCCATGTGCAGGGGCCAAGAATGGATCTGCTACCCAAGTTCTGCAAGCGAACTCCAGGCAGGGCGTTTGGTTTGTGTCTTTGGGAGAGGCATGTTAGAAAAGGCCGAGTAATCCTCCTGTTTCTCACGTGTCAGGGAGTCACTGAGCATCTAAGAGTGAGAAGCATACCTTCACCTGACCGAGGGACGGTCTTCAGTGGGGCCTTCTCTGTGGAGGCGGGTCCTTAGGTCAGTGTGGAGAAATCGGCTCGAGAGGAAGACTCCACTGTGGGAGGGTCAACGTGGCCCTTTCATGTCATCCAGGGGACAGATGTGTGAGCATGGAGTGGGATATTACACAGAGAGACTCAAGTTTGTCTATCAAACCCACAGTGTTTCAACCAACATGACTCAGAGGCTTCAAACATTTTTCCCCCCGACTTTAAAACATTTTTTATTATTTTTTCAAGGGTTTCAAACATTGACATCATTTCTCTTAATGCAAACTTCAAGCCATGCGTTCACTACCAGAGCGTATCAAACTCATTACAATGAGATACGCAAGCCATTCCTGAAATACCCACATATAAGCAATTTCTTTACAATCGGTAAGCCTGCTCGTAGTATTCGCCAGCCGTCCTCTGGGAAAAGCTGTCCATCATTTCTGGTCAGGAGTGCAATGACCTGCCAGGGATTTTGCCAGGAAAGTTCCAGGGTATTTGGTATCCAGATCTCTTGTTCCCTTTTTCTTCCGGCCTTATATCCACGTGGGAACCCACCGGGCAATCCCCACACTTTACATTGTAAGCAGACACAGAAGGGCAGCCTGGGGGGGAAAGCCTGGAGATACCGGGCTAGTATTTACCTTCCTTTTGCCTGTCCTCTCCCTCCCCACCCCCGGTTGCCTCACAGCCCACCAAGGACTCTCTTAGAATCTCATCCACTTAGTCTCAGGGGTTGGGGGATGGGACTTTCCAAAGGAACTTTCCTTTAAATTCTGATTGGCCAGGATCCAAAATTGAGTTGGAAAGTCCTATATATTAGTACCAGTGTGGTAAAATAAAAATAAAAATTGGCACCTAACTTTTTTTTTTTGTCATTGATTTTTTTTTTTTTTTTATCATTTAACTACTTTTAAGTGTACAGTTTAGTGGCATTAAGTAAATTCACATTATTTTGTAGCCATCAACACTATCCATCCACAGAATTTTTTTTCATCTGGCAAAACTGAAACTCTCGCCCTAACTGGTTTGGCTCAGTGGATAAAGTGTCGGCCTGCAGACTGAAGGGTCCCAGGTTCGATTCTGGTCAAGGGCATGTACCTTGGTTGTGGGCACATCCCCAGTAGGGGGTGTGCAGGAGGCAGCTGATCGATGTTTCTCTCTCATCGATGTTTCTAACTCTCTATCCCTCTCCCTTCCTCCCTGTAAAAAAAAAAAAAAAAAATATATATATATATATATATATATATATATATTAAAAAAACTGAAACTCTCTACTCATTTCCCTCTCTCCCCAGCCCCTGGCAACCACCCCTCTACTTTCTGTCTATGAATTTGACTACTCTAAATACCTCAAATGAGTATAATTATATATATATATATACATATATATATATATATATATATTCAGTAAGGAATGATAAAGTAAATTAGCTAATAGATGCAAAATTGATTAACTGGTATATAGGAAAAAATCTAATTATTAGGTTCATCTTATTTTTACCTGGCAGAAATCATTTATATCTCTACTTGAAAAGATGAATTTGCATGGCTATGGACAAGAATCTTTTGCATTATCATCAACTTTCCGCACGTTAACTTCTGCCCCTACAGTTATAAAATAGCCTCATCCACAGAAAGTCCATCAAAGGCACACAGCCCTATGGAATCAGCTAATCTCCAGAAAGGCTACCAGACAACGCCCAGCACCCCACTGAAAAGACATGCAAATAATCTCATTTGTCCACGGCCATTTCTAAGTTTTGGACAATTTTTCCTAACATCACCAATTAATACACACACTCACAAATACATTCAAATTTATTTATTCTGCAGGAGGGCATGGCAGAAGAGATATAGGTTGGTTTACAAATTTATTAAATGAATGTAATTTTTTTGTTGTTGAAATAAATTACATGATTTCAAGTTCATGGAGAACTGAGTTTAACAAAAAATTTGTCTAAATAACAGGGGACAGGCTACCATACCCGCACTGTCCGTCTCTTACTCCTCCAAGCAGGCTCTTATCTTCGCTGAACAAAAAAAAATAATGAATAAGAAAGCCTGCTACAAAGGAGGCCAGGAAGTTTATTTTTAACTACCTCTTTTTAAAGCTGCACAACAAGTTTAGCCCTTATATGGGTGTGTTCACGGGTGGTTAGATTTAGATCAGGCTCATGGTAGAGAGAGAAAGCAAGTGAGGATATGGGTGAAGTAGTGGGGTGTACAATTCTATAATACACCATCTACATATTGTATTTTGTGTTCATCACTCCATCCATCACCATTGCTCTTGGAGAGACCCACAGACATCACAAGTTCAAAGCCTTCAAAATGGAACTTATTTCTTCTCCCCCTGTGACCTCTCCCCACCCCAAATGATAACAATGCCTTTTGGATCTGTCTCAGTGACTCCCAACCACCATCAACGCAGGTGCCCAAACCAGAAATCGAGGTGACATCTGCTATTCCTCTTTCCTTCTCCTCCACTCTACTGCTCATAAAATCCAGTGCACTCCACTCACTACCACTCTCAATTGCCACTTCTCTCCCTACGTGGCCAGTGCCTGCTCCTGGACATGCCCTCTCCTGCCTGGATTCCTGCGGCCCAGCCAGGCTGGACTCCCTGCCTCCCCATCCCCAATCCCGACCCTGCAGAGCAGACTCTGGGAGACTTTCCTGAAGAAGTCACTCCGCTTAAAATCGAGTTACAGCTTCTTGGCAACCCCCTTCACTTGGCTTACGAGGTCTTCTTTATTTGCATCTTGATGCCTCTCTCCAAGCATCTAGAAGAATATTCTGTCGCCATCTCGGCCTATGCCTTTCTCACCTGCTTCCTTTCCGCTCCCACGTTTCTCTCACCCTCAGGGGTTTAGCTGACTTCCAGGAGCAAAAGGATCCCCTGCCAGCCCCTCTCCCACCACAACTCTGTCGCCCTGTAAGGCCTTGTCACCTGGTCAGCGCTGCTGTCGCTGCTAAGTCGCCTGGACCAGCGGCTTCTCTTGCCCTTGAGCTCCAGCCACTCACCCGGGTCTCCCACCTCCCACAAGATTCCTGCTCCTTCCGCCCCTCAAACCCCCTTTGCCATCCCGGGGTTGCCTCCCTGAGCCCCCGACCGGCTTGGATGCCACGTCCGATTCCCACGCTCAGGGCGCGATGGCCGTTCCCTCCGGCACAGGCGGGACCCTCTGCTCAGCTGGGTCGCTCTCTGCCGGGTGGCTGCTCCCACTTTTGGAACCTACGCGCCCCGAGGGCCGGCCCCTGGCACTGCCCCTGTGTGTCCCCCGGGCCACCGCGCGCCGGGCAGGTGCACGAAGGAGAGAAGGAGCGAGTGAATGAATGAGCGTCTGCGGAGGGCGCGGGCCGGGCGCGCCGCCGCCGCCCCAGGACCCCGCGGCGCCCTCCGCTCCGCCGCGCCGCGCCGGAAGCGGCCGGGCCGGCCCCCTCCCCGCGGCGCCCGCCGCCTTATCTCGGCGCCTCGGGCCCCAGGAGGAGACGCGGGCGCCGGGAGGGACGTGGCGGCGGCGGCATGGGCCCGGGGCCCCGGGGCGCGGGCCACCCGCCTCGCCGCCTGCTGTCGCTGCTGCTGCTGCTGCTGCTCGGCCTGGCCCGCGGCGCGACCGGAGCGCGGGGCGCCGACGGTGAGTGCGGACGGGCGCGGGCGCCGCTCGGGGGCCCCCGGGGCGCCGGCTGGGCCTCCACGAGGCTGGGCGCGCCCGAGGCGCGCTTCCCCGCCCCTGGGCCGGACCCGCGCAGGCTCGGGCGTAGGGCGCAGGTGGGGCTGCCCTGGCCGTTGGGGATCGGGAAGGCGGGGCTCCAAGAAGCAGGAGGGGCTCCCCGCCCGGGCCTTCCCGCCCCGTCCCGGAGCCGCTGGAGAGACCTGTTCGGAGAGACGGCCTGGCCCGCGCCCCCGAGGGACTGAGGGGGGCTGGGGGCTGGGCGGTGGCGGCGCCCCAGGGTGAGCCGCCCGGCCTGGGAGGGCGTTCCGGCTTCACTGTCACGCTGCTGGCTCTGCAGTAGCTTTTGCACAACAAATCCTGGAAGCAATTTTCTTTCTACCTTTTAATTTTTTTTCACCTTGATGATGAGGTAAGATGCTCATGTGGTGAGAATAAAGTATAAAGTTTACAGGAAGAAAGTATTCACGAATTCATTCAACAGATGGCCTTTGTTTCCCTGTAGAGGGTGTGATGAGGGCTTTATGCTGGACCTCAACGAGTTCTTCTCCTGCAGGTGACAGACGAACAAATAGTCCATTTCCAGGCAATTGGAATAGTTCCCCCTCCACCAGCACCTTCAAACGCAGTGAGGAGTTCAGACCTGTAGGGGAGGGGGCGTTTACCCAAACAACTGTAGAAGGCAGATGCCATAGGTGCTTTGAGAAGGTGGGGGTGGTCAGAGGAGGGAGGGATTACTTCCAGCTGAGGAATCGTGGCGTCCTGGGTGAGGTGACCCGTTAACCAGGCCTTCAAGGATTGGTGATATTTGGATAAGGGAAGATGAGAGAAAGGCATCCCAGCTCATGGCAGAGGGCACAGTGAGCACTCCACAAATATGTGTAGAAAGATGAATTCCAGACGGAGGGGCAGGGACAGGAAGCAAAAGCAGGGGCCTGCAGTTCCCATTCGTTTGTAGGAGATGGCTGGGAAGTGGGGGCGGAAAGGCAGATTGGATTGAGCCAGAAGGCAGAGTGCCTTACCTGGCAGGCCACGGCATTTCGACCCGGTTACTTCTGGGCAGTGGAAAGCCATTGGAAGTCATTGCAGGTGTCTGGACAGAGTGATCTAAAAAGTGGCTCTAAGGAAACCCTCTAACTTCCTTAATAAAACCAAACACTGATCCTGACGTGGAAGGAACTTCTGTGTAAGGAAAAAGGGGGGTGCTTTGCAGCTCAGACTCTTGTCCCTTCCAAATTGTCTTTATTTGGGACTTTTACCATCACTGGTGGGTGTTTCTCTTGGTGGCTCAACCTTCTGAAGTGGCCATTTTTGTACATCAGGTGCTCTGGTAGGCTTGCTAACTTCCTTCCCTAACGTGGTCTCCCGTGGCAGTGTGCATAAAAGCTTGTAGACCCTTGGAGCCTATTTCAGAATAATCTCTCTTTTTTGGGGTATAATTTTTAATTGAATTTATTGGAGTGACATTAGTTAAAATTATATAGGTGTCAGGTGTACAGTTCTGTAATACATCATCTACATACTGTATTGTGTGTTCACCACTCCATCCATCACCACTTATCTCTCCTTTACCCTCTTCTACGTCCTCCCGTTTCCCCCCTCCTCCTGTTAGAATCTTTGTATTAAGACTCTCTAGACTAGCAAACTGTCCAATGTAGTCTCATCGAATTGTTGGGCTAAGATGGTTGAACAAAGTAACTTTCTCAGGTCATCCATCTATCTGCAAGTACTTAAAGGCTGTGGGATGAATTTTGGGAAATAGAAGTCAGGGTTGCCTGATTGAACCTTCTCTCCTTATGTAGGCATTCTCCCTTCATTTACAACCTTGGGGAATCTGATTTTATTAAGAGCAGGTTTCCTTATAATGGACAAAGTGGGGAATGACGGGAGCCATAGAGCCATTGAGGAAGTTGTTGCAATAGCTGGCCTAGAAGTTCTAAGGACTGGCTTCCCGGCGTGACAGCAGGAGAACAGGACTGAATGTGGATGGTAAGGGGGAAGTGGATCCAGAAGGACTTACTAACAGACATGAAGATACAAGGGAACAGAAGATGAAAGATGACAGTAAGCGTTGGGGACTGGGTGATTTGGATCTATGGTTCTCTAGGAAGAGCAAAAAGATTTGGGAAGAAAGATGACTAGTTGTTTTATTATATATGTATTTTTTAAAATATATTTGAAGAGAGAAGGATAGAGAGTTAGAAACATCGGTGAGAGAGAAACATCTATCAGCTGCCTCCTGCACACCCCCTACTGGGGATGTGCTGGAAACCAAGGTACATGCCCTTGACCAGAATCGAACCTGGGACTCTTCAGTCCACAGGCTGACACTCTGTCCACTGAGCCAAACTGGTTAGGGCTGTATTTTTTTAATATGACAGTTTATTATCTCACTTAAGTTTGGAAGCTGTGTAGCTCCTGGCTTGATTAAGTTAAACGATTAATGCCCTCATCAGGTTCCTCCAGTTTTCATGTCTGGCTGACTAGTTGTTTTAGATCACCTGGATTGGAGGTGATGTTAGGGCTCTCGGATTAAATCAGTAGGGAGTTAAGACTGACAGGAGATGTCTGCAAATGATGTAGACTTGATGGTCACTTGGAGCCTGTGGTTAATAAGACTTAGAGGACCAAGGACAGATTTTGGGGGGAGATCAGATTTAGGTGGTAGATGACCGTAGAGGAGAAAGAGCGGCAGCTACAAAGGTAGGAGGAAGACTGGGTTAGCAGAGCATCAAGGAAACCAGGGGAGGAAATTCCAAGGAGGTGGAGATGGAGAAGAAGAAGCCTTTGGATTTGGTGACTCAGGTCCGAGGTGAGCCAGCTCCAGCAGAGCAGTGAGGGTGCGAATCAGATACAAAGGGCTCTAGAGCAGTGCTTTTCAACCCGTGTGCCACAAGGCTTTTTAAAACATGCAATACCTGACTATTTAGTCAGGGCCACTGACCTCTTTTCCCTTAAATTGTCCAATAAAAAAAAATGACAACGGCCATCACAACAGTAGCCATCTGGTGGGAGTGAATCAAAATGACGCCTAATTTTTTGGTGTCAGATTGGCCAAAGATATATTTTTTGGTGTGCTGCAGAATTTGAGTAATTAGTTTATCTGTGCCATAAGATGAAAAAGGTTGAAAATCCTGCTGTGGAGGGTTACAGAGACTTTGCTGCAGAGTGAATGCTCTTTAAAGAAGGGAAGGAAACGGAAGGTAGCATTTAGTAGGGCTGGCCAGGTCAGTTCAACAATGTTTTTGGTGGGGGGTTGAAGGCGGTAAAGCGGACTCAGAACAGTTTAGACTCAGGGGCATTCTTTAGTAGAAAGGAAGAAAATAAAGATGCGAAAATAAATGAGATATTCTCTGGAGCAGGTCAGTAGGCAACGTGGGTCTACACGTGAGAAAGCTTAGTTTCAGGAAGGGGACAGAAGGAGGAGAATGGAGAACCCCTCGTCCCTCCCCCCACAGCTGTCTCCTCAGTGAGTCTATTCCTATTTCCAAACCAGCCCCGCTGTCCTGGCTCCCGGGAAGCCCCCTGGCGTTCCGTGGTCCCTTTTGCAGTACCAGCAACACCATGCCCATGCCTCCGTACCATCTTTGTACGGGGCACACGCTATTCACATACACATTTCTGTGGTCCTCCATACACTTACACCGGGGTCATTGTTAACTGGGCTGAGAGCTCCTTGTGAGTAGGGACTGTGGCTTGTGTTAGGAACCTGGAATGGAAATAACTGAAGACCACCCAAATAAGAAAAGGCACGGCGATTTAGTCAGAGCTTACTCTATATAGCAAGAGAATCAGCCGCCATCACCTTTGTCAGAGACTCAAAGGCAGGCCGGGGAGTGTAAAGCTTTCTAGTGGAACAAAGGGGAGGTCTTCAGGTGTGCCCTCGTTGGATGCTGACAGGGGGAAGCTGGAGGCAGCTCATTGCTGAGACAGGCTGGTCAGCCAGAATAGGGAAGCGGAGGCAGGTGGTTAAACAGCAGTTTGCATCCGTCTGGTAAATCCCACCTTCCCTAACTTAAGGACACTTAAGAGTAAATGGTTTGCACTTCTCCCCAACCACAGGGTAAATAGCTTAAGTCACCCTGCTCAGGGAGGGAGAGAGCAGAAATCCAGTTATTTATTGCCATTTGTCAGTCCCACCCAATGAAGTTAAGAGAATAAATCTCATTTTGGCACATCAGCATAAAACTGATGAATGTTCTATTGAGATCCTCCCCTAAAACTTCCCGTCAACGCCCAGCCTTTAAAACCCTCAAAACCAAGGTCCCAGCACATGCTCTCCCTCCCACATCTCCTAAACACTAAAGGGCCCCATGAGGCTTGCAACCAGGGCAGCAACGGATGGGGCAGTTTGTCACAAGCAAGCCCCCTGACCCTGTCCCAAGGCCCCCTTTTCTCTTGACTTCTTCGTCTGACTTCTCATTTCCCCGCCTAGTCCCTCCTGCGATCCTAGCCCTTCCTTGAGTCACTGTCCCCAGCTTTAATAAACACCCTCGAAAACCCACCTGGACTTGTGAAAATTTCCCTGCACAAAATCAAGAATCCACACGCTACCTGCTGGCCCCCAGGCAGACCAGCTGAGGGCCAGGTCCCCTTTCCAGTAACACTACCAACAGGAGTCCTTATATGATTGGTTAGGGGAGCATATTTGGCGTTCCCCGATTAGTCCTAAGTGGAAATGCTGGGGCCGGGGGAGCAAAAATTAGGGAAGTTGGCTGTCACTAAGTCCTGGCCATTTGGGACCGATTGCTAAAGAGGTCGTGGTTTAACTTCCTGGGCTGATTGCTATAGATTGTGGGTCAGAGTTCTATTTTTATAGATGGCTTGGCCATTGTCCATTGTCCATTGTCCATTTGTGTGTTCCGTCTCTCGCTGAATTACATTTAATAGTTATTAAAGATGTTTTGGCGAGAAGATCAGCGAAAAGAGACTGAGGGAGCCAGTCAGATGGCCTGTGTGAGCATAGCTGGTGAAGCAGGAGGGTGTTGGTTGGTGGGTGGGTGGGTGGGGTGTCAAGCCTGAGGGGAATAGAGAGGTTAGGCATGGTAAGGATGGGTGGAACCAGTCAGTCCTGTTTCTTAACCTTTTTCTGGCATTGCTCTGAGTGTGGGAGTGGCTGGGGGACTTGTTGGCTCAGGCCTGGCTGGGGTTTGGAAGGCCAGAGGAGGATGGGCAGAGGCCTTGAAAATCTTGGGGGAGCAATGGTAGAGAGGTAGGGGAAGATGTTCTGTAAAAAGTGCACCTGACTTTACTACTCATGTATTTCATCGGCTTGGCCTTCACTCTGTTATCATGAATCACAGCAGCATATTCACTCTTTAGAGTGGGGAAGTAGAAGAAAGAGTTGTTTTGGAGTGACTTACAGTTGCTCCAAGTAAGGGAGCAGGATTAGAGCCCAGGAAGATTGCCACCATGGCCTGTCATCCACCTCCAGAGACTTGGTTCTGGGCAGTCTTCTGGTCAGATTCTAAAATGGGCTCCTGAGGTCTCTGCAGCCTGAGGTAGCAAGTGGCCTGTTGGCCTCAGCTCTGCAGGGACAGTGACTGAATTGCCAGATTAAAAAAAAAAAAAGTATTTAGCCCAGCCGGTTTGGCTCAGTGGTTGAGCGTCGACCTACGAACCAGGAGATCACAGTTTGATTCCCCGTCAGGGCACATCCCTGGGCTGTGGACTCAATCCCCAGTGAGGGGTGTGCAGGAGGCAGCCAATCAATGATTCTCTCTCATCATTGATGTTTCTCTCATTCTCTCTCCCTTCCTCTCTGAAATCAATAAAAGTATATATTTTTTAAAAAGTATATAGCCTGCTCAAGGATGATGTAGCCTGGTGACATCAGGACAGGGACCTGAAATGTGGCCTAAATATAGGGCTCCTCAAAACTCAGAAGCATTGAAATGGGGCACTTAATAGGGGTTGGTTCCTGGTCTGGAGGTCAGGGGTGGGGCCCTGTTACTGCACTAAAGGGGTCTGTTTGCTTTCGTGCATCAAAGCCCAGTCAAACTCAAACAGTAGTTTGCAGCCAAGAGAGTAAGGGTCTATTAGTTGAGGAAATGGCACTAAGCCTGGAGTCACAGGTAAGCTAGTGCTCAAAGACCTGGCTCCCTGATGACTTCCAGGGGATGGGTTATGTAGGGGAGAAATCATTCATCATGGTGGGTAAAGGAGTTGGGGTCCTGGGCTCTCCTGATTGGTTGGGGCCAGTGTAGTTAGTAGTTAGTTTTCACTGTGTCAGGTCTTGATGTCAGCCATGGCATTGTTCTGTCTGGTCTCGTGAAGATGTGGTCTGCTTTCATGGGGCCGGGGGCTGAAGCACAACTGAAGTCAGGATGTTATCTTTAGCTTCAAGGAGACTGTTTCTGCGGTTAACAGACCTGAGGCTTCCTTATGGAGACATTGTGACACTGACCGGAATCTGATGTCCTAAGGGATTAATGGTTGAGGAGAGGAGCGGATGGACAAAGGAGAAAGGGTCATGTTAAACAAGTTTCTGCTCCCTCAGAGCCCCACTGCAAGTTGTTCTTGGTCAAAGGGGAAAGGGGACAGAAAGGAAGCTGAGGGCCCTCTAGCCATTTTATGGGAGGAAAGGTTATGGGTTCTTGTAGGCAACGTCAGTCATGGGTTGGGTTGAGAAGGGAAATGCCACCTGGTTCACATTGCCCTGCAAGTATTCCATTGCTTGGGAGAGTAGAGTGCTCTCTGTTTTGGAGGATTTTAAAGCAGAGGCTATGCTTTTACTTGTTTCTGTTAGGGATGCTGGAGAGGAGAGTATATGAGGTTCCTTGGGTTCCTTCGCTTTCTGGAATCTGATGCAGTCTCTGAAGAGCAATGCCGTTTTACGCCATGTTGTAGGAGATGGGAGGTGCTTGCTCTAACTGAGTTTGGTGCCTCCTTTGCTTATTTCCTCAGGTCATTTCATTGGTTTCCACGTGTCTCCACAAGTTGGAGATTCGGGATCTCAGGAGGTGGTGCTGTGCATTTGTTGGTCTGCCTGTGAATGGCTGGGGATTAGATGAAGATTCGAATGCAAACACTCTGTTTGTGCTTTTAAACTGCCTCCTTCCCTTTGTATTGTCAAAGTCCACCTGCTGTTATTTCAGAAGTGCCTTTAAATTCTTGCTTGGTATTGAAATCGGGAGCCGGGGAGCTTGCTCAGGCTGGCAGCCACCATTCTGGCCAGGTGTGGGTGTACTTGGTGTTCGGTGGAGAGGAGGGAGGGGTGAGCAGCGCAGAAAACCCGAGGAAGCTGAACTTCCAACTTCTGAGTCAGGTGTTACCCAGGAGATTGGGGGGATGTGGGGAAGGCAGGGCGTGATTTAAAATAAGATATTATGGTTCCTAGAACATCAGCCCCATGAACAGGTAGGCATCTGTTCACACAAAAAGGTTGCTTTTTTGGGTTTTTGCATCAATGCAGTTATTTATCACTCTCTTCATTAGTAAAATTGGCCAGCTGTCATTTATTCATTAACAAAGAGTTGTTGAGTGGTTGTTATAATAGTGCTAACGTCTTCTATTTGCTTTTCATGTATTAACTCATTTACTCTAATTCTCACAACAACCAGGTCTGTTATTATCCTTATCTTACAGATTTATAGGAAACTGAGGCACAGGGATTATTAAGGATTCCACGACTTGCAAGTGGCAGCATTAGGACTGTAGCCCAACTAATCTCTCTCTTAACCCTGCTCTTAATGACTATGACCAATACCAGGCACTGCATCTTGTGTGACTTGTTTCTGACAATAATAACAATATCTACCGAAAGAGACATAAATACTTAGTAAATGACCTCAGTCTAGTGCTTTAGAGCTCATATAGCATTTATGTTTCTCATTTAATCCTCACAACACGATCTCCATCTCAGACTAAACCGGAGGACTGACAGTGTGCGGTCACGAGGGAGCAGGAGAGAAGATGCCAAGCTAGGTGTCAGCCTCTCTTTGTTGATGTGGCTAAAACTGGCTTGGTCCCTGCAGCGTGGAGCAGTGAAGTGAATCGGGTTATAGCAAACTCGTCGTGCTCTTTCTGTTGGCCTGGAGAGTTCCTCTTCCTGGGGTTCTTCTCTCTGTCATGTTGCTCCAGTGCTATGCTTTGCATCCGTTGAGACTTGGTGAAAGACTTCTTCAGTATTCCTTTTACCTTCCCCCGGATTCTCACCCACATCCTGAGGTTGAGCTAGACTTGCAGCACAACTCCTAGTGTGGTCCACCTGGGAGCTTGCCGGAAATGCACATTCTCAGACCCCACCCCACCTTTACTGAATCCGAATCTCTGGGGATTGATTCTGTTTTAATGAGCTCTCCAGGTAGGGTGACCCACTGTCTTGATTTGTACCGAACTGAGGGGTTTCCCAGGACTTTTAGTATTAAAACCAAGACAGTTTCATCACCCTAATTCCAGGTGATTCTTTTAAAAAATGTATTTTTTATTGATTTTTTATTTAGAGAGAGAGGAATGCAGAGGGAGAGAGAGATAGAAACACTAATGATGATAGAGAATCATCGCTCGATCAGCTGCCTCCTGCACGCCCCACACCGGAGATCTAGCCCACAATCCAGGCATGTGCTCTGACCAGGAATCGAACCGTGACCTTCCGATTCATAGGTTGACACTCAACCACTGAGCCACGATGGCTGGGGTTGCCCTTTTCTTTAGGACAAGTCCCCCCCCCACCCCCCACCCAAAAAAAGGTACTTGGTCCTTCAAGCATTTGAACTCAGAGGGCCACCCTACAAGGCTGTGCAGACTATGCTTATTGTGGCCGAGAAGTCCCTGGTAACCTAGCATACAGTTTGTCTTTTATGCCAGTCTGGGGAACAAACATTTATTGAGCCAAACAAACCAGGTCCTGTCCTTGGAGTTACACTTATGCTAAATTATTCTGAGTGGGTCTTTAAAACAGGCATCCTGAGGATGAAGTGTCAGAACATTAGAGGGAAAGGACTTCAGGGGCCATTTAACCCAACTACTCAAATGGGAGCTTGGGAGAAATGCAATATATAGGGCCCCACCCCAGACCAACTGAATCAGAGCCTGCAGTTTAACAAGATCCGCAGGTAATTTGAATGCATTTTAAAATCTGAGAAGCCCAAAGCCCTTGTTTTACAGATGAAGAAACTGAGACTCGGGGAGATGAAGTGATTTGCTAAAGGTCACACATGAATTGGACTCAGGATCCAGTTCCAACTCAAGTCCAGCACTTTGCTCTATACCTGGCTGCCTTCCTACAGGGCCATATTTTGTTTGTCTGGTTCTATCTATTGAATGAACTTGAACTTAATTGAATTTATTTAAAAATACTTTAGATTCTGTCCTTCACTAATTCAGATGGGACTGCCTTTAATTTATCTGAATTGGTGGTACTTATTTGTTTCTTAATTTCTTGTGTGTGTTTATTCGGTTCCCTCAACAGTTATACGAAGCAATCGTTTTCCACATGATAAAAGTTTCTGGCCCTGCTGGTGCGACTCAGTGGTTAGAGCATCAACCTGTACAACGGAGGGTCATGGTTTCGATTTCTGATTAAGGGCACACACCTGGGTTGCAGGTTCGATCCCTGCTCTGGTGAGGGCGCATGTAGGAGGCAACCAGTCAATGTGTCTCTCACGTTGATGTTTCTCTCTCTCTCCCATTCTCTAAAACTCAATGGAAAAAATATTCTCAGGTGAGGATTAACAAATGGAACTGGATGTATATAAATGCTGCCATCTTTATAATGACAAGCATACTATATAAGAAAAAAATCAAACATTTTACCACAACTGGGACCGTGGACTTGACCCAGCATCCATTTTATTTATTTATTTATGTATGTATGTATGTATGTATGTATTTATTATTTTAAAATGTTTTTATTGATTTCAGAGAGGAAGGGAGAGGGAGAGAGAGATAGAAACATCAATGACGAGAGAGAATCATTGATTGGCTGCCTCCTGCATACCCCCACAGTGGAGACAAAGCCCGCAACCTGGGCATGTGCCCTTGACCGGAATCGAACCCGGGACCTTTCAGTCTGCAGGCCAGTGCTCCATCCACTGAGCCAAACCAGCCAGGTCAGGATCCACTATTTTAAAAGTACTTCCAGAATTTTGGTTGCATGTGATGATGAATTGACGGTGTCCCTATGGAACTGTTTTAAAATATTAGGTGTCAAAATGTCCAATGTTTACATATATTTAACCCATATTGACGTGCATTTAGGTAGGAGGCTCATTCTCACTTTGGCTTTGTCTGTTATCCCTGTTTTCAGGAGCTTTTCTGGTCCATTTTCTTCCCGTTGTAAAACTCCATCCGATGCCCAGGTTAGTGAGAGGAATCTGGGTATCTAGCTACTCCTTACTCATATTTTCACGCAGTTCCTTGAACTTTCAGGCCTCTCCCTTCTGAGGTACTCAGTGACCCTAATTCCTGAGTTTTTCGGGAGTGGCTTTTAGTTCTTCCTCTCTCAGGCAATTCCCATATGTCCACTTCTTCCATCTTCTGAAATATTGTTAACATCCTTCGTCTGCCATCATCTTTCCTCCCAGGGTCCACACCTTCCTAGTCCTTGTTGTCATTTCGTGGGGGTGGGGTTGAGAGTGTATTAAATCTGTGGTATTGAACTGGAAGTCTTTCATTTGTAATTTTAAAAAATGTTTTAGGGGCCAGGGGGTGTGGCTCAGTAGTTGAGTGTCAACCTAGGAACCAGGAGGTCATGGTTCGTTCGATTCCCAGTTGGAGCATGGGCCCAGGTTGTGGGCTTGGGGGCATGATTCCCAGTAGGAGCATGCCCGAGGCAGCTGATCAGTAATTCTCATCGTTGATGTTTCTTTCTCTCTCCCTCCCTCTCCCTTCCTCTCTCTGAAATCAGTAAAAACATATTTTAAAGAAATGTTTATGTATTTTTGTTATAAGCTCTTCCTGATTCCTGAGTTTGTGCACGCTCTTTTTTACTCCTTCCCCAGTCTTACTTGAGTTTTGACTACTTTATTGATGCACTGACTTTGGGGAAAGATTTTTTTTTTAATGAATTTGAATATATTTTCTAATTTTTAACATCTTTTTTATTTTCACTAAATCCTAACCATCCCCCCATAAACCTCTATTTTGTTTTTTCATCTTTTTTAAGCTTCCTGCATTAAAATTCTGGGGGTGTGTGCTTTCCCTGGCTATCTGCTTTGCTTTCTCTCTTTTAAAGCATAAAGACATGTAAAACTCAAATTTTCTAGAGTAGACAACTTTTTATATCTGGTAGTAAACATTTCAATTTTTATATCCTCTTTGTCCCAAGAATTATTTGGGAGAGTGTTCTGTAGTTGCCAGTACGTTTTCTTATGGGGACACTAGTCTTAAGTTTTATTTTGTAGTTTTATGACATTATTACCTGGTAGTCAGATAGTAGGACTTCTGCAATTTCTACTTTTTACAAATTTGTTGTATTTTTCTTTATGGTCTGGGTCTGATAAATTTTTTAAAAAATTCCATGGTTAACTTGGTATTAGTAATAAGTAGTGGTTTGTCTCGTTTCCGTGTTACCTTTTGTTTAAAAAGCAAGCAAGCATGGTTAAGAGTATTGAGAAATCTCCCTGTCTCAGTTGGTTTCCTGCCTGGAGCGGCCCGAGGGCTAAGTCTTTATTACCAGGGGAGTAATGGGGCCAAGACTGAGATGAAATTCCATGCGAAAGGTTCTCCTTACCAGGCCACTCCTGAAATTACAGACACTGATTGTGCAACACGATAGCTCAGCTCAGCAACTTCGGGTAGAAATTCTTGTTTTATCTTGGGCCATATATCACCATCTGATAGATTTGGATGTTTCAGGAGTTTTAGCCCCAAACCTTTTTGCTGCTTATCTAAGTAACTGGGATCTGGTCATCCTGCTGGGACCCTGCTGTTATCTCACTGGCACTGTAAGCACATTCACTTTTTCCCCAAAGGAAAATGGATAGGGTAATAGAGAAGTTTTTCTACCCTCCATTTGCTTTTTGAAGTATAGCAAGTGGGATTATAGGTTCCTCCCTTCAGTTGGTCAATGCAAAGAGAATGTTTACACTGTATAAATAAAGACATATGGGCAAATGACGTAGTCATTTCATAATTCCAAGCTGGGAAGACAGCTGGAACAGAGTATAATGACAAGTTAACGTGGTTGATGGGAGAATATACAGGTGTTAGGGAAACACAGAGGAAGATACATTTAATTTTCTTTAAGAATGAGGGAATGGGGAAGATGTCAGGGAGAATATGATGTTGAAGTTGGGTCTTGAAATAGGAATAGGTGCTAGGCTGGACAGAGATGGAGGAATAGGCATTTTTTTTTTTTTTTTTTTTGTATATATGTGTACAAGTGATGAGAAAGAATCATTGATCGGCTGCCTCTTGCATGTCCCACACTGGGGATCGAGCCCGCAACCCCGGATGTGCCCCGAACTCCTAGTTTATAGGTCGATGCTCAACCACTGAGCCAAGCCAGCTGGGTGGGATAGGTATTCTAATAGAAGTATGAGTGGATAGCATGTATGGGAAAGACGAGTTGGTCTTCTCCCCAGAGAATACTGTGCATGGTTTGGGTTTGGGAAGGGTGAAGCTGGAGGAGCGAGCCTAGAGTCAGGCCATTAAGAGCCTTGATAGCCAGGTAGGGGAATTTGCACTTTACTTTGTGGGCAATGAGTGGTCAATGTAGGTTTTTAAGGAAGGGGTCAGTTCCTTTTTAATTTTGATATTTAAATGTTGGTTCTCCATCATCAATGTTTACTACCCAAAATATGATTAGTCGAGAGTAGGTAATTGAATTTTTGTTTTTCTGAAGTATACAATTTATGATTCAGGTTTAGACATCTGTGCCACGTGCCACGAACATGCCACCTGCAAGGAAAGAGAAGGGAAGAAGATGTGTATTTGCAAATACGGATTTGTGGGCAATGGGAGGACTCAGTGTATTGGTAAGTTCTGAATCCTGTGGTAAGTTGAAAAGTTGAAGGAACCAAGAAACAAGGTTCTTTAGTGTTAAAGAGTTGATGTCCTTGGGAAGAAAACGTTGTTATTTTTTTTTCACTGTTTTTAGTACAAGAAGTTTTTGTCAATTATAATAACTCTTTGTTTTAGTGTTTGGATATATCCTGTCTCTAGGGTTTCCAAGGAAGTATCCCTCATGTTAGAGGTCAATGAACTTGAATTTCTGGAAACTCTCTGGCCTACTACAAACTTTAAATGTGTTTCAGGTCTTGAATTTAACTTAGTAACTTAAGTCAATATTGAGTTTCCTTAATTTCTCTGGTTGTTTTGATATAAAACTACTTATATTAGTATCATGAGAAAAAAACAAAACACAATTGCCTATTAGACTTTTTGGCTAATTGATGAAATACTGTTGCTTTGAGTCTTATGTCGAGCAGAATCCATCCTCCATATTGTGTGTGGTTATGACCTTTTGGAGTCTTGAGTGACTTAAAAGAAACGTAAAGACCTTTAAGCTAGAAGCATTTGAGATTATTTTTTTGCCTCACGGTATCTACCATGCCACGACAGTGAGACAACATCCAGGTTCAAGTCCAATTCAGAGAGAGGGAGCGTTTCACAGCAACTTACAATAGTGAGTGCTACTAGAGTCACAGTTTCCTCCCAGCAATCTTGTTACGTGCAGTAAAAACACATTAATCGTTTTGCCTTGAGGTTGTGGACTGGCAGTGTACACAACTTTGTTGTGGTATCTTTGTATTTTTTTCTCTCCCTAAAGTTCAAAAAGTCATGTTCGACTTCCCAGATACGAGCTTTCACAATCACATTGCTTTTTTTTTTTAACCTATTGTCTATGGGTGCTTTCAGGCTCCAAAGGCATGGCCGAGCGGTGTTAACCAGAGGCCGGTGACTGGCCCTTGACAGCAAGGTTGCTGATTCCCGGGCCTGAGGACAGACGGGCGGGAGGGTCACTTTCATTTTGCATTGATGTAAAATTATTGAATTCAGAGTACTCAGGGCAGCTGCTGTGGACTCATCAAGCATCCCACACTCCAGCTCCGCCTCACTGGGCAACGAATATCCTTCCCATGGGCCACTGACCATTCGCAGGAGCTGCTCCTGCCACACTAGTAGCCCGGCTCCAGGACGAGGCTGGCGTGGTCATACCTTTGTGTTTCCGGGTAACTCAGAAGTCACCGTTTTTCCACTCAATCGCTGCACATAAAATTGTCCCCCTTTGGCTTTCATGAAAAAAGCAAGAAGAATGGCTCAGCTGGGAACCTGGGATTCTGCTGGATATATTTCCCCAGGACTAAGACAAGATCTTTTAAAGTGTAAAAAAGTTTAAAAAGAACCCCCTCCTTCCAATCTTCAAATGAGACAGATTTCAGGATGGGGATGTTGGCTTTCTCGCGTGGTTTCCTACACACCTGGCGAGTGGCTCCGAGGGGCCCACGTCCTATAGTCTGAGAAGCACAGTGCCAGGGAAAGAGGCTGGGGAATACGTCCCAGAACAGTGGTCGGCAAACTCGTTAGTCAACAGAGCCAAATACCCACAGTACAACGATGGAAATTTCTTTTGAGAGCCAACTTTTTTAAACTTAAACTTCTCCTAACGCCACTGCTTCAAAATAGACTCGCCCAGGGCCGTGGTATTTTGTGGAAGAGCCACACTCAAGGGGCCAAAGAGCTGCATGTGGCTCGCGAGCCGCAGTTTGCCGACCACGGTCCCAGAATATTGATTCCCGAGTCCGCCGCACAGGACAGTGGGGGGTGTTGAACATGGCATGGACTGATGGCCTTTCCTGGCTGTTGTCTCAATGTATCAACAGATAAAAACGAGTGCCAGTTTGGGGCCACTGTGGTCTGTGGGAACCACACATCTTGCCACAACACGCTCGGAGGCTTTTATTGCATCTGCCTACAAGGATATCGAGCCACAAACAACAACAAGACATTCATTCCCAACGACGGCACCTTTTGCACAGGTATTCAGAAGGGGGCCGTGGCGATGGCCCCTGGGTGGTGGCAGGACAGTGTCCAGGACGCAGCAGAGGGAGAGGGCAGGGCCAGGACTGGTGTGATTTAAGGGAGGGACTTTCCTGTAAGAAAATTTGTTTTTGTTTTGTTAATCCTCACCCAAGGATATTTTGTTTTCCCATTGATTTTTTTAGAGAGAGTAGAAGGGAGGGAGGAATAAGGAGAAAGACATCGATGGGTTGCTTCCCGCATGTGGCCCAGCTGGGGCCAGGGATTGAACCTGCAGCCCAGGTACGTGACCTTGACTGGGAATCAAACCTGAGACCCTTCAATGTGCAGGCTGACCACGGAGCAATACCACCCAGGGCATATGAGTGAGATTTGGACATGGCCTGAGTATTAGTTAGTATTAGAGAATTATTGTTAATTTTATTAGATAGGATAACAGTGGCATTTAGGATAATGTTCTTATTTGGGGAGACGCATGCTGAAGTATCTCAGGTATTATTATAAAGTACCTAGTGTTATTAGATCTGTAAGGTACCTTAAATGTAAATAATTGTTTATTCTTGGGGGTGTGGGTCTATGGGTGTTCAGTGTAATGTTCCTTTTACTTTTTAAAATATATTTTTATTGATTTCATAGAGGAAGGGAGATGGAGAGAGCGATAGAAACATCAGTGATGAGAGAGAATCATTGATTGGCTGCCTCCTGCACACCCCAAACTGGGGATCAAGACTGCAACCCAGGTGTGTGCCTTGACTGGGAATCGAACCGTGACTTCTTGGTTCATAGGTTGATGCTCAACCACTGAGCCATGCCTCCGGGCAGTAATGTTCCTTTTCTTGTTCTGTGTGTTTGAACATTTTCATAATAAATAACAAGGAGGGGCCCTCAGAGATGGTGTGTCACCTGCAGGTTCCTGTAACCCCAGATGGGCTGTTTGTTCTTGGGGTGACTCTGGCATGCACCAGCTTGTGCACATTGTCCCCTAAGGTCCCAGGGGGTGGGCACCGTGATGCTGGCTTCCGGGAGGTCAGAGTGCTGCTCCTATTAGAGCTGCGGATGCACCTCCCACAGGAATAAGTGAGGAGTGTAACTTTTGGAACCTCAGGAGCTTAGAGGGTCAGATTTCAGGGCATATGTTGGTCGAATACAATGGGGTGGGCAAAACCCTCTTAATTTTCAGTGGCCCCTGTATTATCTGACCTCTACTTACATCCTGCCATGATAGTGTAGCTCTTTGGTTTTCTTAGAAAAATCTCTAAATAGTAATGAAGAGAAAAGGCAGGAAGAGACTGCTGATTCTAAGATGGATTTGTACAGACCTAATGACTGCTTAATAGCTTTATTATTTAAAGGTTTCCAGGGAAAAGAAAGGGAGAGGAGAACATGGCTTCTTACTCACCAAGAACCACAGGTTCTGATCTCTGATTCAGTCTCCCTCTTGACCTGTACCAAGGTAAAGATCCCTACAAGGGTCCATTTGATCTATTCTTGACACAAATGAGCACATTCCTTTAGAAAAGACATCTGATAATATCCTGTTGTTTTAGGTAGCAAATTCCCTGCCACACGATTGCAGAAGCCCAGTGTTGCAGGATTAAACTAGGTGGGTTTAGAAAAACAGGTACCAATTGCCTTAGCCGATTTGGCTCAGTGGATAGAGCATTGGCCTGCAGACTGAAAGGTCCCGGGTTCAATTCCAGTGAAGGGCACATGCCCGGGTTGTGGGCTCGATTCCCAGTGTGGGCGTGCAGGAGGCAGCCGATCGGTGGTTCTCTCTCATCATTGATGTTTTTATCTCTCTCCCCTCTCCCTTTCTCTCTGAAATCAGTGGAGGGGGAAAAAAGAGGCAGCAATTAAAAAAAATAAAGTACCAATTTAAAACAACCTTACAAGGTGATGAAGATCTGCCGTTCAGTTCATTCGATACACATTTCTCATGCTCTTCTGTGTGCTAAGGCTATGCTAGTGGGAGGAGATCCTGGCAGCTAATTTCAGGATAAAGTATCAATGATAGGTAAGCAAAGGGTGCTTACTGGAAGCCATAATCCACAGGGGCACTTATCTTGGAAGTGGGAAAGGGAATGGGGAACTTACTGGAGGACAATGATACCTCAAATTATGTTCACAAGGTTGTGGAATTTGCCAGGAAAAAAATTTTTAAAAAAAATATGTTCTATTGATTTTAGAGAGAAAGGAAGGGAGAGGGAGAGAGAGAGAGAAACATGAGTGAGATACATTAATGGAGCCCGCAGCCCTGCCTGACGGGAAATTGAACCGGTGACCTTTTGGTGCATGGTCAATGCTCAACCACTGAGCCACACAAACTGGGCACCAGGAAAAGCTTTTATAACTACATCACTATAGATCTCAAGGAAATATTCTACTTTTAAAAAGCAGAAAAAAGAAGAAACATTCATGCAAGGGTTAAATAGTTGTCAGCCTCATAAGAACCTATCCTCCTGGAATAATAAATCTGATCTGGGCCCTGCTTCTATTTATTCTACTTCTTGTAATTATTTAGTGACCTTTCCTTTAAAAAAATTGAGATATAATTCACATACCATAAAAGTCACTCTTTTGAAGTATACAGTTCAGTGGTTTTTAGTATATTCACAAAGTTGTGCAACAATCACCACTGTTCAATTTTATACCATCATCTCCCCTCAAAGAAGGCCATGTCCATTGACAATCATTCATTCACATGACCTTTCCTCTTGAGGTCTCCATTTATCGCTTGGCATAGGCTGATGGGTTACTTCTCTTGATGATACTGAGTGTCTTTCAGAATCACAGTTGCCACAGGCTGTGGATATTAGCTGGGGCAGAGGCTTAGCAAGTTTTGGGGTATCAGCAGTTAGCCAGCGTTTGCCTGGAACCACAGGATGTGAGTCATAGCTCTTGAATTAGGAGGAATCCTGTGACCAGATGTTTCTCATACTTTGCAGAGTTCAGGTCAAATTCAGGAGCTGGTTGCAGGTAGCCCCTGTGGATGTCACCAAGGATGGATGACTAATGAGTGCACGGGTTCTAGTGCAGGGGTCCTAGTTGTGGAGAACCTGCAGATGTTCTGACCCCCAGGGCTGCCCCCTGAATGACTCCTGGGGATCATGGAACCTTTGCCATGTGCCACACCCCGGAGGAAGAAGCTCTGAGGCACTTCCAGGGTGAGGGTGCTTTGACTTGGGTGGACCGAGGATAAGTAGAGAGAAGTGACACTGCTGTGGAAATAAGGCCTGGGGCTGGCATCTCCCAGCCAATGGGGCCTGGGAAAGAACCTGGGGTATCGTATACTGAGGCTTAAGCTAGAAGCAAGAATAAAGTGTGGGGCATGTTAACCTGCAAGCGAGAACTCAGGGATGCCCCCCCTCACTCCCAAAGAGGGGGCAATGGTGCTAACTTAGTCAAGGCCTCTGAGGTTTTGAGGTGCAGCTTTGGTGTAACTATCTTTTGATCTAAAATTCACGACCTGAACACTTAAGGCCAGTGCATTTATTGTATGTAAATTCTAAAGCTCTTAAGAAATAATAGAGATAGATATACAACACCTTTTAAATTAACTGCACAGAATTTATTATATGGCTGTACTATGCTACTTCACTGATTTCCCCCTCCTCTGCTGGGGTTGTTGTTTTTTTTCTATTGTGAGAAATGCTCTAATGTTCATCCGTGTTCTTACATCCTTACAAATAATCATCTCCTTATTATACATTCTGAAAGACGGTTTCTGTGTCAAAGGTACACATTTTACATTTCGATACATAGTGCCAGACCGCCTTCCAGAACGCCTAGCAGTATTCTCTCTGATTGCTACTCACTTCATGAAGATGTTTCAATTCTTCATATCCTCGCCAACACTGGACAATATTAGTAAAGGGTGTGCATTTAACGGTCCTGATTTTAAATGGGGGTGTGTTTTCCTCTAACGTGGCTTCCTAGCTGAATTTGGCATTTGAGCAGGGAAGGTGGCAGGAAAGAAAATAAATACATTCACTTTCCAAGTTGTGAGGGAATAATTTTTGTCTCTTCTTACTTCGTGGAGTTAGGAGGATCGAGTTCTTAGGTGTCGATATGGAGAAAAGTTGGCTTTGAGAGCATTTCCATGAACCTGAAAGTTCTGGAATGCATTTTTCTCGTTGGGTCCATTCTAAGTCCTCATATTTCAAAGGCTTCTCAAACCAAGGGCTTGTGTTGGAGGGGCAGTCACAGGCTCGCTTCTTCTTAAACTTTTGCCTCTTTGGCCCTCTTGTTCCGGCTAAGGGCCCTCCAGGTGGATTTTCTGCTCTGTCTTGGAGCAGTCAGGTTCAGTAGAACAAGCCATGTGGCCACTCCCCAGACCCCTCTAGCATTGCTCATGCATGGTCATGCTCAGGCTCAGGTATGAAGGAGTGGCATGTGCCCCAGGCAGATCTGAGTCAGTAGAGAGGCAAGGCTCATTCGTGTATTAACTAACATGTCTTGAGGACCTACGGGCTGCCAGGTACTGTGCTAAGTGCTTTTCACACGTTTTATTCAATCCCCACAAAAAACCTACTATAATTAGCTTCATTTTGCAGAAGTGGTTTAGAAAGGTTAAGGAACAGACATTAGTACATCTCGTAAGTAGCATGAGGAGTTCTCAAACCTGGGTCTTTCTGACTTTCAAACCCATGCTATTAGTTGAAAGGGCTAAGTATAGAACTCCAGGGCCCTGGGACCAGGTCAGAGTGTCCTGTTCAGTTTTGCTACTTTCTAGCAAGAAATTGTTCTGCTGCGGATAAAGTTAAATAATCCAATATGTAGAATAGGACCGAGGGAATTTCCCCCATTGATTAGTTAAGTATGTTAATAAGGTTGCTTAGAACTCTTTTCCTTCACAAGCAAACATGTATAGCCTTGGAGACCCCATGGAATTTACCAGTATGTGGAGAAGTTGTTCTGATAAGCTTAACTGGTTCATCCAGCCAAGATTCTAGAATGGGTTAGAAAAGGGATAGTTTGTGAGCATAAGAGGTAACGGGATTAAAAGTCAAAATCATGCATACTCATCTCAGTGATACATAGTGGATATATCTAGGCTTCATTAAAGCACTTGATGATATCTCTGACAGTGTCTCTGCACGGGGAATTATTGATTGGATGGTCATATACAATTAGATTGTAATGGGAGAGACAGTGTTGCATAGTGGTTAAGAATATGGTCTCTGGCCCTAGCTGGTTTGGCTCAGTGGATAATCGGCCTGTGGACTGAAGGGTCCTGGGTTCGATTCTGGTCACGGGCACATGCCTGGGTTGAGAGCTCGATCCCCAGTGGGGGTCATGCAGGAGGCAGCCAATCAATGATTCTCTCTCATCATTGATGTTTCTTTCTCTCTCTCCCTCTCCCTTCTTCTCTGAAATGAATAAAAAAATATATTTTTAAAAAATGGTCTCTGGAGCCAGATACCTGGCTTCCCGCTACTTACCTTCCGGACTTAAGTCCAATTATTCAACTTCAGGTGCTTCATCTGTAAAATGGTGGTAACAATGGCATCTGCCTCACCAGGTTATTTTGAAGAGTAAATAAGATGGAAATAATCAGTAATAAATAATGAGAGTTTAGAACAATGCCTGGTATGAGTAAGATGACATGCAGGAATAGTTATTAATCATAATGATTATTTTTAATATGTCTTTATTGACTTCAGAGAGAAGAAGGAAGAGAGAGAGAGAGAGAGAGAGAGAGAGAGAGAGAGAGAGAGAGAGAGAGAGACATCAGTGATGAGAGAGAACCATCGATCGACTGACTCCTGCATGCTCCCTTCTGGGGATCAAGCTCACAACCCGGGCATGTGCCCTGACTGGGAGTCAAACCATGACCTCCTGGTTCATGGGTCAATACTCAACCACTGAGCCACACCAGCTGGGCATAATGATTATTGTTATGAGGTTGTTGAATGACTGTACACAAAGCAAACTAATTAATGACTGTAGTGACTTGTATTCAGCACTGATCAGTACCTAGGAACTCCACGTCTTTTCCATACCACTGCTGTTTAGCCACATTTCTTCCCTGTAGTTATTTATACTGTTTATTTTTAGAACTCTACTTTTGAGGAGTCTGGAGCAGATGGGCAGGCTGGAAAATGATTTCTGTGACAAAGCCATACATACACACTACCAATTCCTCAATGGGATAAAAAAATCTTGATAAGCTAAAATGATGGATCAAATCTAGAAACATGTTGTATTCTGCAGTGTTGAAATCATCTCTAAAATTTGTCTTAGATAGAGATTGAACTTACGTTATTTATTTTAAAAAATATGTTCTTATTGATTTTAGAGAGAGAAAAGAAGGGAGTGGGAAAGAGAAAGAAACATTGATGTGAGAGAGACACATCGATCCATTGCCTCCCGTATGCACCTCATCTGGGGACCAAACCAAAACATGGCATATGCCCTAACTGGGCATCAAACCGGCAACCTTTTGGTGCACGGATGACACTCAACCAACTGAGGCCAGGGCTATTTTATGGTATTTTTATTTTAAGAATCCTTTCTTAACAATTGCCAAAAGTATCATGATTTTATTATCAACAGTTGTTGAACCCTAAGTTTTACTTGTTTCATTTCTCAGCACTCCTTGTTGTGTTTTATTATGTATTTCTCTTTCTTGACACTGTGTATTCTGATGTTTTTTGCTGGCTCCAATATTTTCTCAAAATCTTTTCCAGGAAAGAAATGTCAGTGCTACGATACCTGGTATCACTCATGGTCTGAAAGGTCATTCCTTTGTTTAAATATAGCATGATGTTCTGCTCCATTTTCCTTAGAACTCTGTAAACATCACTCCTTTGCTATCTAGCATTTAGTGTTTCAGACAGGAAGTACTAGGTCAGATGGGTTCTCTTTCCCTCATATATTACTGTTCCTTTCCCTCAGGGGGTTATACATTCTTCCCTTATTCTATGAAATTCAGAATTACTTTCATTTTTTTAACATTCAGACTTGCTCATTGTAAAAGCTGTTTGGATTTGAATACATAAACTGAGGATTTTTAAAAATATTAATTCTTATACATTTGCTCCATTCTCTTCTGCAATTCCTCTTAAATGAATACTGATGGTTGCCAAGTGGAATGGGGGGTGGGGTGGGGAGATGGTAAAAAGGAATACAGAATAGTATAAAAAGTATAATCTAAAAAAAATTAAATGGGTATTAAGTATTTTGGATTCATCTTCATATTTTTTTTGTTCTATACTCTGTCTCACATAATTTATTTTTCTATGTGTTTTTGGAGAATTCCTCAGGTTGGAATTTGCACATTTATTTTTCAGCATTGACTGAGCTATTAGTCAGTGCCTCCATTGATTGAGTGTTTATTTTTGGCATTCATATTTTGTTTTTAATTTTCAAAACCTCATTGTGTTTTTATTGACACAGTTTCTTCTTAATCTTGTTTGGACTTCTGCATCTCTTAATTATCTATTACTACATTAATTCCAGTCTCCTGACTCCCAAATTTAGTGGCTTAAAACAGCAATTTATTATTTCTCACAATTCCATGGCTAGGTAGTTTCATCACTTGTGTAGATACATTCAGCTGGTGGCTGGCCTGGGCTGGTAGGTAAGAGAGGGCCTCTCACAGGTCTAGGGCCTTCATGCTGATGGTCAGTTCTCTATGTGGCCCTCTCTTCATATGGTGTCTCATCCTAGGGCCTCTCTGAGTGGGCTCTCTCCCAAGTAGGATAGCCTGGATTTCCTAACAGCACGGCCACTGGATTCTAAGAGAGAGAAAGAGAAGCTGCCAGGTGTCTTCAGAGTTAGGTCCAGAGCAGGCACAGTGTTACGTCTGCCCTGTCCTATTGGCCGCAGCAAGTCCCAAGGCCAGCCCCAGGGAGCCACACACTCTTGATGGGAGGAGTGGCGTGCGAGAAAGGAAGAAGAAGGATTGTTGCCAGCCATCTTTGAAGACCGTCTCCCACAAAGAGTTCCTTAAGTCTGAAGCACTAAATGCGTAGGTTGATCAGAATTGGTAGTTTTTCCCTGAAATCTATATAATTTTATTAACCAATGTCACCCCAGTAAGTTCAATAATAATAATAAAAAACATTGGTAGCTTGTATGGGCTCCTTCAGCAATTGCGTGAAGGGTTCCCAAACAATGACCAATGAGTGATGAGACCCAAGAACAAACAAAGAAAAAAGGAGGATATAGTGAATTTCAGTAAAATCCCCCAAAAATTTAAAAGAATTTTGAGATTATTTTCTTCCTTCTTGGATGAAATTATGCTGTTCATAGTTTTTCTTGGAAAAAAATGTACTTCTGTCAAAATAGAATATTGGCTGCCCTGTACTCGTATCAGTCCTCCCGAAATGACTGGTCTCTGAAATCCCAGACTTCCCCCAGTCGTGCTGCGCCCTGTCCGCTGCCCCCCTGATGGTTCTTGCACAGGTCCTGGGAAACGTGCCGCCTCCTTTAAGGCGCTTTGTTTCTCCGAGTAAAATTGGTGTATGTGGCGCTGAGGGAATTCCTTAAGTCTGCAGTTTTGTTCTCTAAGCCAGATCAGGGTGGGGCTGGGGGCTGCTGACGGGCAGAGAGGAATCTTTTTCAGACTCTGGATTACTGTGTGCTTTTCTTAGCCCTGTACTTGCTACTTCCCATAATTCTTAGTCAGGGGGAGCCTGCCAAGAAGCCCGGCTTACCTTTCTCGAAGCCTGTTTTAAGGCCCCGTTATCTCGGTAAAATTAGTGAGATCCTTCTGAAGTATCTCCTTACTATCTTAGTATCCTATGTTCATTTTTGAAAGCATTTTTTTTCACTCTTGTCTAAATTGTTCTGTATTTGGAGTTCTTTAGATAGTTTTAGTATGAGGTTGAGGCCATTCTTATTTTATAGTAACTGAATTTTTAAATCCTCACCTGAGGATATGTTTTTATTGATTTGAGAGAGAGGAAGGAAGAGAGAGAAAGAGAGAAACACCTGTGTGAGAAACATTGATTGGTTGCCTCCCCTACTTGCCCTGACCGGGAATCAAACACACCACCTTTTGATGTACAGGAGGATGCTCCAACCAACTGAGCCACCCAGCCAGGGCTGAAATTTATTAACATACTCTTTTTTTGTTCATTTGATGTGGTGTCAGAAAGTTGGTGATGGCTGTTGGTTTTTCTAAATCCCCAGAACAAGGTCACAAGTACTTCTGAGCACTTCTTAGTGAAGGATATCTGAGAAGACCCCTTAAAAAAGTAAAATAAAATTCATGATACTGTTGCACACAAATGCACCCATTTGTAAGCGTAGACTGAGAATGTGAAAAATGGTTGTCAAAATGTCATCCCTCATTTTTTCTTTTTTCTGTTTTTCTCTCTCTCTTCTATTTGGGATGGGTCTCAAGACATAGATGAGTGTGAGGTGTCCGGCCTGTGTGGGCAGGGAGGACGGTGTGTGAACACTCATGGGAGCTTTGAATGCTACTGTATGGATGGATACTTGCCAGAGAGTGGCCCCGAGCCTTTCCACCCGACCAGAGATGCCACGTCATGCACAGGTGGGTTTCTGCTGAAGAACGCGAGATCGGAAAGGGAGTTCCCGTTGGTGGTGATTTTCTGCAGCCCTCACCTCTGTCTGTGGGTCTCTGTTGGGGAGGTAGGTGGAGATTATTAGTTCCTTTGCACATTTATACAACCTATGAGATAAGCAAATAACAACCTAATCAAGATAGAAGGGGCTATGTTAGAAAGCTAAAATCAGTAAACTTTGGGGATTTTTAGCAGTTAATCGATATTTTGATGGTAACCATTAGGTTAGCTTGTAAAATGTTAGGCTGATCTGGCAAGGACCAGCATCTCAAAAGTGACCCTGAAAATGATAAAGGCATATATATCTTAAGGTGTTTTGCAATCTAAAATTTTCACTTCACTCAACTAGGATTCTCTTTAGTTAGTATGAGTTAGTGAAGGTTGATTGCCGAATTCGTTCAGCTTTGTGCAAGTATAGATGCTATTACCTATGGCAGGTCAGAAGATTGAAGAGAGATAATCATTGGAAACATGCGCAAAAGTCATGTGGAAATGAACCAGCCTATTTAACACGTGGCTGGGGTCTGTGTGTGTAGGGAGGGGGAATGGGGTAGCGGTAGAGATGATGAATTTTGAAAATTCACATAGTAATGCATTTGACATTAATTTATTTGCAGAAATAGACTGTGGCACTCCTCCTGAGGTCCCAGAGGCCTTTATTATAGGAAATTATACCTCTGGGCCTGGCAGCCAGGTTCGTTATGCTTGCAAAGAAGGGTTTTTCAGTGGCCCGGAAGATATAGTTTCAAGCTGCACAGCCTTGGGCACATGGGAGTCCCCCAAATTAAATTGCCAAGGTGAGTTTTCAAAAGGTTCAGGTTCACGGCTTATACCATATTGAGATTTTCATAGTTCTCTCTTAAATTTCTCCTTGGGGTGGTGAATGAATTGAATAAACCCAATAATTCCTTTTTTCCCCTAATAGGTTTTCAGTTAATTCCCTTGGGTTTTCCAGGAATAGTATCCTCTATCATCTGCAAACAATGATAATGCCATCTTTTATTTTTCAACTTTTAAAAAAGTTATGTTTTTCTCTTGATTGGTCACTTGGCTAGTGTTTTCAGAACAAAAATTTAAATATCTGTGTTGACTTTGAATATTCTTGTCTTATTCCTGACTTTCATGAGTGGCTTTAGTGTTTCATCATTCACTGATGCTCTTGGCTTTTGATGTTATGTATATCTTTGTTGTTGTTGTTAATCTTTACCCAAGGATATTTTTTTCCATTGATTTTTAGAGGGAGTAGAAGGGAAGGGGAGAGACAGAGAAAGAGACACATGGATTGGTTGCCTCCCACGCATCCTCCCACGCTCCTGACCAGGGTCGGGAATTGAGCCTGCAACCTAGGTATGTGCCCTTGACCAGAATTGAACCCGAGATCCTTCAGTCCGTGGGCCAATGCTCTATCCACTGAGCCAGACTGGCTAGGACTATGTACACTGAGTGGCCAGATTATTATGATCTCTGAACGCATAATAATCTGGCCACTCAGTGTGTGAGTGTGTGTGTGTGTGTGTGTGTGTGTGTGTGTGTGTGTGTGTGTGTGTATTAGAGGCCTGGTGCATGAATTCGTGCATTGGTGGGGTCCGGCCAGCCTGGCCAGGGGGAGGGGACATGGGCGGTTGGCTGGCTTGCCTGCTGGTCAAACTCCTGGTTGAGGAGACAATTTGCATATTAGCCTTTTATTATATAGGATATACACTGAGTGGCCAGATTATTATGCGTTCAGAGATCATAATAATCTGGCCACTCAGTATATACCTACTTATGTTCTTATGTATAATAAAATAACACGGTGCCTGGTTACTGTTCTAAGCACTTTATCTACATACTGACTCATTCAGTCCTTCCAGTATCCCCATGAGTATGTACTATTATCACATTTTTACAGATGAGAAAACAGGCATGCAGAAGTTAGTTTGTTCAAGGTCATACAGAAACAGGTAAAATTTGAACCCAGGAATCGGAGTTTCAGAGGCTGTGTTTTTACTCACACTGGTAATACTACTCCAGTTTTTATGGTGATGTTAACTTTTGATTTGTTTTCTACTTTTGTTTTTTTCTCCATCTATTACCATATTTACTAGTTTTTGGCTATATATACATAAAATTAAGGAAGCATTCATTTGTTTCTATTTTACTAGGATTTTTAAAAATAAAAAGTGAGTTATTTTTTACGTCTTTTAGGCATGTATTAAGGTGATCATATATTTTTTTCTCTTTTAACCATTCATATTGTGGGTTATATTATTAGATTTATTGATGATGATCAATACTAACTGCTAGAATGTATTCTTCTGGGTTTTTGGTGTTTTATTTTTTATTTTTTCCTCCATTGGGTGTTTTATTTTTTTAATGTAGATTATAGTTGCTAAATTTTACTTAGAATTTGTGCAATAATATTCATAAATGAGATTGATCTGTTTTCTTTTCTTTGCCATCTTTATGGGTTTGTTATCAGTGTTACTTTGAATTTAAACAAAAAAGGTAAAGAATTTCTCTCTTTTTCTTTCCTCTGGAATACTATAAACAGAATTTTAAAAGATTTGGGAGATTCCACCTGGAAACTACCTGGATGTGGCACTTTTGGAGAGTAGCCAAAATGTATTTTAAAAATTAAAAAATTCTATACTTTAATGGTCTATTTAAGTCTTTTTATAATTTTTGGTATCCATTTTGGTAATTTACATATTCCTAGAAAATCACCTATTTCACCCACATTTTCAAATTTATTTGTAGAGAGAAGTATAAAGCATTCACACTTTTAATTTTTCTATATTATATTTGTTTATAGTAGTGAAATATTGGAAACACTCCCAAATATCTATCAATAGGAAACTGGTTAAATAAATTAAGGCTTATACATAAAATGGAATATTTTATAGCCAATAAAAATTATGTTGGAAAAAAACATTTATTGACATAGGTTAAGTATTAATAGTATATTGCTAAGTTGCAAATTATATGAATAATTTAATCTGATTTTTGAAATAGTTCATATATGCTTATGAAAAAGTTTAGAAGGCTAAGGCTATACATCAAAATATTAACAGTGGTGCCCTGGCCAGTTTTGCTCAGTGGAGCAGACTGAAGGGTTGTGGGTTTGATTACCGGTCAAGGGCACATACCTCGATCCCTGGCCTGGGTTGGGTGCAAATGGGAGGCAGCCAATTGATGTGTTTCTGTCATATCAATTTCTCTCTCTCCATCTCTCTTCCCTCCTCTCCATTCTCTCAATAAATAAATAAAATAAATAAATAAAAATCAATGGGTGAGGATTTAAAAAAATGCTAACAGTGGTAATTTGCACTGGGGATGTGTAGGTCCTGGATGATTTTTATATCTTATGTACTTTCTGTATTGAAGGAATTTTTAACATATAACAAAGCCCAGTTTTCATTGAATTTATTGCATAACTAAGTGACCTCAGTGATGTGCTTGGCTGAGTTAATCCTTTTGCTACTCTGATTTGTGATTTCAGGCTCTAAACACATTTTAATAGTTAATTATCATCCTGGGGGGTAAGAAATTCTAAAAGTATATTTTAGCTCTAACATCTTTCAATAAATCAATTAAAACGCAGAACTTAGATTAAAATGTGTCATAATGCATATCAAAGAACTCCCTAAGGATTTATACAGGAAACCCCAACTAAAACAATTTGTATTATACTTTGGAAATTAGATTTCCATCTGGATTATTGGACTGAGAATACAGAGGGTTGGAGCGTGCTTGTTACATTCCTCTGAGAACTGTTATTTAGAAGATCTCCACTTCTTTCCCTCCTCTAATAACTGCTCTCTGCCTGCTGCCACCCTCCTCCGCCTCCCCCATGTCACCACATGGCTGAGGCTTTTCAGAGCGGTGTCTGCCCCTCTCTATGCACACCCCTTCTCACTTACCCTCCAGTCTGCGTGGGGCCTCCAGAATCTGGGCCATGTGCCAGCCAGCACTGTATTTTTAGCTCGGAGTTATAAAGCCACGGGAATTGGGAATTCCACTAAGAGCGCAAGCAGACTGTGAACTTGGATGCTGCGGAGGAGCAGGTACTTGTGAAGGGAGCAGCTGTGATTACAGATGGCAGCGTTTGTGGCCCAGAACAGGCCTTCCCGACAGAGAAGGTACAGTTGGTGAACCTGTTGTTCATGTTCTTCCAGTTTCTGTGTCCTCGGTGGCTGTGCTGCCTTGGCAGGGGGGCCTGTGACATGGTTCCCCATCCCACCGGGCCTCAGAGCTGGAAGTGAGGATGACAGGTCCCTGTGGTCCCCTCTTCTTTAAAAATAAAAAAAAAATAAAAAAAATATATATATATATAATTTTTTTTATTTTTTTAAATTTTATTTTATTGTTTAAAGTATTACAAATGGTATATTTTTATTGATTTCAAAGAGGAAGGGAGAGGGAGAGAGAGATGGAAACATCAATGATGAGAGAGAATCATTGATTGGCTGCCTCCTGAGTGCCCCCTACTGGGGATTGAGCCTGCAACCCTGGCATGTGCCCTAACTGGGAATCGAACTGTGACCTCCTGGTTCATAGGTTGACACTCAACCACTGAGCCACTCCGGCTGGGCTGTGGTCTCATCTTCTGACGTAGGTAGGACTTGATGGAAATATGTGGCTGAGAGGATAGTATTTCTACCTTGCATTCCCTACATTTTGTTATTGTTACTACTTTTTTAATTTTCAGAAAAGATGCAAGTTATGAGTGGCAGCTTAAAGAATGTAGGTTTCTAAAAAAATCAACCAAGCCAGGAGCAAGGTGAGGGAATCACTTGGACCATGTTATCATCAACAGCAAAATGGAGTCTGGTTCTCCTGTTATATACGAGAGACCCTGTGACTAAGGAAGTCTGGAGTCGGGAGGAGAGAAGACAGCTTCGCCACTGTGCTATCCAGGTGCACGCCTAGATTTCTGTGAGGAGGACGAGCCAAGACGAAGAGAGTTCCAGTGGGGACTTGGGTGGCTCCATGGAGGTGGGGGTGTTGGTGCTCTTCCCTGTGAGTGTTTGCTTCCTGTGTAAGAGTCCATTGAGGAAGGGTGGTGTGCAGTGTGGGCACACCGTGGGAGGGTTCTGGGGACATCTGTCATCCAGATGTGCCCCCTATCTGATGGGCCACATCTTCCTTTCGTGCTGGGGATTCTTACTGAACAGTCCTTTTAAGAATGCACTTTGAGGCTTGCCCACTCCAGCCCATTCCCCAGGAATGCATCTCTTGAAACATAAATTGAATTATCCTCTCTCCTCGCTTAAAACTCTTCTAAAAACATAGGAATGGCCACTTTATTTAGAATAGAATCCAAGCTCTTATCCATGGCCTCGGAAGTCAACAGGGGTTTGGCCTCTTGTCTTTTCTGCAGGTTACATCTCCCATCACCCTTTCCCAGCCAACATGCCAGACTCTGACTAGCTTCAGGGCCTTTGCACATGCTTTTCCTCTACTTGACATACCAACCTCCTTACATTTCTTAATTATAGTAAAATATGTGTAATACAAAACTTGAACCATTTGTAAGTGTACAATTCAGTGGCATTAAATACATTCATCATGTCGTGCAGCCATTTTCAGAATGTTTTCATTATCCTAAACAGAAACTCTGTGCCTGTTAAATAATAACTTACGATTCCTGTCTCCCTCTAGCCCCTGGTAACTTCTGTCGTACCTTCTGGCTCTGTGAATTTGTATTCTAGGTACCTGATGTATGTGGACTTATACAATATTTATCTTTTTGGCTTATTTGACATAACATAATGTTTTCAAGGTGCATCCATTTTGTAGCATGTGTCAGAACTTCAATCCTTTTAAAGGCTGAATACGATTCTATGGTATGTATAGACTACCTTTTGTTTATTCATTCATCTGTTGACAAGGTCTCCCTGCTCTTGGCATTCTTCTCATCTTTCAATTTTTAGCTTTAGATGTCATCTCTGATATTATTTTCTTTCTTAGTACACAACGTGGTTTATATCAGTCTCCCCTACTGGACTGTAGATCTGAGAGTGCAGCGACCACGTAGTCTTCTTCAGCAGGCTCTGTCCTGCACCTGGCACAGTGCCTGGCATACCTGAGGCTTGTGGACGCATCCTGTATTTCTGTGATGTCAGTGGTTACTTCTCCACTTTCGTTTCTGATTTTATTTATTTGGGTCCTCTCTGTTTCTTGATGAGCCTGGCTAACAGTTCAGTTTTGTTTATCCTTTCGAAGAACCAGCTTTTGGTTTCATTGCTTTTTTTGTATTGTTTTTTTTAGTCTCTGTGTTATTTATTTCTGCTCTAATCTTTATTATTTCCTTCCTTCTACTTACTCTGGGCTTTTCTTGTTGTTCTCTTTCTAGTTCTCTAAGTTGTAGGGTTAAATAATTTATTGTTGATTTTTCTTGTTTTTTGAGGTATGCCCCTAGTGCTATGAACTTTCCTCTCAAGACTGCTTTTGCTGTGTTCCAGAGATTTTGGGTTGTTGTGTGTTCATTTTCATTTGTTTCCAGGAAGTTTTTTATTTCTTTCTTGATCTCATTAGTAACCTATTCATTGTCTAATAACATGCTATTTAGTCTCCAGGTGTTTTAATGTTTTTGGGTGTTTTTACTGTAGTTGATTTATAATTTCATTTCACTGTGATCTGAGAAGATGCTTGATATGATTTCAGTCTTCTTGAACTTGTAGAGTCTTGTTTTGTGTCCTAACATGTGGTCTATCTTTGTGAATGATCCATGTGCACTTGAGAAGAATGTATACTCTGCTGTTTTGGGGTGAAATGTTCTATAAATGTCAATTAAATCTTTCTGATCCAGTGTGTCCTTTAGAGTCACTGTTTCCTTGTTTGTGGATGCATCCTGAATCCCCCTCAAAAGGTGGCTCAGACAAAGGCAGACATTGTGGTATTGACTCTTGCACGGCTGCCCCAGTTTATCCTGTGACAGTTCAATTCCTGTCAAGGGCACGAACCTCAGTTGAAGGCTTGATCCCTGGCCCCAGTTGGGGCACGGATTAGGGCATGTGCGGGAGGCAACCAATTGATGTGTCTCTCTCATCAGTGTTTCTCTTTCTCTGTCTTCATCCCCCTCCTTTCCACTCTGTCTACAAATCAATGGAAAAATATTCTTGGGTGAGGATTAACAAATATAAAATAAATTTCAAGATCTTTCTGAAACTTCCTATCATAAAGTGGGAAGGTTAACAATTCTTCAGCTTTCACTGCCTAATAGATTGGTTTGTGACTCAAATAGTCTATTTACAACTGGAACGTTAAAATGAAGAATTTTAATGATTTTAAAAAAAGAAGATTCATATGCAGCTCACAGTATCAAACCCCATTGTTGCAGTTTCTGAAGGGTTTAGATTCTAGCTATTTCCATACTAGATACTATTTGTTGACAATAAATGTTATGTGTAATGGAAATTTTTCTTTTGTTTTTCTCCAAATGAGCTTTCTCTATCTGAAGGAAATGTCGAGGTTAAATTCGTGGAAGACTTTAGAATACACAGTACATCAAAAAATATTTTTTCTTTCACTGCCTAAGGCAAATGGACTCTTTTGGTGCTAATGAGCTCATTAGCTTAGTCTCAGCAGTTAATAAGCTACTCTTGAGAATCTGCTTTGTGGCATACTGAAACCCTCCCATTTTCCTTTGATGGTTATGATAACATTTGCTAAGTTCAAGTTGCTACAGATTGAGACATTAAATTTCAGCCCCCAACATCGATGATATATGTAATTTAGTGCCCAAGTGATCCCGGAATGAGGGTCAAACTATATTTGGCCAAATATGGAACATGCCATAAAATGCATGACACTGTTTCATAAAGTTACACTTTGACCCATTCTTTAGCATATTTTTTACATATAAATATCACTGAGATTCATGTTCACAATATTAACCTTTTGCACTCGGATGTCGAGTGTGACTTGACACGGTTAGCATCGGTAGCAGCTCGAGAAAAAAGCAAGCGAGTGCAAAGGGTTAATTATTCACATGAATACAGGGATATTGAAAAATATTGGATATAGACACAGCCCACAAAGAGCTGACCATTAAGAGGAGAAGAGAAAATTTTTACAAATGAAATAAGTGGAGAAAGTATAGGTAGAAGTGCTGAATTATCGGGGATGAATATAGATCCTCGTGGAACCGGCCAAGACTCTTACAACCTACCACATTATACTAATTTCCAGATGTTACATAAAGCTTCTGATTTGAGAAGGTTAGAGACTTCCTTCTATTATTGCTGAGCAAAGAAGACAACTGACTTTAATCGGATTTTCTTCAGTTTTCATCCTTGTTTCTGTTCCTTTGCCAAAGCTTTTCATCTAGCAGTTTATTTGTCAGGGATGGTTGTGTGTGTTTTTCAGTCAAAATCAGTACGTGGAATAGGTCTATCATTCATTTCCCCAGCAGTTGGAAAAATGCCTGCCTCAATTTATAGACCTTATTGGTCTCTTTTTCCTCTTCTTTCTCAGCTTAGTCTTTATTGGTCTCTAAAACAGTCTTGGATAAAGCCTTTTATTACTACGTGTGCTCTGTCACCAGCTACCTTATTGCGCTGACTGTATGATAAGCAGCAGGCTCTGTGGGTGATGTTGGTGATACAGTGAGTCATTGATTAGATGCCAGATTTCCTTCTGGAATATTTTCTCGGGTAGAGTAGTAAAGCTAGCCATGTGGGTAAACATTTTCACCTTCGAGATATGAAATAAAGTTACAATATAAATGTGATCCTTGAGACTGGCACAGCACATTCCCCCCTCCCCCACCCCAGGGAGTCCTGTTTTGAAGTCAGTCATTTGAATAAAATCACAGATAATAGGATAGTAAGGAAATATTCCCAGCCATGTTCATAATTAGTGGACTGTATTCCTGATGCAGTTCCAAACATTACTTAATGATATAATTAGCCAGACAAACATGGGCTTTAATGAACGCCTATGCAGCACAAGCTCTGTGGGGTTTTCATGTAGAACTATATTTTCATTACCTATTGCAGCCTCATTGGATTGATTTTTTATTATTTCTTAACTAGAGGCCCGGTGCATGAAATTCGTGCACTGGGGGATGGGGTGTCCCTCAGCCCAGCCTGCACCCTCTCCAATCTGGGACCCTAGGGGGACATCCCTCTCACAATCCAGGACTGCTGGCTCCTAACCCCTCACCTGCCTTCCTGCCTGATTGCCCCTAACCGCTCCCCTGCTGGTCTAATTGCCCCCAATTGCCCTCCCCTGCCAGCCTGATGGCCCCCAACTGCCATCCCCTGCCGCCTGATGGCTCCCAACTGCCCTCCCCTGCCGGGCTGGTCACCCCCAACTGCCCTCTCCTGCAGGCCTGATTGCCTCCAACTGCCCTCCCCTGCAGGCTTGTTTGCCCCCAACTGCCCTCCCCTGCTGGCCTGTTCGCCCCCAACTGCCCTCCCCTGCTGGCCTGTTTGCCCCCAACTGCCCTCCCCTGCCGGCCTGATTGCCCACAACTGCCCTCCCCTGCCGGCCATCTTGTGGTGGCCATCTTGTGACGATGTGGGGGTGGCCATCTTGTAATGACGTGAGGGCGCAAGGGCCACCTAGACTTTTATTAGTATAGATAGGACTCACCTACTTTCTCGGGTACCTTTTGGTCTGAGTAGAAGTGGCAGTGTCAAGATTGAGAAGCCAGGGATGCCCTGAAAGAATGCTTTTTAAAAAATATGTATTTTTATTGATTTCATAGAGGAAGGGATAGGGAGAGGGAGAGAGAGATACAAACATCAATGATGTGAGAGAATCATGGATCGGCTGCCTCCCGCAAGTCCCCCACTGGGGATTGAGCCCACAACCTGGGCATCTGCCCTTGACCGGAATAGAACCTGGGACCTTTCAGTTCACAGGCTGATGCTCTATCCACTGAGCCAAACCGGCTAGGGCTCACCTATTGAGGGTTCTCTCTTTTCTGCGTCCAGTGCAGCTAGAGAGCATCCGGTTCCTGAGTAGGGGCTGCTGGGGATTGAGAAAATGAAAGAAAGAGACAGACACAGAGATGGAAAGAAAAGCTGGGGCCGGGAGGGACCGCTGCCCTCTTCTGATGGAGAGACAGGGACCCAGAGCCAATACAGCATGTTTATTTTATACCCCAAATACCAGGAAGTTTTACTAAAGGACAAGGAAAGGGGAATATGTGCATTCTTGTAGCTTCTTTGTAAATTGTCACTTTTGGGTGGGGCCTAGTCATATTCATTCCTGGTGCTTGGTTGGATTTACATAATAAAACCCACTCTCTGGCATCTGGGCAGAGATGAAGGTTAAGCTGACAGCACTTCTGCCTTTTGGCAGAATGTGTTTCCAGCATGTGGCTTTGCCTACCGCCCTGGATTCAGCTGACAATTTAAAGAAATGCCCATGTGCTTTCCCAGGCGCTCTCTACACCAGTGATGGCGAACCTATGACACGCGTGTCAGCACTGACACGCGTAGCCATTTCTGATGACACGCGGCCGCTGAGGCGGCCGCATGCCGAGGATGAAACATTTGCTGCTCCTGAGGATGAAACATTTGCGAAATAATGTTTTTTCCTCAAAGTGACACACTACCCGAGTTATGCTCAGTGTTTTGGCGAAGTTTGACACACCAAGCTCAAAAGGTTGCCCATCACTGCTCTACACTTACCTTCTGCACTCTTACCCCTTTAACATCTGTGCTTCTCCCTTAATCCAACTGTCACTGAGTTCCCTCCCAAATATCTCCAATGTGCTGTTCAGAATTCCAGCTTTGAGGCCAATAAACCTGCTTAAACCTATACCCTCAATGTCTTCACTGATGCTCCATCTATTTCCTGCTGTAACTGAACCCTGGCTTAAACTAGAAGATGTTTTAGATGTCAACAATGACTGGGCAGTCTTATGAAACATTAACCACCTGTTCTGTTGGTTGCTCATTTACACACAAATATACTCATGTCTTGGAATGTTTTGGGCCAGTAAGTGTCAAAAGGCTTGATGCTGGGAAAACATGATAAGGGCCAAGAGGTCTTGTGTTTGGTAAACATCTATGAAAAGGAGCCACATCTCTGTGAGCAGACATGGGACTTGAGAGGTAGATAGGGTTGGAGGATTTATGAAATAACCACCTCATTCTGGTGCCATAACTGCTGCTGATTTTATTGGAATCTGCACTGACCAGAGTCTAACTCTTGTTAAAAAATCTCAGAGCCGGGTGACTGGCAGGTGGGTTGAGCTGTTGTATTAAGGGTTTTGAGATAACTCCAATGACAAAAGGTGAGAGAGGCCTCCCTCAAGGAAATAACTCGGGGGTTCTGCACCCATATGAGATGAAGAAGAGTGCAACTCCATTACATCCACCCATTCTGTGTCGGAAGCGCATTCGAGAGAAGCCACCTAATTCTAAGGCTGAGAATAGTTGATGAGGAGTTGGAAACAGATCAGATATTTTTCTCTATTTTGAATGCTTTATCTCAATGAATGGACTTGTGTTTTAAAAACCTAGATATTAGGAGTGCTTAATTTATTTGGCTTTCTACAGATAGGGAGAAAATGAAAAATCAGAATGAATGCCAAATGTCATTTTTTTTTCTTTCTGTATTTAGGTATAACTAGGACTATTGGTTACCTTTGTAATTATTATGACCATTTTATTTTGTATTTTATGTTTATTATGCTTTCTTGAATAAAAGTGTATCTATGCGCTCCCCACTACAACATGAGAAATGTAGCATGTTTTATTTCTTCCCTTCACCCGCCCTGCTCAGATTTTGTTAAAAGAATTTGGAATTTCATTTCTAAATTATTGTGTGGTGTGTTTTTTTTACATTGTTAGCTTTGAATATTTTTTTTTTCAGAAAAGATACAGATGGATTTTTTTTTCTAATTGTAGAATATCTAAAAATGACTTTCTTTTACTCTTATGTTAAGTAGCACTTGGCTCGGTCTAAACTGGTAATGTCCTTTTCCTGTAAATACTTCCCCCATTAATTTGCTTTAAAAAGTTCAGAGATTTTATATATATATATATATATATATATATATATAATCATGTAATATTCATTTGGCAACAAAACTCCTACAATTGCACTATTGTCTAACCAGGAGCTAATGATTTGAAGGTGCATGGTAAAAGGTACCAGAAAGTCTTGATATTTAAAAGAACCCTGAGATGGATTATTTCATTGACCAAGGAAGTCTTTATAATATAAATAATCTTATAATTGGAATTTTTTAAATGTATGTAGTTTGTAAATTTCTGTACTTCTGAACAATCTTACTTTGTATACCTGCAGTTGGACTAGTGTTTTCTCTTTTCCCAGGAGTGGCCTCTGTCGTTGCTAAGTGTTTGTTTCCACAATGTTAATTATGGGGGTAGAACTGGGGGTCACACGACCAGTGCTGTGCTACCTCCCCTTGCAGAGATCAGCTGCGGCCGCCCTCCGGAAGTGCAGCATGCGTCCCTGGTGGGGAATCACAGCTCCAGCCTGGGCGGGGTGGCTCACTACGCCTGTCAAGAGGGCTTCGAGAGCCGTGGAGGAGAGATCACTTCCGTTTGCACAGAGAAAGGCATCTGGAGAGAAAGCACTTTGACGTGCACAGGTATAGATTTTATTCCCCGGGGGTCCTGTTTGCTGGAAGCGAAGGGCCAGCGGGAGCAAGGGACCTAACGCTGTTCAGTTGTTCGATGGCTGCCTCGCTCTGTGTACTGCGTGCGCCTGGCTATGCCCTTTACCTGGGTGGGCACCTGGCTTTAAGTTTGTCAGCTAAATCCTGGAAATTTAGAGGGTGGATTGGGATAGAACATTGCACGCTGCCATCTTTTGAAGCTCCTGTTAAATCACGGTGACTCCTGTCTCCTCGGCTTGGCTGGCTGAGGAATTTTTCTCTCTGAACCATTTTCTCACTTAGCCCATGTTGACAGCTTTTCAGAGAAAAGGTGATGTAATGAAAAATAGGTGTTTCATGTTTATTGTTATTGGTGGTAAAATACATACAACATAAAATTTACCATCTTACCCATTTTTTAAGTATTTTCACATTGTTGTGCAACTTATCTCCAGAACTTTTTCATCTTCCAAAACTGAAACTCTGTACCCATTAAGCAATAACTCCCCACAGACCCTGGCACCACCATTCTACTTCCTGTTTCTATGAGTTTGACTAATTTAATTACCTCATATAAGCGAGACCATGTAACATTTGTCCTTCTGTGACTGGCTTATTTCACTTAGCATAATGTCCTCCAGGTTCATCCATGTTGTCAGAAGGGGCGAGATTGCCTTCTTTTTTGAAAGCGGAATAATATTCCACTTGTGTATCTATTATGTTGTATTTATCCATTCATTCACTGATGGACAACTTGTGTTGCTTCCACCTCTTGGCTATTATGAATAATGCTGCTATGCACATAGGTGTGCAAATACCTCTTTGAGATCCTTCTTTCGATTCTTTTGGATATATACCTCCAAATAGAATTCTTGGTGAATAGGAGTTTTGAGACTTCAGTTCAGATTCTAGCAGTGCCACATATTAAGCTGTGTGCCATCTGGTAAGGCATCATTTGCTCTAACCCTGAGTTTCCTCACCTCTAAAAGTGGGAAAATAAAGTCTGCTCTCCCTGCTTCAAAGCGTTATTGAGAGGGAAGCAAATGAGATTATCTGTGGGGAGCAGTTTGAAAAGTTTAAAGCACAGTGCAGGTGTCAGGTCTTTACTGAAATTATTCGCCTTGCTTAAAGAGGATCTCCTGAATGAGAAATGTGCACTTCCACATGCTTTATTTCACACCTGTGCCTCCAAGAAGCAAGGTGGGAAAAGGCAGTGATTCTTACCATTTGTGATGGTTGGTCTGGGGGTGTGACAAAAGACTGAATGACTCTGGGAATGTATTTCTAAATGTTGACTTACTTGGCTCCAAAGGCAAAGCTCTGAAGAGTGGAAATCTCAAGATAGTTTTCATCTGGTCTCTGGTTTGACTTGCAGCAGAATTATGATAGAACTAGAGGCCCAGTGCATGATTGAATCATGCACGTGTAGGGTCCCCTACACGCTTTCGCTTTCGATCACGGGGGAGCTGGGTGCCTGTCTGCTGGTGCACCAGGCCTTTCAGAAGCCTCCGGCGCGGCGGAGGCTTCTGATAGGCCTGGTGCCTGAGTGGACAGGCACCCAGCTCCCCCGCTTTTGATGGTCCGTGGTGGGACGTGAGCTTGCTGCCCCAGAGGCCCCTTCTGTGCCGCAGCACAGCCATGGCGCAGACGCTGAGCTCGAGCCACCACTGGCGACACGAGCTCAGCATCCCGCCGGCCCAATCGGCCACCCGGCCACCCCGAGTCCCGCCCCCCTGCGCCTCCTGGCCAATCGCAGGCATAGCGAAGGTACGGTCAATTTGCATATTTGTCTATTATTAGGTAGGATGTCCTGAGTCTTGCCCATCAAAGTTTTCCGTAGGAAAGTCTAGCCAGAGAAAGCAAAGCATGAACTGCTGGTGATTATTTGTCCACAGAGCAATAGTTCATAACCAGTTTGGGGACACAAATTTGATGAAATCTATCAATTCAATAGTTATCTATGTAGCATACACTATGTAGGAGGTACTTTGACAGACGCTGCCTCTTTGGAATTGACAGGGCAATTGGGTCAACAGACTTTTCTCCAAAGAGATGCACATACACACGTACATACAATGTTTTACAAATTCAAGGTGTCCGTGGACCTCTAGAAGCCCTGGTGTAGATGGAGAACTCAGCTCCACTGCTGACGCCCTGTCTGTGGCATGCAGTTCCCACACTCAGTCATCTCTACCACAAACACAGGAGGATGTAGGCTGGAGACGGCAACCATAGAAACAACAAAGGGCGGACATGGATAATAACCCAGAGATCTCTGGAGAGGGCTCCCTCACTTGCCCAACCTGCTCAGAAAAGCAGACAAGCCTGTAGCTAACAACAAGGACTCCAGGTTTCCAGTCTTAATGGTCATTCCAGCCTATGACAGCATTTTGAACAGCACCTCTAAGAGTTATTTGGAGAAAGTGAGGCAGCTGCCTCCTGAGAGGCAGAATTCAACATCCGGGGACGTGTTCCTAGCCCAGAGCTATCTACGGAGTCCCTTGGTAAGAGAGCGGGGCATGGCTTCTGGACCCAGCCATTTGCTTTATTGCTCAAGCTGCTCTGTCTCCACCACTCAGAATTCAAGGGGGGGAGAGGGGGTTTACGAAGATTAGTCACTGCATGAAAAACCAGTGGGTCTGCATGGGGCATAGTAAGCTATTAATTAGCGGATGCTTGTAGGCACTTTGAAGAACAAACATGTTATGTAACTGCTAATTTTAATTACATCCTCAGCCTGCCACCTTTCACAGAGTCTGTGGCTCCAGCTGCAGCTGTTTCCATGGGGTTATTCAAGCTTTGATTTAAGGAGAGAAAAGGCATTCTTCCTGAGAGCTGTTATCTTTCTGTGAGGAGGCCTCTAGCTCTCAATCAAGATGGGCAACTAAATTCATTTTCCGCAGATAAAGGGGGGCATTTGCATGCTGATCAGTTCATAGTGCCCTGCACTTGATCACGGGGTGGGTAGGTGGGAGAGGTAGTGAGAGGAGCTGGTTACCCTGGCTCTTGCTCAGCTGCCCTCTTTCTTTTTCCTTTTCCTTGTTTTTCACCCATTTCCTTATACCTTCCCTTCCGTCCCAGCTCCCTCTGTATATCTGGTGTTTGCCGTCCTCCGTCTTCACTTTTTAAAAAAATATTTTTTTAAATTAATTTCAGAGAGGAAGGGAGAGGGAGAGAGAGATAGAAACATCAGTGATGAAAGAGAATCATCTATTGGCTGCCTCCTGCATGCCCCCCACTGGGGATCGAGCCTGCAACCCCCGGCATGTGCCCTGACTAGGAATTGAACCATAACCTCCTGGGTCATAGGTTGATGCTCAAACACTGAGCCACTTTTGGGTTTTTTCCCCTATCTTTTCTGCCTAACCTCTGACTGCCCTCTTCCTCTGTTCTCTGTTTTCATTCCATTTCCCCCTCTTTTTACACTGACTGTTTTGTTCCAAATTGGGGGGAAGAATCTATCTTCATTTTGCCCCAGTTTGTTTTTAGTTTAAAATCTTTTTGGAGCTCTCTTTCTCTGGATCAGTAGCATGCATCTGTCTGTCCATGTTTCTGATGGAGTGTGAACCCGAGCAAGGTGGTGGACTTTTTTTTTTTTTTAAAGGCTGGTTTGGACTGGAAACTCCAGACAGCTGAGAATTAGGTAACTGCTCTAGTGTCTGGAAAAACCCCAGGTGGGAGCCTGATGCTCAGTGAGTTGGTTTCCCTCCAGATCAAAGAGGTTGATTCATTCTTGATAAGCCCGTCCTGCCTTTCATTCTGCACAGGTCATTTGGCTTTTTATGTCTAGAATGTGGGTTAATAATTATAAGGTTGATGCTCACTCCTTCCAGGCTCTCAGAGGGGTAATAATATCTCTATTGGAACACAGACTGTTTATCTGCTGAGATCCTTTCTGAGCCCCCCTGCCCGACTCTGGCAGCCACTCCCAACTGCCTCCGGACCTCTTGGCAGCCTCTACTCCTTGTTTTGCTTTGTTTTTTTGTCCACCTTCCTCTTCAACTCAATGATGCTCACTTGCAGTTCTACATGTTTCTGATGGAAAAGAACAGTCATCCAGGATAAATGGGCTCATTTATATAAATAGCCACAGGGCTGAGGTTTGTTTGAATATGTGCATAACGTTTGGACCATCAAGCATGCTAGCCATCATTGACTGCATACCCACTTACCCACCCTGACCTCTGCTAGAGGCCTCACTGCTTGAGTTCATTTTGTCCTCAGAAAAACCCTGTGAGATTAAGTATGTTATTTCCATTTCATAGATGAGGAATCTGAGACTCATGAAAGTTAAACAGCTCCCACAGGATCATTCAGCAAATGGCAGAGTTAGGATTTGAACTCGGGTCCATTAGCCTTGAAAGCCCATGATCTCCCTCCTATGCCAGAGTTTTCCAAGCTTGAATTTTTTGTATGCCACCCTGACAGTGTTTGCTATAACAAAAGTATTATTTGTTTCATAGTTTTCTTAAAACAATTTGTATTTAAAACTTAAATTTATCATTTAAATTTGCTGATCAAGGACATTTTGCAATATATTTGATATCATGAGTGTGTTATTTTTTCTAGTACACACAAAAATTAATACAGAGCAATAACTGATTTAAGTACAACCAAAAATCATCCTAAAGTATATAAATGCATTTTAGGAAATCACTACTCTAAGTCATGTTAGTTCTACTTATTTTCTGATTCTAAAGATTAAAAAAAGAAGAAGGAAAGAAACATAGCAGAACTCTCATCATTTAATTTATTCAAATATGAACTTATTCAAAGTAGTCACCTTGGGAAGCCATATCCTCATTTTGATGATGCTGCCATGAACAAAATCTGTTTTATAATCTATTTGGGAATTGCCTTTGGAGTAGTGTATGAGTAATATTAGGATATCAGTCATCTTACTTTTTAAAAAATATGTTTTTATTGATTTCAGAGAAAGAAAGGGAGAGGAAGAAAGGGATAGAAACATCAATGAGAGAGAGAATCATTGATCCGCTGCCTCCTGCACACCCTCCACTGGGGTTGGAGCCCACAACCCGGGCATGTGCCCTGACCAGGAATAAAATCATGACCTCCTGGTTCATGGGTTGATGCTCAACCACTGAGCCACACTGGCGGGCTAGTTTTTATTTTTTTAAATATAGACAAGACTATGTCACCTACTGGTAGATATAATTTTACTTATCTGCAGGGGGTTTGATTTTAAATAGGTAAAAAGCTATGCCCTCTTCCCATCTGAACAACTTCCTAGGTAGTAACTGGGGCCATTGGAAACTGTGTGACCTCAGGGAACCAAGACCCTGATACGGTTTCCCACGTTGCCAAATTCATTACATGAAATGCATGCAGAATATTGAAAAGAAGCAGAACAACTGGAAGGAATTGGTGGCTTCCTGGTAGGTCAGGATTAAATAGCGTCAGTTCAAGGAGTCCCAGAAGTATCCAGGGACCTTGTGAGAATTCATTGAGTTTACCCCAACCTGCTCTTTAGGGGCGGTCCTGAGTGGTGATGCGTGTCATTTCCCTCTGGGGAGCAGCAGTGGCCTGGAAATAAGCGTGCTCCATCAGCCGGTGGCATGAGGAGCCAGAACCAGATCTTACCTGTGCAGCTGCAGGGGAGAGGCCGGGCACAGCTCTGGGCCTCTTTCCACCCCACACGAGTAGAATGCCAGTGGCAGCCAGTGGCCTGTCGGATCGACCACAGGTTGAAATTCTTACCCATACTCACCCAAGCAGGAATCTTTCCTTTTCCTCCAAGTCAGGTCATGGGCCAGGATCATTCACGATGAAGATAAGTGGGGTGATAGGCCTAGGGTAGCTTGACTTGCCTGATTCGGTTTCTGAATCAGAGCATGAATGGTGAGCAGCAGATATTAGCGGGACAGATAAACGAAGTCATGCCCTCCAACATGGTCGCTGTTAGGATTTTTCCAAAATCCACTGATGCGTTTTGTGAGCGGACTATCTCTTTTTCTGTTTTAGAGATAATTACAGAAATTAACCATGTCTCAGTGTTTAATGACACCTGTGTGAGGTGGCAGATAAACCCGGGAAGAATGAACTCCAGGATCATATATGTGGTAAGCAAAGCGATCGCCTTTTTCCTTCCAGGGCAGGAATGGGAATCCTGGGGAACTCGAGGTGCCAGTATTTTTTTTTTTTTTAAGGTATCTGGATTATTTTACTTTACATTTTGTGTTTAATGTATTTGTCATTGGACAGGGTGTATGTGTGGGGATGCATTTATATTTGGTATCAAAGCTTGTTTCCAAGCACTCGTACGTCCCTCCCCCAGTGTCAGCCTGGAAGTGGCTGCTGACTCTGTGACAGGTTGCAGGGAGCGGGTCTCAGGTTGTGACTCTGTTGATTGCTGGTCATCTGTGTGTGGGGTAGCACTTAGACTCAGGACTCCTCATTTTATATCATCACTTCTTAGGGCCTATTGGTTACTGGGCTGATCAGACTTCATCATCAGATACCTGAGAGCAGAGGTTTACCTGATTTCACGCGCCCCCCCTCCCTCACCGCCCCCCCCCCCCCCGCCCCCCGCCCCGCCAGCCAGGGGAGCAGTGCAGTGTAAAGCAAACAGTAGGAGAAAAGGATCCAGCACCATCAAATCTCTCTTGGTCGTTTTAACTGGAGTCATGGTGGGTTCTCTTGTCTTTGCCCCTCGCAAAGGTACACGTGAAAGGACACCGGGCAGACCCGATAGAATCAGTTCATGAGGAGACAGTCAACCTGACCGCAGACAGCAGGACCCCACACGTGTGCCTAGACCTGTACCAAGGCACCAACTACACCGTGACCATCTCCACTGCCCCTCCCCGACGCTCCGTGCCAGCCATCATTGGGTTCCAGACAGCAGGTAGGTAGGAGTGAAGTCTCATTTCCTCCCAGAAAATGCGAAGCACAGGATGTAGGGGAAATATGCTTCAGAATCAACTGGGCAGGAGAGTTCAGAGTTGCTTTCTGAGATCCGTAGCCAGGAGAAGGTCCAGCAGGAAGGATTCCTATACTAGTGATGCCAGGTGCAATGTATTGTGTCTCAGCTGGGCATCTGGTTGAAGTGGGAGGTGATAAGGCATTTAAAAGAAGACAACATGAGGTGATGATGCAGTCAGGTCTCAATTACCCACGGCAATAGAGGTGGCCACATGGCTCTTTGGAAATGACAGAAATCATTTCCAACTCTTGTCTGTGAGAGGAGCCAAGGACACTGACCCAGTGGCTTTACATCTTAAATGGGCACTGACCCCAGGACTGATTGGGGCTGGGTAATCACGTTGACCGTAGGCAGGTGGATGGGGGTAGGCACTCCCAGGGTACAGGATGGTAAGTGTTGGATGAAAAGAGAAATTGGCAGGAAGAAGCTTCGAGAAGTAGCTTCTTTTTCCCCCATTGACCCCTGCCCCCACCGGTCGAACTCCCAGTCGAGGGAACAATTTGCATATTAGGCTTTTATTATATAGGATTGTAACAGTTATAAGTTTTTAAAAAAGAATTCTAGTGATAGGGTATTAGGACTAATCAAATACTTTGTAAGCAAACCTGGAGAAGTCATTGGGGTCATTTTTTATTTGGGGGGAGTTGAGTTAGTTTTCACTTAAGAAAATGTATGTCAGCCTTCAGTTATTGCTGCCACTAGGAACAGGAAGTGATCGAGATTTGGTGGAAATAATAAAAAAGACTGCCAATCTTAACAATATAAAGCCAACTACGAAATTATACAAATTAGATCCCTGGGTACTTGTACTAGTACAGTGGTCGGCAAACTGCAGCTCATGAGCCACATGCGGCTCTTTGGCCCCTTGAGTGTGGCTCTTCCACAAAATACCACGTGCGGGCGTGCACGTACAGTGCGATTGAAACTTCGTGGCCCATGCGCAGGAGTCGGTTTTCGGCTCTCAAAAGAAATTTCAATCGTTGTACTGTTGATATTTGGCTCTGTTGACTAATGAGTTTGCCGACCACTGTACTAGTATATGACTAAAACAAAATGATTTCTTTCTAAGTCAATAACATGTAAGGAAATATATTATAAAATTAGTATGGTAACTAGAGAAGCTTGTACAAAATTAATAATAAACTGCTATGGATTTATTAGGAATATTTTTTTTAAAAAAGAGCATCCCAGGACTTCAAACTCATTTTTCATTGTTCGGTCAGAGTGGCAGTTTGCTGTTCAGGGTCAGCTGTTTTAACTAATATCTTATTACGTCTTCAAGTTAATCTCCACTGGAAAAGCATGTTGTTTGGGATCAGACAGACCTGGTTTTGCATCTTAACCCTGCCTTGAAGAGTGGGGTGACCATGGCTGACCTGTTGAATGTCTCCAGCCCGCTTTCCTCCGTCTTAAATTTTAAGTGGAGTTGGATTAAATTTGCAAATTAATCTAGTGAGAATTGGATTAATTAGATTGAGTTGCCTCAGTGGGAAACAGGTACATTTCCACGTTTACTCAATATATACTTAGGTTTTGTCTTCCCTGTTAGTTATGCACTTTTGTAGAGATTTATCATTTTTTTCCCTTCTAGATCCTGTATATTTAACTATTGATTTCATTTTCAGGATTATGCTAGTTCTCTTCAAATGAATTGGGAAGTTGTCCATATTTTTTATGCTCTGGAAAAGTTTATATAATTCTTGAATTATTCCCTTTCTTTAAAGTTGGACACATTTGCTCATAAGATTATTTAAGTCTTACCCCTTTTGGGATATAATTCTTTGGTAACTTTGTCAGTTTCTTCTATGATTATTTGTGGTTTGTTGGTTTATTACATTTTCTTGAGTCAATTTTTATAATTTGTTTTCCTTAAAAAGGGTCCCTTTTGTTGAGCTTTAAAATATATTGGCCAGATGTCATTTGGAACATTTATTTACAACACCTCTAGGACTACAGGTCATATAACCCCAGGTTATTCTTATTCCTAATTTTGTTGTTTTCTCTTTTTATTTTAATTTTATTTTTTAAAATATATTTTATTGATTTTTTACAGAGAGGAAGGGAGAGGGACAGAGAGTTAGAAACATTGATGAGAGAGAAACATCGATCAGCTGCCTCCTGCAAACTCCCTACTGGGTATGTGCCCGCAACCAAGGTACATGCCCTTGACCAGAATCGAACCTGGGACCCTTGAGTCCACAGGCCGGCACTTTATCCACTGAGCCAAACTAGTTAGGGCTGTTTTCTCTTTTTAAAAAATTGATTAGTTTAGCTTGAATTGTCTGTTTTACTACTGTTTCCCCCCCCCCCCCCCGCCCCAAATAAACTTAGGTTTTTTTTCATTGTTTTTTCTTTTTTCTACCTCATTAATTTCTCCCTTATTTTAATTACTTTATTCTTTCTGCTTCTCTTAAGTTGGTTATATTGTTCTATCCCCAAATTCTTGAATTGAATGCATAATTCAACTTATTTCCATTCTTTCCTGTTTGATAATAAAAGTCTCTAATGCTTCTTTCTCCTTCCTAATTTGAGCTTGGGCAGAATTCCTAAGGTATGGATGAATACCTGTTCTCTTTATTCTTACTTTTATGGCATGATATAATCGCTATTGTGATTTTCCCTTTGATTTAAGAATTATTTATGAGTGTGCTAATGTATGTTCTCTTTATCCTTACTATCAAAGCCCTATATAATTGCCATTTTGATTTCCCCATTGATTGAAGGATTAATTATGTGTTATGCAAGTGGTATTTTTAAAGACATTTGCACTTCATTGTTATTTCTAGTTTAATTACATTTTGGTATTCTTTGGGTGGATTTATTGACATTTTGAGGGGGCTAACTCTTGGCTAATTTTTGTAATTTTGGCCAATTTTTGTAATTTTGTGGTTGGTGGTGGGTAGTAGAGTGTTTACTTGTGGGTAGAGTAGACCTAGGTTTCAATGAACTCTATTAATAAGATTTTCCAGGTCTTCTGTTTGTTTGTCTTTAATTTTTGTTGTTGTTGCTTGCTTGGATTGCCATTTTTCTCAATTTCTCTTAGAAATTCTAATTTTTTTGTTTCACACCTTTTGATATCATGATATTTATGTTCATGACTGATATCTTTATTGTAGAGTCTAACTTTTACTAGTAACAAATGGCTCACTTCATCCTGTTTAATATTGTTTGCCTTGAATTATACTTTGATTAGTAATATTGTTTTTCTTGATTTCTTCGTGCTTGGTTTGCATGATACGCCATCACCCACTTTTGTTCTCCTTAAAAGCTACGTGGATAACATTGTTAGAGATGTATGCTAGGAGGCTGCATATGTTGAGAAACCTTTTTGAGAAAAGTGTTATTTTTTGTAGTTAAGCAATTTACATTAGCGTTGTTTGTGATAAAATTTTCCTTTCTTCTGTCATCTTATTTATTTTACTCTTTTTAATGCTACTTTGTTATGTCCATTGTTTTCTTTTTGCTGCTCGGGGTTTCTTTTTGAATGATTCAGACAATATAGATTTTGCTTTAATTCTACAATACATATTAAAAAACAAAAATAAGCCTACTTGAATATGTATTCCTCTGATTACTAGCATTAAGATGGAAATAATGTTAACTTCTCCTTGAATAAGATGTGGAAATTTGTATTCTTTATTTCCTTTTATTTCTTCCCCTCTAGCTTCCCTTATGTTATTGTTTAAACACGGCATTTTATTGCCAGCTCATTTCTAATTACTTTTAACATGTATTACATCTTCAAAGAGTTCAATTTTATATTGATTTATAACAATTATTTAAACAGGTATATGTTTCAACAGTCTCAATGTTTACTGCATTCTAATGTTTTATACCAAAGTTTCTCCATTTTTCTCTATTTTATCTCTCTGCACAGTGATTTCTATCCCCCTGAGGAATGGGATACTTTCTGAGCCCATGATTTTCTTTTTTTTTTTTTTTTTTTTTTTTTTTTTTAATTTCTTTATTGATTAAGGTGTCACATATTTGTCCTCATCCCCCCATTCCCATCCCACCCCTCTCCCCACGCATGCCCCAATCCCCTGTTGAACTTAACTGTTGGATAGGCTTATATGCATGCATACAGGTCCTTTGGTTGAACTCTCCCCCTCCCCCCACCCTCCCCTACCCTCCCCTATCCTCCCTCTGAGGCCCGATAGTCCAATCGATGCCTCCTTGCTTCTGGTTCTGTTCTTGTTCCTCAGTCTATGTTGTTCATCATTTCCCCTAGATGAGCGAGATCATATGTCACTAGATATATACTAATAAGAACTGAATGTGAGACGAGCAATAATATTATAGATGTCCTCCTTTTTTTCCCCCCATTGACCCCTTATAGCCCGCACCTCGCCCCACCCCAGGCCTTCACCACACTATTGTCTTGTGTCCATGGTTTATGCATATATGCATACAAGCTCTTTGGATGATCTCTTCCCACCCACCCACCCTGGTCTTTCCTCTGAGATTTGACAATCTGTTCCATGCTTCTGTGTTCTCTTGATCTATTTTGTTCATCAGGTTTTTTTTGTGTGTTTTTTTCATTAGATTCCACATATGACATAGAGGCTTTCTTTATGTGTGAAATTCACGACGTTAATCACTTATTCATACACATGGGAAGTGTTTATTGACCACCTACTACATGTTTGATATTGTTTTAGGCATTGGGAGTTCAATAGTAAATGAGACAGTAATCCCTTCTCTCATGAAACGTCAGCTGTGGCTGATATAAATGTTATTCTCTTTTAAACTGAGTTTTCTTCATACCCTGTGAGTTCTTTGGATCTTCAGAATTTGGTTTATCTACACATTAGGAACATTTTCTTTCATTGGAACTCTGATTATGACATTTTTAGTTTGTTTTATTTGTCCTTTTGGCTCTTCAGGTACTCCTGTGTGGAATTGCTTGTCTGTCTGCATTGGTCTTTCGTCTTCTCTTGTGTTCTGTCCACGTCTTTTTCCTCTGTCTTCTGAGGATGTGGCACGTGTGTTCTCTGTATGCATTCATGCATATGTGCGTTGACGTTTCTGATCTCTATCATTTCTAATGCACTTTATATTCTGTTGTTGCACTTTCGTTTCCTTTTGTTTCTTTACCTCATCCAGTTTCCTTGTTATTTCTGCCTCTCTTAACCCATGTCCCCTCTGTTAGTGCATTTTCTTATTATCTCATCCTTTATCTGTTTGAACCCATCTTCAAAATTTTTTTACTGAAAGTATATAACACATGTTGCCTAACTTTGCTATTATTTTGCTCAGTATTTCCCCCCTGCCCCTAAAGTATGTTCAGTCTTTGCCTTCTAAACACAATCGCCCTCTTGTTCTTTGTAGGATCATTTTATGGGCTCCACCCCCTTCTGGATTACTGATTCTTGGAAGATAAAAGTTTTATTTAGGTGTGACATTTTTTTTGATAAAACAGATGCTATTGCCCTGACCGGTGTGGCTCAGTTGGTTAGGCATCGTCCCTTGCACTGAAGGGTTGCAGGTTTGATTCCTCAGTGGGGCACATGCCTGGGTTGTGAGATTGATGCTCGGTAGCGGGTGTTCAGGAGGCAGCGGACCGATTTTTCATGCTTGCCTCAATGTTTCTCTTGATCTCTTTCTCTCCCTTCCTTCTTCTTTATAAATATATATATATTTATATATATGTTTATATGTTATACCTTTGATCTTACTTTTTATTGGATAATATTAGTATGCTTATCTCATAATGAAGGATCTCATTTTGAAGGATTTACTGTAAGTTGGATGATCTAGTGTCCTTTGGGGAGCAGCTATGAGAAAACCCACTGCCCTGAGCTTTATTTCCGAGCACTTTGCTGTTCTGATAGGTATTGTTGTCACTCTTGAGCCAGCTCAGCATTGCCTGGCTTCATTATGATCTTACAGCCTATGAAGGCAGGAAAGAACCAAGTCTCTCCTTTTGCCAGCCCCGGCTGATGGAACCTCCAGGTTCTAGGCCTCCCCTTAGAAGGTCTCCAGTGTGCTAAAGAGGGACTATTATTATCAATAGTAGTGATAGTAGTACATATACTTTGTACCCTGCCTGCCTATCAGATTGCTTGATGAATTAAAAAAAAAAAAAAAAGATGTTCAACCTTTACTTTAGATCTGCTATGTCTGGGGGGTTCTGATGTGCAGTTAGGATTGGGAACACCTGGGATAAACGGCTGCAGATGGGGAATTTGTCACTTTCTTGTCCTGTGGCTGTTCTAGCTTCCAGCTCCCACCTCTGTGGACACCGGTCCTCCTCCAGTTCCATCCTTTGAGGCTTTGAGACCATATCCTTTGCTTGGAAGGCATGTTGCATGGTATCTCTCGGTGTCTTTCTTTCTCTCCCGCTCCCTTCCACACTGTGCTAAGCTGAACTGTCTTCATGTTTCTGCCTTTTGTATGGCAACCCATCCTTCTTCCCAACCCAGATGCAAATTCTGACCCATTTTTACAATTCTCAGTCACTTCTTTCTGGATTGTGGTGGGAAGTGGGAACCAGATGCCTTTATTCTCATTGCCATCCTCCCCTGAATTCAGGTGATAATGGCTGTAAGTGGGAAAGTCATATGGAGATGGGAACTATGCAAACGGCAGTTTTGCTTTATGTTCTGTTTGTGTACATAGACCACGTGTGACATTTCTTAACATACATTTGATACGCCTCAAAGTCATTTGCATACATGTGACAGTTTTTATTTCTGATGTCCTTAGGAAACCTTTAACATGAAAGTTGTGAAGATGAAGGAGAACATGTGATAGGCCTTCAGATTCTCTCTCATAACCATATTTCCACATTTCCAGTTAAAGCCAAGAATATTTTCTCCCAGCTAATTGCCTTGTGCTGCAAATGCCCGTGACGGTTACAGTTCTGTGGACAGTTCTGATTTTGAGTAGAATAATTTACTGTAATCATCATTACTTCTTAGGTAGCAGAGACTCCTGTGGGAGAAATATACATAAAAGGTGTTTATAAAAAGCTTCCCTCTGATAGACATTCAAATTTTTTCTCACTTGCAGAAAACACGCAGGCTTGTGTGGTAGGAAATTTGCTTTTCCTTGAAAATTAGCTGTAGTACTCCCAGACTCTTTATGAGTTCTTTATTCGTTACTAACCTCTTCTTTTGATTACATTAAGAAAATGGAGCATTGGTGGAATGAATTAGACTACAGGAGGCATGAAATTACTTTTTTGTGTATAGTGGGTGAAATTAGTCTGCTTCTGATTATTTTACTGCCCTAGTACTCATATGAGCAGGTCTCCTGAAATACTGTCTGCTGTGAGAACAAACATCTCACTAGTCACCTACTTTCTGGTCATCTTCTAGGTTGGAAACACTCACTCCGAGAGTTCTATTCCGTGACCTTTGCCTTTATTCAACTTTTTCCTATTCTCAGATTTTTCTGGCTATTTATATGCTTAAAACATGGCATTTTACTTATGGACTATCCAAGTGATAGGATTAACTTTCTAAAAATACCACAGCTTTATTAGTTTACAACAATTTTTTAAATGCTTTTTTTTTTTTTTTTTTTATTTGGTACTCTCAATAGCCTATGATGTAAGAGAAGCAAACTGGATGACTTGATTTCACAGATTAGGAAACAGGTTCAGAGGGGCTAAGTGGGTTAGCTAAGGTCATGCAGTTAAGAAGTTGGAGAGCCAGGACTTGAAGCCAAATGCAATGGTCTTGCTGTTAAACACCCTATTGGCTCTACTAAGATGTTGGAATTTCAATTGTAATTAGCCACGATACGTTCTGCTAAGATGATGCAACCTTTCCATATGTTCTCTTTTATTTTTTAGAAGATGATCTCTTAGAAGATGATGGAATTTTCAACGTCTCACTATTTAATGAAGCTTGTTTGAAATTGAACAGGCATTCTAGGAAAGTTGGATCAGAACAAATGTACCAAGTAAGATCTCTTATGTTATTTATTAAAGAATTGGGTCACTTAAAAGTTTGGGTGCTCTCCAAGTGAGGATTCAAAGTTTGAAACCACTCATGAAATGCACCTCTAGACAGTTGGATTTTTGTTTCTGGCGATGGATATGAGATGTGAGATGGATACAAGTGAGGGACTAAATTGAAGGAAGACCTTATTTGGTGACTTGCTATCATTTTCTTTGTCTGGTATTTTACATGTATTATAATTTAGTGCATTTAATAATTGCAGCTTATTTTGCTATTAAGTTCACACTTGGATGTGGGTTTTTAAGAAACTTATTGCATGGCTATTGGTCCTCATTTAACTTGACTTTTTATACGTGACAAATCTCAAGTAAAATTATGAATAAGCTCAGGCAGGAACTGAGATTTGTTATTTTTGTGCCATATTTTCGGTGCCTAGCAAATCGTCTGGCAACGAGTAGACGAAGTATTAAATTAAAATTAATTAATTAATCATTTACCAAAAGTATATCATGTATTGGGGCCTGGAAATTCAAACTAATTATACGATTAAACAGGCCATTACAATATGTTATAATGAGTGATTTTATAAGAAGTAAATAAATGAATAGGATATTGTGTATGTGTGTGTGGCCAGGTACAGTTTTTTTTGAAAACAAGAAGTAAAGACGGTGTTGAATCAAGGAGAGTGAGCAAGAATTAACCAGATAAAAGAGGTGGGTGAGGGTGAAGAAGGGCACACTGGGCAAGTAAAGTAGCAAATTGAGTAACAGAGAATGTGACTCTCTTGGGGAACAGAGAAAGTAAGGGGAAGTGGGAAGAGGTGAGGCAAAAATCCAAGCAGTGGCCAGATCATGAAAAGCCCTGGATCATGTACTTTTACGTTTTGATCTTGTTTTGATGTCCATGTGGAGGCACTGCAGGATTTTATGCAGGTGAGTGAAATATTCAATATTTAATATTATAGAGAACACTGGGCCTAGAAACATATTCAGGTGCCCAAATAATTTAATATATGATAAAAAAATGATCTTTCAAACGAATACAGCAATTAATGGTTCTGAGACAATTGGTTAGCTACGTGGTTAGGAAAATACCACATAGTTAAAAAGAAGTTATACACACCCTAAGACCCAGCAATTCTACTTTTTAGTATATACCTTAGAGACAATTTTGACTTGCACTTAAGGGATATGTAATTGGATTTTCATTACGTCATTGCTTACAATAATAAAATGTTGAAGATAACTTAAATGTTCATCAGTTGGAAAATAGATAATGGTGATGTTTGGTTGAATCATAAGAAATTACTGCTATTCAGCCATTTTATAATACAGTCATAAAACTGAATATTATATAGGTGCTAAAAATGAATGGAGTAGGTCAAAATAATTCATCATGGATAAGTCTCAAAAACAAAATATTGAGTGAAAAACCCATACTGTATACGTATGGCATGAACACAGACACACTCAGGCAAAAATCAGCTTCTTTTAAGATAGAGCATCTACGCATGACAATAACAAAAAAGGTTTTAAATTCAGAACTTTTTTGAAGATGACAGAAGTGTTTGTTGAGAATCATATGCTTTCAGGCTCACACTAAAGTGGTGGTTTCCCAAAAGGAAACCACAGTGCTATTAGAACAAGCAGATGGACCCTGGGCAGCCAAAAATTACAGATGTCCACTCTGCCATCCTAGTTCCTTACTTTTATATCTTTCGTTTCTTTTTTGTTGTTGTTAATCCTCACCTGAAGGTATTTTTCCATTGATTTTTAGAGAGAGTGGAAGGGAGAGGGGGAGACAGAGAGAGACAAACATCAATATGAGAGAGACACATCGATTGGTTGCCTCCTGCATGTGCCCCAACCAGGGCTGGGGATCGAGCCTACAACCGAAGTACCCTTGACTGGAATAGATCACGTGACCACTGAGCAAAACCTGCTAGTGCTTGGTAGAAAATTCTAAGTGAGGAAATTTTGGGGGATTTCTTGAGAGAGATCATCTCTAGTGGGAGTGAGCAGTGCAGATGATTAGGGTGTTGTGAGATGTTGGTGGAGCAACTCTGATGATGACACAGTCTAGGATGTGGCTGTGGATCTGAGTCACTAAAGTTCAGTGAAAGAACTTCATAGCATGGAGCTCAAGGTATTCTGAGGCCAGGTTTTGATGACTTATGGATAAAAACATTTGAATTACACAAGAGAATGCTGGGAATTGGGGAAAGAGGACTCTCCCATGAGTCCTGTGACAGAGTGTTGGATGACTAAGGAAGAATGACAGTGATGCGGAAGGATTGGGGGTGGGATAGCCAATGACATGAGCATCAAAGGAAACACTAACCACATGAACACCCAGCTAAAGAAACACTGACCGTTCAAGGGGCGATCACATTACATTACTTCCGGGGCCCTCACATGTATTTGCCCTTATAAGTCCCTATGTTATACCTGCAACTTGAGTTTGGTAATGGATGGGGTATGATTTCTTTCTTTTCTTTATTATTATTATTTTTTTTACCAGAGCTCAACTAGAAAAGAATAAGTGAAGTAACATTGCACAGTTGCTTTGAATGCATAATTTGGAGTAGTTCTCATAAGTTTAAAAACTGTTCCTTGAGGCTTATCTATGGATTCCTTAGGAATGAAAGGAATTTAAAATAATTTTGCCCAGCAGCTTCAGGGCAATCTCCTTCCTTGGGTAGGTATTAAGGGGTCATCTTAGAATAGCCTGACATCTTGCTCATCTGAGATGAAGTTGTGCATGCTAAGCTTAGTCTGTGGCTGTTTGAGGGGGAAGTTGCGTAGACTAGGTAAGGCAGCTTTGTAAAGTCCTTCCCCAGGTTAGCTTGCTATTACATTAAACATACTTCTAACTGGGCCAGCACAAATAGAAGAAAACTTCTTGCTTTATATTTATTTTGCTTCTAGTCTAGATATCTGCAAGCCAACGGAAAAGGTAATGCAACACTTTCTTTTAATCTCATGACAGTTTAAAATTCTGGGTCGAAGGTGGTATCTGAGTGATTTTTATCACACAACATCGTTTAACTTCACCACGGGGGAACGAGCTTCGGAAGTGTGTTTAGACCTGTACCCGGCAACTGATTACACGGTGAATATCACCCTGCTGGGATCGCCCGAGCAGCACTCAGTGCAAATAATGATAACAACTGCACCTGCAGGTAGGTTTGCATGCCTTTCTGTCCCGTACCTCAGGACCACGGGCGAAATATGTAAATTGTACGATGTGGGGAACCATAAAGAATGCTAGTCTGGGAGTCCAGAGATTTGCTTTCCAGTCCTAATAAACTACCAACTTTGTTTGGGGATCAGGGTGCCTGAAACTTACCACCTCTCCCCTTCCACACAGGGGTTCTGGCTCATAGAGGGTACGGACCAGGAATGGACTGTTGAACTCAGCGCTCCCCAGTAGTGATGGATTGAGCATTCTGTGAAGCCTCCTGTCTCTCACCCCAAACTTGAGGCAGCGGAGCCCGAAGGGTAGTCAGTATAGACAGCTGGAACTAACTTCCAGGGGATCAGAAATGTGAGCTGCACTACGTCAGCACTGGCAGGGCAGAGAGGCCTCCAGAGCAGACCATGTGTGAGCGCAGTAACCAGCCATAGAGAACAGTGGCCTAATGAGGGTCAGGTTCCTTAGAAAGGCCCCGGGGCCTTGTGAGGATGCCACGGAGAGGCCAGCTCTGTCAACTCCACAGCTCCCCCTAGTGGGAAGGGACACAGAAGTCTCTATAAGGTCTTTTGTTCTTACATCTACTGGGGTTTCCCAGACAGATTTATGGCCAACCAGGTGGAGAGGCTGCCCGCTTTGAAGGTAAACCGTAGAAGAGGGTCCTGCTCCTGCCTTCCTGAGGTCTCCCTCTCATACCCACTGCAGCTCGTAGCGGGAAGAAATTAACCAAAGAACTTATATGCATATATGCATAATCCATGGGCAGAGACAATAGTGCCATGAAGGCCTGGGGTGGGGTGGGAACCTGGTGGAGTGGGGCAATGGCGGAGGGGGCGGGCATTTGTAATACTCTCAACAAGAAAGATTTTTTTAAAGGAAACAAACAAACAAACCCCAGCCATCATGGCTCAGTAGTTGAGTATGGACCTATGAACCAGGAGGTCATGGGTTCAATTCCCGGCCCAAGTTGTGGGCTCAATCCCCAGTGTGGGGTGTGCAGGAGGCAGTCAATCAATGATTCTCGCTCATCATTGATGTTTCTATCTCTTGCTCCTTATCCTTCCTCTCTGACATAAAAAAGATTGCTTGGCCGGATATAAGTATATTTAACATATAAATTAATTAAAAAGGGGAAACAAAGAATGATGATGATATCCACATTCCACCCAAGAGGTCCTGACTTAATCTGTGTTGAGAAAGCCACTGTCACACACAGCATTCTACGAATGTGCCCAGTAATAAGAAAAGCAGCTTCCTTGACCACAGCTCAGGTATTCACTGTGAATTAAAATAAAAAGAACTGGGGATAGAGCACTCTTCTCTCTATTCCCTGGTAGAAAACCCCGAGGGTGGTGTATGATGCAGGTTTCGAATAACATGCATCATTTGAGCTCTATAGTGACCTTATAAAATATCCCCTATAGCTGATTCCTGTTTACAGAATTGAAGTCCAAACAAAAGATAGTCAAAGGCCACAATTAATTTAACGTTGTTTCTCATATTTCCCCACAAAATGATAAATATTAGAACTGTTCTGTGTTGGAGGAGTTATGTCTGAAGTCTGCCTACTTGTCTTACAAACCATTAGCCTGAGAAATTCATACTTGCAGATGGTCAAGCCAGAAATTGGCTTGGGATATCCAGTCATTTATAATGTGTCCAAAACAGGGAAAGTAATTAAAAAAAAAAAAGATAGTGATATTGTAGATCCAGCTAGGTAGGACCATACTCATGGGGTAAATAAAGAACTCACTTACATATTGTCTGTGACTGCTTTTGTGCTACGAAGGCAGAGTTGAGTGGTTGTGACAGAGCTGATGGCCCAGAAAGCCTGAAATATTTCCTAACTGACTGTAGAAGAAAAGTTGCTGACTCCTGCTCTGAGTCATTAATGTTTGCTTTCATATTTATTATATCCTTTCTTACGCTTTTCTTTCTTTTTTGGCTTTATAAAGATGGTCACATTTTATCTTCACTGTGAATAGTGGCTTTTTGTATTAAAAAGTGTCCTTCTTTGCCTTATTTAATGCTCTTTGTGTTGAATTCTACCTAAATCAGGATTACAACCCGTAGTTTCTTATGGTTTCCATTTCTTTGTTCCACTTTATCTTTAGCTTTTCTGAATCACTTTGTTTTAGGTGTCCCTCAGGCATACAGAATATAGTTGGATCTTACATTGTGAGACAAATTGAAAACCCTTTTTAATAAAATATTTTAAATAAGTTAAATCAATTTACAGTTATTGATATGTTCAGACTCAACTCTGTCCTATTATTTCATTTTACTATATGTATTATGTTGTATTTTCTGTATTTCTTTATGTGATGTTTTCTTTGCTAGTTTATCAATCTATTTATCTATTTATTTGTAAGAAGGTTTACATACATATTTTCTGATGGCTACCTTTGTACCTCTTAAAGTGCTCTGTCTCCTGTTTTCTTATATAACTTTTCACCATTTGTCACTTTTTAATGGTATGCTTAACCTTCCATTTATTGACCATATAACAGTCAAATTGGTCTATTCTATTTTCCTTTATTTTCTATCTCTCCTCCTCCCAATTTTTAGGTGCTTTATTTTTACTTTATCAGAACACATACCATTTATATCTTTCTTCTACCTTGTCCCACCTTTATTTTTGTATGAAGTCTACAATTTAATATATCAAATAGTCACTATCAGTCTTTCTCCTGCAGTTCCCCTAGTTACCTCTTGGATGAAACTCATCCTCTAGTAGGCTCCTCAACAGTTCAGTGTTCCCTGAGTTCTTACTTATTTAAAACTTCTCTGTAGCCTTGACACTTGAAAGATTGCTTGGCCGAATATAAAAATTTGCTTCACTGTTTCTTGATTTGAGTTTCCTTAAAATTCAGTGCTATTATTACTTTGCTTTTTATTTAGAATTTGAGAAGTCTGATGCAACCTAATTTTTTTGCCTTTGGACCTTTATTTATTTCTTTGAGTGGAGATGCTGAGGATTTTTCTTTGTCTTTAAAGTCTAATAGTTTTACGTGGCTTGATTGTTCTGGGTGAGATTTCTCAGGTATCTGGTGGGCCCTTTCAGTATTTATATTTCTAATTTTTGTAAAGTTATCCTGGATTATAGTTTTAAACGTTAACTGTTTCAATGTTTTTCTTCTTTAGGGACTTTAATTATACATATGTTGGATCTTTGTCTATATTCCATTTCAGCTGCCTATTAAATGTTTTTACTTCTTTTTAATCTCATTTTAATTCTTTCTGTAAGTTGTTTTTTTAGGGAGAGGAAAGGGGGGTGGGGAGAGAGGGATGGAACCCACAACCTGGGTATATGCCCTGATCGGGAATCGAATCTGCCACCCCTTGGTGCACAGGACCACGCTCCAACCAACCGAGCCACACCAGCCCGGTGCTATTTGAAATGTTTTGATTAAAGTGTCTTCTTAGTGTCGATTAATTCCTTAGACATAATTGGTAATTAAGAGGATTAATAAGATTTCTAGGTTAAGAGTGCCCTCTTCTGTCATTGAGTGAAGTGCAGTTTCTTTAGAGGATATTTTTCGGGTTTTTTGGTGAAGGTGGGGATGAATTGTGTATTCTATTCAAGGATTCTCTTTTGCCTTTTGGAATCTTGCATTTCCCTGTGAGTTCTTTTTCCCCATCACCACGTAGTCTCCCAAGGACACCAAATCCTTCCTTTTAATTCTCTCCTTTCCCAGAAGCATTACCTTTCTCATATCTGGAGTCTCATGGACTTGTGAGACTGAATGAGTTATGGAGAACCAGCACAATTCCTAACACACAATAAGCATCTACCAAATGTTAATTATTGCTTACATTTACCTTATGACATTTGTTATGCACCCTCTTGTATTTTTGTTATACTGACAGAGTTAACTCTTCTCCTAGATGAAATACATATTAAGGGCAGAAACTATGTCTTATTCAGAGCACCTCTGTTCCATTGGGTTAATATGATATGAGGTACTTAGTCTTTCCCTTATTGCTGATTGTTTACATTTAAACGACTAGAAATGCTGTGCTTGCCACTATCCTGGACGCTAGGAGCACAACGATGAATGAGGAGCTCTCAGTTCCATGGGGTGATAGACAAGGATCAACAGTAATACAATGCATAAAATGTAATTGAGGCCTGGTCAGTAGCTCAGTGGTTAGAGCATTGGCCCATGCACCTAAGGGTCTTGGGTTTGATTTCCTGTCAAAGGCATGTACTTGGGTTGCAGGTTTGATCCCTGGCCCCAGTCGAGGTGGGTGTGGGAGGCAACCAGTCGATGTGTCTCTCTCACATAGATGTTTCTCTCTCTCTTCCCCTCCTAATCTCTATCTCCCACTTTCTCTATAAATCAATGCAAAAAAAAAAAATCTTCAGGTGAGGATTAACAATCAAAGAAACAAAATGTAATTGAGGTATTTGCAAGGTACTAAGGGAGTACAGAGGCAGCAGCGATTCATTTTGCCCAGAGTTGCTCTCCTGCATTCCTGTGAGCAGGAGGAATTGCAGACCCACCACTACTGTACCATTACGTGAGCATACCCAGCACCATGTGGGAGTCTAATGTTAGCTTATTTCTATGGATAACTATTTCCCAACTCAATTTATATTCCACTGGTTTGAAATTTCACTGTTTATAAATTCCCATGCATAGATACATTGATTTCTGGATTCTATTCTGTTCTATCGATCGATTTATTTATTTATTTTTAAATATATTTTTTATTCATGTCAGAGAGGAAAGGAGAGGGAGAGAGATAGAAACATCAGTGATGAGAGAGAATCATTGATCGGCTTCCTCCTACACGCCCTCTCCTGGGAATTGAGCCTGGGCATGTGCCTTCACTGGGAATCAAACTGTGACCTCTTGGTTCATAGGTTGATGCTCAAACCACTGGGTCACACTGGCCAGGGTTGGTCTATTTATTTCACTTATACCTTTGGTAGTTACAAACTGTTTAATTACTGTAGCATTCTTTTTTAAAAAAATATATATATTTTATTGGTTTTTTACAGAGAGGAAGGGAGAGGGATAGAGAGTTAGAAACATTGATGAGAGAGAAACATCAATAAGCCACCTCCTGCACACTCCCTATTGGGGATGTGCCCGCAACCAAGGCCCATGCCCTTGACCGGAATCGAACCTGAGACCTTTCAGTCCACAGGCCGACGCTCTATCCACCAAGCCAAACCTGTTAGGGCTACTGTAGCATTCTTAATGGGGGTGATATCACCTTCAGGGGGCAAAATTCACCCAGGAGGGCAAAAATTGGTTATTGAGGGGCCAAAAAATATTATTCTTTTTATATATGAAGCATAGTATACACACAGTATCTAAGAAACACAATTTTCTGTGGTGTTAGCCCCTAACACCATAGAAATGCTGTTTAAAAAAGACTGTTTATGGCCCTAGCTGCTTTGGCTCAGTGGATAGAGCATCAGCCTGCAGAGTGAAGGGTCCCGGGTTTTGATTACGGCCAAGAGCACATACTTGCGGGCTCAATCCCCAGTAGGGGGCATGCAGGGGGCAGCCAGTCAGTGATTCTCATCATTGACGTTTCTCTCCCTCTCCCTTCCTCTCTGAAATCAATAAAAATATATTAAAAAATAATAAAAAAGTCTGCTTATGGGACTATAATGGAAAAAGGTTGAGAAGCACTGTTACACCTTTATAATAGGTACTGATACCTGTCCTCTTTCAATATCTTTTCCCTTTGCTAGTCTCATGAATTTTCCCAAAGGAATTTAGCAGTAACTGCTTTCTGTTGAATGTGTGTGCCCAACTGATTCCTGCATCTGGGACTTTGACCTTGGAGCCCTCGGAGTGACCCTTCTGTCTCCATTCTTGGTGGCTCATTCACTCACATCCTTCAGGTCTCTACTTATGTATCACATCCACAGAGGGCCTTCCCTGGGCATTCTAGCTATCCTACTATGATGCTTTTCTTCATAGTCTTTACTAGCCCACAAGATTGTATTTTTATTTATTTGTAACTGTTTATTTTCTGCCTTTCTAACTAGAATGAATTCCATGAGGTGCAGGGACTTTGTTCACCACTTT